>NC_133416.1:137976666-138305833 GCF_049350105.2 Macaca mulatta | reverse complement strand
TCAGCTGTGATTCCTGCTGTCCAGCCTTCTGAAGTGCCCTTAGTTGGTTCCATTTTCCAAGATAGACCCTCTAGCTCCACAATGATGCTGTGAACCCGACGTCCTTTCAAAAATTCCCTTTTTGCCTAAGAAAGTCAGAGTGCTTGCAATTGAGAGCCCTGACTAATACACTTGATATCAGTGGAGAAAGAATGTTTACGCATACTTCGTACATCCTCGGCCAAGCTGGCCACCCCGACCCCCTCCACTCACTCTGATGCAACAGCTGAAGTGGCCACACCCTTGGCAAGGTCTCCATGAACATGTCTTGTGAATTCATGACAATCCAGCCAGTCCTGGTCATCCGTTGGCCATAAAATGCGCATTGGCAGAGAAGGATCCATGAAGCCAGTGCTGAATTCCAAGAGCAATCTCAGATTTCTGAGCATAAGTGATAAAACTCAATTCTGGGAGGAGGAAGGTCAGGATAACGCCTCCTCTATCTGAGCACGTGGGCCTCCACTCTGAAGAGAGCAGGAGAGATGGCCGGAGTGAACGCTCAGGGGACAGAGTTTTGTTCCCTCCATTCAGCCCTGCTGTGGTCTCACCAATACCTGGGCCCACCAGGCAGTTCACACAACTTCTCCTGGATCAGTTAACTCTCCTCCAACTGTGGTGTCCCTAGATCCAAACAAAAATCTAATGATGTGGCCACTGCTGCGGCAAACAAACCCAAACATAGAATGGCTCACACGTGATGGATGTTTCTTCCTCATTCTCAGGAGTACAAAGGGTGCTTCCATGCAGCCGGCGACTGTGTCCTTCACGTGGTGACTCAGGGACCTCAGCCCCTTTCATCCGTGGCTCTGTGTGTAATGTGTGACCATTGAAGTTGCCTTGTTAGTCACTTCAAGTCAGTAGCAGAGAAAGTGAATTGCTGGCCGTGTGGCGGAAACATTTACGGTCACGAATGCAAGCGTCATGTACGGCTTCTACTCACATCCCATCAGCCACATCTAACTCTGCGGTGAGGCCGGGACATTTGACCACATGGCCAGAGAGTGAGGCTGTTTGCCCAAGAAGAGGAAACGGGTGGCAAGTGCTGACACTCAGCCACGCAAAGACTCTCCAACGTGGAGGCTGACAGAGCAGAAAATAGAACAAGCAACCATTCCAACCCGAGTGGTCAGGGGCTGAGAGCGCGGGAAACACCGCAAGCAGCCATATTCCAACCCGAATGATCAGGGCAGGTGTGTGTTGAAAGAGGGCAGTCCCCGAAATAGGTTGGTGTTTCTGATGACTGCCTGGTCAGCCCCTGGGAGCTAAAGTCCAGGACAAGATGATAAAACTGTGACCCCAATTGACTGCTCCAATTTCAACATGGGGGAAGTATGATTTCAACATGGGGAAATATGATTTCAACATGGAGAAATATGATTTAAACATGGGGAAACACGATTTCAAATAGAGAAATATGATTTCGACATGGAGGAATATGATTTTTAGGTGCTAAGTATGAGCAGCAGAGACGTTAGACTGGCAGACCCTTTGGAAACAGGCTGGCCCTTGATGCTCTGAGGTCATAGGGGAATCCTAGCCTCAACCAAAACAAACAAAAGAAAATAAAAGAAATAAAACCACTCTTCTCAGGCCCTGGTTCAAACAGTGCCCTTTACAATTCTAAGCTGATGGCAGCATTGAGTAGCCGCACCTGACAGCTGCTTTCTCCCCTCCTTCGAGGCCTGTTTGCCACCAGCTCCCTTCTCTGAGTGCAGAAAGCCTGGGAGGCTCACAGAGGCGAGGGCCGCCAGCCCGATGCCTGCAAGGTGGGGTGAAACCACAGGCACTCAATAAACTTGGCCACCTGGCCCCCAAACCACCTGCCACCCCCAGAGTCAACAGCTCCTCCTACCCCACCTCATAGCTAATGCAGGATGCAATCACATTGGCTGTCTGGCAGATGTCCATGTCTGCCAGGGCCCCGCCACAGGGCATAGTGGGAATTCATACTGGCAGGTTGTGCCACATTCCTCATGAGTGCAGTGCGGGTCAGGGAGGGCTGACCTTTCCCTTTCCAGATGCTGTTCTCACCTAGACACCAGCCACCCTGAAGGAACTGAAACAGGACCACTGGAGTGAGCAGGCGCGTGTGGGCCACTGTTGGCACACAGCTTCTACCGAGACATCTAGAATATGTCTGCAGAACTATCAATTCTGGAATTCTACGGCAAAGCCTTTCTCACGCAGTTTAGACTCCCAGCTTCAGCGTTCTGCTCTGCTGCCCCCTCGTGGAGATGGATGTCTACTGAGCTCGCGGAGCAGGTGGGTGTCACCTGTGCTAACAGGTGCTTAGTAAGCGGGTCCGTTCGTCCAATGGAAACACGCCACTCTTGTCGTGAAAAGGGGAGCTGTCAGTCCCCACTTTCTCCTAATATCCACTATCTTTACCGTCATCTAATGACGGAGGATGACCTGGTGTCCTAGCAGGATTACCAGGATCCCACCGACCCTAGCCTCACCTCCAGATACTCCACGCTCACCCAGCGTGTGCCCATCAGGTTCCAACCACACAGACCAGCCAGGTCCTCCAAAAGCCCACATCCCTCCTGCCTCAGAGGCTTTGTACACACGCCTCCTCTCCATGGAATATTATCTACCCCGCCCCACCTGTGGCTCTCTTAGTCAATGAAGCCCAATTCCTCCTTTAACCTCGGCACTTCCCTGACTTCTGAAGCTCACAGCCCCCGTTAGACGTGTTCACAGCTGCCCACTGCACTTCCTCACTGCACAGCATTTAAAAGTTATACAGCATTTAAAAGTTAGGAATTACCAATCTCTGTGCTTGTCTCCCAAACCAAAATAATAAGCCTCAACAGGAGAGAAACCAAGTTCAGTTTGACTCACCCTTTGTCTCCAGCCACTAGCGTAAGTCAGGCCTCCCACAGTGCTGCCCAATTTTCTTGAATGAAGGAATGAGCTGAATCCTGCAGGTGGTAGACAGGGTGGTAAACAGGCTTCTCCCCTCTGTGGAAGCGCTTTCCTCGAGGTACGTACCACAGAGCACCCTAACACCGAAGCGTGGTTCAAGAACCACTAACCTCAGTGTCGGCCGGGAGCTGGTTAGAAATACAGAGCACCAGGGCATCCCAAATTTCTCATGAAAGTTTGAGAGGTGCTGCACAGTGAAACTGAGGAAAGCAGGCACGGACGAACAAAAACTTGTGGCTTTTGTCTCAGAGTCCCTTTGCTAAAATCCTGCCGATTGCCTCTTTCCACGCATCAAGACCTAATATCCTCTGAATTCTTAGAAATCCCCAAAGTGACGGTATTTGACAGAGTTATGTAGCCTTACGAACCATCTGGATACCTCAAAGGACTTTTCCAGCTTAAAATGATTTATCTGATGCCCCCACAGTTGACAAAGCTACTGCAGCTGGTCTCACAACGTTAAGAGCTGCCACAAAGTCTCCTTGTTTTCTTGAGTTTTTATATTATACTTTCAATGATTGACCTTCCAGAGACACGATTTCACTGAGGCTTAGAACACTGAATTATTTCAAGACACAGCTCCACGCACACGTTAGTCTCCCTAAAAACCTGGATATTAGGTGTGTCTGAACTACCCTAGGAACTCAGTGACACAGCGTCTGCCTCGGCTTAAAATATGACTTCCCAATAATGTGGTTATTTCTACGATTGCTTTGCTGGCTGTGCATGCAGATATCTGCGGTTCTATGTGCCTCTTTGTAAAGGCAATCAGCCCAAGTAGTCAAGTGTAAACGCATTTCTAGTCATTTGTGCTGCTCAGGGCGTCTCAGAAGACACACCAGTCTTTCTTCCCCTAAGTTGTAATGCTTTGAAGCACTTAAGGATTTCATTAGCAGTGAACAAATCACTGTTCTTCAAGACCTAAAAAAAACGTGACCCAGAAAAGGACACGGTCCTTTGGTACCGCTGAGGCGGCCAAATCTCTCTTGTTCCAAACGACACATGCTTGATGTGGCTTTTCTTCCATAATAAGTTACAAATCCGTACTGCGATCATTAATCATGAGAGCCTCGTCCACGTCCCCTCTTTGAGAAGCTAAGCTGGAAGGATGATGACCGCGGACCGTTCGAACAAACGCTCCTGAGAGTGTGGCCACAGCGTGGAGCGTGAGCGCCCCCATGCGTCGCGTAGGGGAATTTATCCCCCGAGTGTTACCATCGCCAATTGCACAGCGATTCTGAGGGCCTGCAGCCCGCCAGGGTCCTGGGTGCCGGGGATGCGGGCGTGCATTAGGTAGACCAGCGCCCTATCCCCATAGCACATATTTCAGCTGCACAGCAAATATCTGTGCTCCACAAACAAGTCCCAGAGGACAGGGACCTCCTGCTTGGTTTACCAATAATCACTGAGCATCTAGAAAGGGCTTCGCACAGGTGATCAATAAATATGTATCGAATGAACGAATACAAATAAAAAGACAAGTATGCATTTTGGGCAAGGCATGTTGGCTCACACCTGTAATCCCGGCACCTTGGGAGGCCAAGGTCATCTTGAGTCCAGGCGTTTGAAACCAGCCTAGGCAACATAGTAAGACCCCACCTCTACAACATGCCTGTAGTCCCAGTTACTCAGGAGGCTGAGGCAGAAGGATGGCTTGAGCTCAGGAGGTCGAGACTGTAGTGAGCTATGATCACACCACGGCACTTCAGCCTGAGTGACAGAGGAAGACCCCATTTCAAAAATTTTTTTTAAAAAAAGGAAATCATGCATTTTAAAAATGTGGTTGCATGTTTTTCTTCTTGAGTTTGAAGAGTTCTGGTATATTCTGGATACAAGTCCTGTGTCAGATACGTGACTTCCAATTATTTTTGCCCATTCTGGGATATACATACATTTTCATTCTCTTAGTATCATTTGAAGAGAAGAAATTCTTAATTTTGATAAAGTACAATTTATAATCTGTTTCTATTTATAGATCATACTTGTGTCATATCTAGGAATTATTTACTTCACCCAAGATAACAAAGATTTTCTCCTATGTTGTCTTCCTGAATTTTAGCAGTTTTAGGTGTTACAGCTAATTATATTATCCTTTTTGAGTTAATTTTATAGATGATACAAAATATTAATTGAGGCTTGTTTTTTCTGCCTATGGATGTCCAATTTCTACAGCATAATTTGTTGGAAAGATTATCTTTTCTCCATTGAATTTCCTTTGCAGCTTTGCCAAAAATCAATTAACCATATGCCTCTGAGTTCATTTCTGGAATCTCTACTCTGTTCCATTGATCTTTTTGCCTGTCTTTATGCCAATACCACACTGTCTTAATTATGATAACTTTGTAGTAATTCTAAAGTCAGGTAGTGTAAGTCTACCAGCTGTACTGATCTTTCTCAAGTTGTTTTGGCTCTTCTAGGTCCTTTGTACTACCATTTAAACTTTATAATTGCCATGTCAATTTCTTCAAAATCTGCTGAGATTTTTATTGGAATGGCATTGAATTTGTAGATCAACTTGGGGAGAACTGACATCGTAATAATACTGAAACTTCAAACCAAGAGCGCAGTATATGGCTATTCGTTTAGATGTTCTTTCTCTTAGTACTGGGTTATAGTGCAATGTCCTTTACACCTTTTGTGTATACATCATTTTTATGCCTCTGTAAGTTATATTTCTATTTCAATTTCTGCTTGTTCATTATGATTACATAAAATGCAATACATGTTGTATATAGATTTTATATCCTTTTCTTTTTTTCTGGAGACAGAGGCTTCTTCTGCTCTGTCACCTAGGCTGGAGTGCGGTGGCACCATCTCAGCTCACTGCAACCTCTGCCTCCTGGGTTCCAATGATTCTCCTGCCTCAGCCTCCCCAGTAGCTAGGATTACAGGTGCATGCCACCATAATCGGCTTTTTTTTTTTTTGTATTTTAATAGAGATAGGGTTTCACTGTTTTACCCCGGCTGGCCTCAAACTCCTGAGCTCAGTCAATCTGCCCACCTCGGCCTCCTAAAGTGCTGGGATTACAGGTGTGATCCACCGTGCCTGGCCCACTTTTCAATTATAGCAGCTTTTTTGTAGATCCTATAGAATTTTCTACATATACAATATACCATCTGCAAATAAATAATGCCTTTACACTTTCCTTCCCAATACAGATCCCTTTTATTTCTTTTTCTTGCCTTATTGCATGGGCAACTGCACATTGCACTGTACCTCCAGTACAACATTGAGTAGACGTGATGAGAACCAGCACCCACCCTTGCCTTGCCCTGATCATAGGAGAAAGTCTTTTTAACTGCTTAAGTATAAATATATATTAACTGTAAATTTTCCATAGATGTCTTTCATAATGATGGGGAAGCCACCTTCTAGTTGTAGTTTGCAGACAGTTTTAATCAGAAATGGATGTTGAAGGCTGTCAAATGCTCACCAGGCTTCTATTGAGATGATCGTGTAATGTAGCACCTGATATGTTTAATTATATTGATTAATTTTTAAATGTCAAGTTAATCTTACATTTCTGGAGTAATGCCTACTTGTTCATGATGTATTATCCTTTATATATACATTTTTTTGGATTTGCTAAAATTTTAAGAATTTTACTGAAATATTGATGTTCAGTGCTATAACTTTCCCTCTAAGAATGTAATGCTAGAAATTTCCTTCTAAGGCCACTTTAACTCATCTCATAAGTTTTGATATGCTGTGTTTTCATTCTCATTTACTTCAAAATGCTAATTTTTCTTTTGGTTCCTTTTTTGACTTACGGGTAGACATGTGTTATTGAGTTTCCAAATACTTAGAGATTTTGCTGAGTTTTTTTTTTATTGATTTCCAATTTTTCCAATTTTTTATTCCACATTACTAAAAAATGTATTTTGTGTAACTTGAAGTCTTTTAAATTTACTGGGACTTTTCTTATGGCCAGAATATGGTTTTCCTTGGTAAATGTTCTGTATGCACTTGAAAAGAACGTGTATTCTACCATTGTTGAGTAGATCGTTTTAAAAGTGTCGACTTGGATGATGATGTTCATGTTGTTCATGATGATGTTCATCTTTACTGAGTATTTGTTCACTTGGTCTATCAATTGTTGAGTGAGGGTGTTAAAATCTCTGACAATATTTGTGGTTTTTCTACTTCTTGCATATCTATCAGTTTTTGCTGTGTATATTTTGATGCTCTTTTATTATGATTATTAAGATTTCTTGATAAATTTACCCCATTTACAATTTTGTAATGATCCTCTTGATTCCTGTTTTTTCTGCCACAAAGTCTACTGTCTCAAATGTTAATATAGTCAATGAACTTCCTTGCTATTCATATTAGCATACTATAACTTTTTCGATTATTTTACTTTTAACTTACTTGAGCCTTTATATTTGAAGTGAGTTTCCTGTAAGCAGCATACTAGATTGTCCAATTTGTCATCTCTGTCTTTCAGTTTGAGGTATTTATACCATTTACATTTAATGTGATTATTGGTATGGTTAGATCTAAATCTATTATCTTGCCATTTATTTTCTATTTATCCTATCTATTCTTTGTTTATTTCTTCTACTTTTTCTGCCTTCTATTAGATTAAGTGTTTTAAATGATTCTATTGTATTTCCATGCTTTGCTTATTGGCTATAAATCTTTACTGTATTATTTTAGTAGCTGCATTAGAATGTATCACATTCGTCTTACACCTACCACACTCTACCTTGAGGTAACATTATATCACTTCGTGTATGGTATAAAAGCCTTATAACAATACACTTCCATTTCTCCCTTGTTGGCCTTTGTACTGTTGCCATTATACATTTTACCTCTACATATGTCATAAACCTCATAGGACATTGCTATTATTTTTGCTTTAAACAATCGATTATGACATGAAGAAATTTTAAAAGTAGGTAAAATATTTATATACACACATAGTGACCATAACCAGTGTTCTTTGTTCCATTGTATAGATACAGATTTCCATCTGGTTTCACTATCCTTTTGCATTTCTTATAGTACAGGTCTCCTGGCGATTAATTCTTTCAGCATTTGTTTGTCTAAAACTTTCTTTTACCTTTGTTTATGAAAGATACTTTTTCTGACTGTAGAATTCTAAACTGGCATTTGGGCATTTTATTTCATGATCAATGCCTTAAAGATGCTGCTCCATTGTCTTTTCCATGAACACTGTTTCTGATGCAAAATCTGCTGTCTTCCTTATCTTTTGTCCTCTAAACAAAATGTGTCTTTCTTTCTCCCTTCCCTGCCATTCTTTGGCTGCTTTGAAGATTTTCTCTTGATTACTAGTTTTAAGCATTTTAATTATAATACACCTTGCTGTGGTTTTATTCAGGTATTTTATGTTTGCAGTTTATTGAGCTTCTTGGACCTGTGAGTTCCATAGCTCTCATAAAATATAGAACTTTTTCAGCAATTATCTTCTCAAATGTTTTGTCTGTCTACCCTGCTCCTCTTATATCTACAGATGGTCCCTGACTTACAATGGAGGACTTAACATTTGATGGGCTTGTTGGGACATAACCACATCATATATTGAGGGCATCTGGATTTAACAGTGGTTCAACTTATGACTTTTTGACTTTAAGATGGGTTTATTGTGATATTGAATGAATTTTCAACTTACAATATATTTTACTTATGATTGGTTTATCAAGGTGTGGCCCTATTGTAATTTGAGAATCATCTGGACACTTGCAGTAATTCCACAGATTACCAATGCTATGTGTGCTCCAAGATTTGTCCTCCCTAATCCTTTTGGGTGGTTCTTTCCCTGGTCTCAGATAATTTCTTCACATGTGCTTATCAGTACTCAGATAAAAAACACAAAGAGGGTCCTCTGCAGGTCTAGGAAGTTCTCTCTGTGCAACTTCCTCCCTGCACCCTGCCCTGAAAACTCAGGTTACCTCTCTTGACCCCCACCTCTCAACTTGGGATGGCTGGGCTCCGCCTGGGCCACCCACGCTGGGCCATGGCCTGAAAACTCTCTCTGGGCAGTAAGCTGGAGTATTTGAAGGGCTCATCCATCAGTTTACCATCTCTCAGGGATCACTATTTTCATTTCTTAAAGTCCAGTCTTTGAAAACCATTGTTTTACATATTTTGTCCATTTTTCACTTCTTTCAGGTGAGAAAGTAAATCCAGTCCCTTTTGCTCCTTTGTGGCTAGAAGCAAGTCTAGATTTTTCACTATATATAAATAAATACTTTTTGTTTCTATGTATGTATTTCTTTATTTCTGTTGACTTTATAGAGATGGGTCCCACTGTATTGCCCAGACTGGTCTCAACCTCCTGGACTCAAGTGATCCTTTGTTTCAGCCTCCCAAAGTGCTTGGATTCCAGGCATGAATCACCACACCTGTCCAAAATACTTTTCTGTATTTAAGTCACATTGATTTAGATTTTCTGTCATGTGCAATTTTTAAAAACCTGATAAATACAGCCATCCAATCTGAACTGTTTCATTTCACTTTATTAAAGTGTCATAAATTGTATCAATTAAACATTAATATAGGGGTGCCAAGAATCTTTCTTAAATGCCAATACTTCCATAGGAAATAGGAGCAAAGAGCTATCAATAGTTTCACCTACTCAGATGAATTATTTCTGGTTGCTTTCCTCCTCATTGCTAGCCGAGACTGACCAAACTAAAAATGGAAAGTTTAGTTGAGGGGAAAACAAGAAAAAGTCAAAAATTAGGGGAGGAGGTAGAGTAAGCTTTGGTAGAATCATATACTTGGGTGGAAAGCGGGAAGAGCTCTGTTCCAGGTGAGGCTATTAGTGAGAGACATTTCAGCAAAGACCCAAGAAGATGCCAGGTCATCAGGATCAAACATGGGAAACTGCCATGCTATAGCCTGAATGTTGGTGTTCCCCCCAATATTCATCTGTTGAAATCCTGACCCCCAAATGATGGTATCAGGAGGTGGGGTGTTTGGGAGGTGAGTAGGTCATGAGGGTGGAACTGTCACAAATGGAATTAGTGCCCTCATGACAGGGACCCCAGAGAGCTGCCTCACTCTGCCACCACTTGAGGGCATAGCAACAAGGCATCATCTATGAAGCAGGAAGTGGCCCCTCCCAAGACACTGAATCTGCCAGTGCCTTGTTCTTGAACTTCCCAGCCCCTAGAACTACGAGAAATAAATTTCTGTTGCTTATAAGCCAGCCAGTTTAATGGTACTTATACCATTAAATTTATAGTAGCCCAGATAGGCTAAGACATGCCATTTTGTAGATCAAAATATTAAAATATTGGTAATTTCATATGGTTTCATGAAATGCTATTTTCACAATTTTGCAATGAGCTGGCCAGTCCACTCAAAGCAACTTGCTTCTGGGGTGTACAACACTGGCTGGTATGCACCAGCCATCCTGTGAGTGGATTTGTTCATTCAACCATGATCCTGACATTAGGGATAAGGCAGTCAACAAGCCCGAAGGACTCTGGTGGAACCCATGGCAATACTAAAGGGAGGGTGGCCAGGAAAGGGCATCTGAGCAGAGATCCAAACATTCAGCAGGAACCAGCCTCTGAAAAACCTGGAGCAATACTCTTCTAGGCAGATGGATTTAAAAATGTTAAGATACTAAGAAGGGTATGAGCCGGGCATATTTAAGAAATAGAATGGGCCGGGCACAGTGGCTCATGCCTGTAATCCCAGGACTTTGGGAAGTCAAGGCGGGCAGATCACGAGGTCAGGAGATCGAGACCATCCTGGCTAACACAGTGAAACCCTGTCTCTACTAAAAATACCAAAAATTAGCCGGGCATGGTGGCATGCACCTGTAGTCCCAGCTACTCAGGGGGCTGAGGCAGGAGAATCACTTGAACTGGGGAGGCAGAGGTTGCAGTGAGCCAAGATTGCACCACTGCACTCCAGCCTGGGAGACAGAGTGAGACTCTATCTCAAAAAAACAAACAAAACAAAAGTAGACAGAATGAGGATGTGGCTGGAGAAATATGGAGTCTGACAAGAAGAATCCAAAATCTTGAGATGGGTTTCTGTTTTATTCTAAGTGCCCTCAGATGCCATTAGGAGTGATGAAGTGACATGATTTGGCCTACCTCTTTAAAAGCTAACTCTACCCCCTGCTTCAATAATATATTCATGGACTCATCTAGGAACTTAATCCACCACTTTTCACTTTCCTATTTAAACATACCCTTACACATTAGGTTGTCTTAGACCAGGCCTAGTGGCTCATGCTTGCAATCCTGGCACTTTAGAAAGCCAAGGCAGAAGGATTACTTGAAGTCGGGAGTTCTTTTTTGTATTATATTATATTATATATATATATGGCAGTATTTTTATATCTATTATTTATATAATGTATAATATAATAATATATAAAATAATAATATAATAATATGTATTTTTAAGACTAGTCAAGTGTAGTAGTGAGAAGGGGGGAAGAGGAGAACAAGGACTTTGATCTGTGACTGGCCTTGAACAATCAGTTGAGATAACACACTACTTTTGGACCAACTGAGGCCAGCAATTCAAGACCAGCCTGGGCAACATAGTGAGACCCTGTCTCTACCAAAAAATAATTTTTTTAAAATTAGCTAGGTCCAGTGGCCTGCACCTGTAGTCCTAGCTACTCAGGAGGCTGAGGCAGGAGGATTGTTTGAGTCCAGGAAGTTGAGGCTACAGTGAGCCAAGATCATGCCACTGCACTCCAGCCTGGGTGACAGAGTGAGACCCTATCTCAAAAAAAAAAAAAAAAAAAAGCCTGTCTTAGTGTGAGACATTTTCAAAGCACAACTCTGCTCCCAAGGGGTTTCTCTTTCTTCTCTTTCTTCACTAAAGAAAGAAATTTCTGGCATAAATTGTTATTTAACAACTCATCATTTTGGCCCACATTGAGAATGGGGTTTTCAAAGATGAGAGATGCAGTGTGTTGAATGTTTTCGCGGAGAAGCTGAGAGCTTCAGAGAGGAACGTACAGTTACGTTACCACATCGAACCCTCACGTTCCTTGCTGACTTTTTCCAAGAGACGGAAACAGCATTACTTTGCCTCCCCTACAAACTTCAGAACCTTGGAGATTTGCCCATCTGCTTAGAGAACATCAAAGACCAGACACTGATGACTTTTCTTCTGTGGGAACACTCAATTCAGACCTTTCCTTCCCACCGTCTGCTGTCCTCGTCATTTCAAGTTCACTTGATGCAAATATTTTATGCCTCAGGTACAAGGTTGGAGTCAGTAGATAAATTCCTTAAATAATTCCAGACTATAGAAGATACGGAATACAGACAGATCCTCGTTTCCTTTTTTTTTTTTTTTTTTTTTTTTTGAGACAGAGTCTCACTCTGTTGCCCAGGCTGCAGTGCAGTGGCGCCATCTCAGCTCACTGCAACCTCTGCCTCCCAGGTTCAAGTGATTCCTCTGCCTCAGCCTCCTGAGTAGCTGGGATTACAGGCCTGCACCACCACATCTGGCTGATTTTTGTATTTTTAGTAGAGACAGGGTATCACCATGTTGGCCAGGCTGCTCTAGAACTCCTGACCTCAGGTAATCTGCCCACCTCGGCCTCCCACTATGCCTGGACCTCATTTCCTTTTAAAAAGACAGGGCAGTCAGGCATGGTGACTCACACCTGTAATCTCAGCACTTTGGGAAGCCGAAGCAGGTGGATTGCTTGAGTCCAGGAGTTTGAGACTAACCTGGGCAACATAGTGAGACCCCATCTGTGTTTTTGAAAACAGAAAAATTAGCCAGGCATGGTGGCATACACCTGTGGCCCCAGCTACTCAGGAGGCTGAGGTGGGAAGATCCCTTGAGCCCCTGAGTTCAAGTCTGCAGTGAGCTATGAGCAGGCCACTGCACTCTAGCCTGGGTAACAGAGCAAGACCCTGTCTCACACACACAAAAAAAGGGCAAATTTTTCTAACATGTACTAGCGTTCTACATACCAAACGCTCTTCTAAATTCCTTAATCCTCACAGAAATCCTGTGAAGGAAAAGTTACCATATTCTCGTTTTACAGACAAGACAGCCAAAGGAAGAGAGCAAGTGCCTAGGTACATAGCCAGTAGGAGGCAGGGATGGACCAAACCCAGGCAGCCTGTTCCCAAAGCCCGTGTGGCTCAGCCTGTGGGATGCCACCACACCTGGGCTTTACACCAGAACCTAACAATGGTCACTGCAAACTAGAAAACTGTGGATCCATCTCCCATAGAAATACAGGCACAAAAATGAACAAAGAGAACAGAAATAAATCAGATAAACACTATGACCAAGCACGAAACCTAAGCAGGGCTTTTCCCCAGAAATTCAAGAATGATTGATGTTCAGGAATCTGTCAACATTTAAAAGTTACATCAAACAACTAAGGAAGGGAAAACAAATTTCATATGAAGAGATGCTGAAAAGGCAGTTGGTAAAGTTGAGTAACTATTTCTAATAAAGTCTTTCTAAATAAATTTCTTAAATGTTAAAAATTACTTGTCAAACCCCAAGAATACAGATCATTTAAAACAGCGAATACTGGTCAGGCACGGTGGCTCACATCTGTAATCCCAGCAGTTTGGGAGGCTGAGGCAGGAGGATCGTTTGAACCCAGGAGTTTGACCCCAGCCTGGGCAACATAGTGAGATCCTATCTCTATCAAATAATTTTTTTAAAAAACAGTAAATATTATTACCTTTTCATTTATTATTAATTAGCTATTTCAGCCTACTTAAGAATATGAGAAAATAAAATAATCAGTATAAACATTAGAAATGTGATAATATAATCTCTTTTGCTATCTGTGATTACATACCTTGAAAAAGCAAAATACTTGAAAAATAAATGAATGAACAAAAGAAACAAAGAAGTGTGTGAAGACACTTGGATTAAAGATGAATAGTCTTTAATTTTTTTCTGTAAATTAGCAATAACCAGATAACACTTAAAAATGAAGAAAAATTGGCCGGGCACAGTGGCTCATGCCTGTAATCCCAGCACTTTAGGAGGCCAAGGTGGGCAGATCACGAGGTCACGACATGGAGACCAGCCTGACCAACATGGTGAAACCCCGTTTCTACTAAAAATTACAAAAATTAGCCAGGTGTGGTGGTGGGTACCTGTAGTCCCAGTTACTCGGGAGGCTGAGGCAGGAGAATTGCTTGAGCCGGGAAGCAGAGGTTGCAGTGAGCCGAGATCACACCACTGCACTCCAGCCTAGTGACGGAGTGAGATTCTGTCTCAAAAAAAAAAAAAAAAAGTTTCATTTGTCAAAATACAGTTTTTTAAGTAAAAATAGCAGAATAAGATGAATTTTAAAACAAAGTATCTTATTGGATGATGTGAAACAAGATCTACACAAATGGAAAAAGATACTAACTGTAGAAGACTGATTCTCCTCTCATTATTCTAAATATTTTTTTAAGAGTGTAATTGAATCACATTTTCAGTTGGATAAAATGGTTTTAATACATACAGTATAAGAAATGTTCCACAGGTGTGGTGGCTCATGCCTGCAATCCCAGCACTTTGGGACGCCAAGGCAGGTGGATCACTTGAGGCCAGGAGTTTGAGACCTGCCTGGTCAACATGGTGAAACCCTGTCTCTACTAAAAATACAGAAAATGTTAGCTGGGCATGGTGGTGGTGCATGCCTGTAGTCCCAGCTACCTGAGTGGTTGAGGCAGGAGAATCTCTTGAACCCTGGAGGTAGAGGCTGCAGTGAGCCTGCAGTGAGCCAAGATCGCACCTCTGCACTCCAGCCTGAGCAACAGAGCAAGACTTGTCAAAAAAAAAAAAAAAAAAAAGTTCAAGAATAGCCAAGGAAATGGTGGGAAATAAAGGGGATTGCACACCAGAGAGGACAACAGAGTCAGAATCCACTCGGAATCCTGGGGATCTTGGGCTGGAGAAATTGATGGTAGAACAGATGCCCAGAATGGAGCCCTGCTGCATGAGGATTAGCACAGGGCATGGGTGTCACTGCCACGGCGGGAGGTGGGTGGAGGGGCTACTTCCTAAACGCTGCTGCAGCAAACGTGTCATCAGTGTGGGAGAGGGAAAGACGAACCCGACCTGGATCCCTAGACACAGAATAGTTTCCGGAAAGAGTAACACTTTCATGCAAACAAATACAATTAAAATGTTAAAATAATTTACAAGACTATCCATACAACTTAGATTGGAGGAACCTATTTAGGGCCAACAGAAATCCAGAAGCTGTGATAAAAAGATAAAAAAATATTCAGCCATAATTTTAATTGCACGACCAAAAAAATGTCAAAAATATCAGTACACAAATTAAAAATTAAGAAAATATTAGACAAGTGCAATGGCTCATGCTTGTAATCCCAGCACTTTGGGAGGTGAAGGTGAGTGGCTCACCTGAGGTCAGGAGTTTGAGACCAGCCTGGCCAACATGGCAAAACCCCATCTCTACTAAAAAATACAAAAATTAGCCAGGCATGGTGGTGGGTACCTATAATCCCAGCTACTTGGGAGGCTGAGGCAGGAGAATTGCTTGAACCTAGGAGGTGGAGGTTTCAGTGAGCTGAGATCATACCATTGCAGCACTCCAGCCTGGGTGACAGAGCAAGACTCCGTCTCAAAAAAAAAAAAAAAAAAAAAAGAAAGAAAGAAGAGAAAAGAAAAAGAAAGAAAGAAAGAAAATATTTGCACGGCATATGAAATATCAAATGTTATCTTACAAATCAATACCAAATAATGACCAAAAGGCAAACAACCTAATTTTTTTTCTTTTTTCTTCTTTTAATTTTAGAGATGGGGTTTCGCCATGTTGCCCAGGCTGGTCTCAAACTCCTGGGCTCAAGCTATCCTCCAACCTCAGCCTTCCAAAGTGTTGGGATTATAGGCATAAGCTACCATGCCCGGCCAAAAATCCACTTTTTTAAAGAATAAAAAAATACAAAGAAGAAACATACAAAGTAAAATGGTCTTTATACAAATGAAGGATGCTCCCACTTCCTTGGAGTCAGGGAAGTGCAAATCCAAATAATAATGAAATATCACTTTATACCCAGTAAATCTTCAAAATGTAAAAGAGTGATATTAGCTGGAAGGATGCAAGGAAGAAAGAAGGTGCTCTTAAACAAGCCTAGAAATGTGAGTTATCCATTTGGGAGAGCAACCTGGCAATATCTTTTAAATTATTTCCATTCCATCTGGGAATCTATCTTACAGAAATAAAAGCATCAACACATAAGTGAGAATATATATTGCAGAAATATTTGTAGTTAGGAGGAAAGACTAGAAATGGAGTAATAAACTGTCAGTTTAACAAACTGCAGTACTTTATAAAGAGCAAATATTATGCTCCCATTAAAAAGAATGGGTTTATGGAAAGAGAAAGGAATAGATAGATACAGATAGAAAGGTAGGTAGGTAGGTAGGTAGACAGACAGATAGATAGATAGACAGACTGATAGGGCCAGGCACGGTGGCTCACATCTGTAATCCCAGCAGTTTGGGAGGCCAAGGTGGGTGAATCACCTGAGGTCAAGAGTTGAAGACCAATCTGGCCAACATGGTGAAACCCCATCTCTACTAAAAATACAAAAATTAGCCTGACATGGTGGCAGGTGCCTGCAATCCCAGCTACTTGGAAGGCTAAGGCAGGAGAATCGCTTGAACCCAGGAAGCAGAGGTTGCAATGAGCAGAGACTGTGCCAGCCTGGGCAACAAGAATGAAACTCTGTCTCAAAAAAAAAAAAAAAGATAGACAGACAGACAGATAGATGAGTGGCAAGACAAGCGTAGTAAAATGTCAATGGTAGATTCAAGGTGGTGGGTATATGAGAGTTTGGGGGAATTTGTTGACTTGAACAAATTGAAGGTAGTTCCACTATGTATTGCTAAGTAAAATAAGTTAAGTGTGGGTGAGTAGATGAGTCCCATTTTTTGTAAAACAAACAATGGAAAGACACTACAAAGGCAAATTTAATGAACTTTCATATATACAAAGAAGTATCGCTTAAAAGGTATAAGAAAAAATGACTCCATATACTTAAAAAAAATCCCACAGGCCAGGCGCAGTGGCTCAAGCCTGTAATCCCAGCACTTTGGGAGACCAAGACGGGCAGATCACGAGGTCAGGAGATGGAGACCATCCTGGCTAACACGGTGAAACCCCGTCTCTACTAAAAAATACAAAAAAAAACTAGCCGGGCGAGGTGGCGGGCACCTGTAGTTCCAGCTACTCTGGAGGCTGAGGCAGGAGAATGGCGTGAACCCGGGAGGCGGAGCTTGCAGTGAGCCGAGATCTGGCCACTGCACTCCAGCCTGGGTGACAGAGCAATACTCCGTCTCAAAAAAAAAACAAAAAACAACAAAAAAAATCCCACCAAAAAAATTTAAAATACGTCTAAATAAGCTTAAGAACTCTACAAGAACTGAGTGAAGAAAACCCTTACTATATTAATGTTTTAATGTGAAAAATAGAAAGAAATATTATATTCTTGGAGAGAGGACTGTATTAGTCAGTTAGGGCTGCCATAATAAAGTTCCGCACATCTTTTGCCTTAAACAACAAAATGTATAAAACGTATTCTCTCACAGTTCCGGAGCCTGCAGGTTCAAGACCAAGGTCAGCAGGTGGATTTCTCCTGGGGGCTCTCTCCTTGGCTTGCAGACGGCCGCCTTCTTGCCTGTGTCCTCGTATGGTTTTTCTCTCTGTGTTCGTCCATCCCTGGTATCTCCTTGAATGTCTGACTCTCCTCTTCTTATAAGGACATAAGTCAGATTAGAACAGGACCCACCCTAAGGGCCTCGTTTTAACTTAATCACCTTTTTAAAGACTATCTCCAAACACAATCACATTCTGAGTACCAGGGGTTAAGGCTTCAACACATGAGTTTCAGGGTGTGAAGGCACACAATTCAGCCCTGAACAAGGACTCAGTATCATAAAGGTGTTCTTGTCTCTTTGTTGATTTATAAATATGAAGTGTTGCTAACACAAATACTATAACTAGATTCTTTTCTTGCATTGGGTTCTGTTTTGTTGGAACTAGATTATGAGGAAAAATAAACAAGAAAGAGTAGCCAGAAAAAAAGTGTGTGTGTATATATATATATTTTTTCATATATATATTCATATATATATGAAGAGGATGGATTATGAAGTCACAATAGTTAAAACCTTGTGGCATTGACACAAAAATAGATCATTGTAATGCTATCAAAAGCACAGGAACATGCCTCAGTACAAATAAGAATATAACATATGATAAGTTTGACATCTCAGAGAAATTACGGGTAACTCTTCAATAATGGTGTTGAAACATAGGCATAACTATCTTGAAAAAGAAAATAAGGCTGGGTGCATCAGCTCAGGCCTGTAATCCCAGCACTTTGGGAGGCCAAGATGGGTGGATCACTTGAGGTCAGGAGTTTGAGACCAGCCTGGCCAACATGATGAAACCCGTCTCTACTAAAAATACAAAAATTAGCTGGGCGTGGTGGAGTGTGCCTGTAGTCCTAGCTACTCAGGAGGCTGAGGCACGAGAATCTCTTGAACCGGGAGGTGGAGGTTGCAGTGAGCCGAGATCACGATACTGCATTCTAGCCTCGATGACAGTATAAGATTCTGTCTCAAAAAAAATTACATAAAAATGCAATAGCAAAAGGTAAATGATGAACTGGGAAAAAATGTTTGCATCTCATTACAAAGGATGTTCTTCATAATAAAGAGCTCCTAGAAATGGATTTTCAAAAAGGAAAGGCAACTAACAAAGAAAATAGAGAAAGGAAGGCTACAAGCATGCAACTTACAAATAACTAGGAATAGCTGTTCCACAAGTGAAGCGGTTAAATCTCACCTGTGATAAGATAAATGCAACTTAAAGCCACATGAAATTACATTTTTCAGTTATCAGAATGGCAAAGTTCCAAAAGTTTAATAACACAGGCTGGTATCAAAGCTATGGGAGAAAGACAGCACCCCCACTCTGCTAATGGGAATGTGAACAGCACAAGAGTTCAGGCCGTTAAGCAACAGCTACCAACGTTCATCTGTAACCCAACAATTCCACTTCTAGGAGTTGGTCCTGCAGATATATTTGCACATATGCAAAATAACAAATGTGCAAGAACATATTCACAGTGCTGTTTGTAATAATTAAATATTATAACCAACCCAAAATGTCCTCAATAGGGGGCTGGTTATTAAATTTTGATGCATCCATCCAGGCTCAATGGTATACAACTACTTAGAGAGATCTCAATACTCACTGTGAAATTATCTCCAGGATACGCTCTTATGTGAAAAAGCCAAATGCATATTGTCTAAACAAACTAGCTTTTGTTTGCTTTTATAACTGGTGGAAGACTAAGAGTCTACATTCTTTTTTTTTTTTTCTTTTTGAGACAGAGTCTCCCTCTGTTGCCCAGGCTGGAGTGCAGTTGCGCAATCTCAGCTCACTGCAAGATCCGCCTCCTGGGTTCACGCCATTCTCCTGCCTCAGCCTCCCGAGTAGCTGGGACTACAGGCGCCTGCCACCACGCCCGGCTAGTTTTTTGTATTTTTTAGTAGAGACAGGGTTTCACCGTGTTAGCCCGGATGGTCTCGATCTCCTGACCTTGTGATCCGCCCACCTTGGCCTCCCAAAGTGCTGGGATTACAGGCGTGAGCCACTGCGCCCGGCCTAAGAGTCTATATTCTTACGTGTTTGAGCATAAACAAATTATGACAGGACGTATAGGAAACCAATACAAGCCAGTGTCTATTGGGGTGAGACAAAGATTGCTGGATGGGGAGAGACTTCCCACCGGTGTGCCTGTCGGCACTTTGTGGGCTGTGGATCATGTGAGTGTGTAAGTGTTCCCTGTTCAAATAATCAAAAGTATTAACATTCACCTGTGACGGTAAATATTAGATGTCAACTTGTTTGGACTGAAGGAGGCGTAGATGGCAGGTGAAGTATGGTTCCTGGGCGTGAGGATGTTGCCAGAGGAGATGGACATTTGAGTTGGTGGACTGGGCGAGGAAACCTACCCTCAATGTGGGTGGGCACCATCCAGTGGGCTGCCAGCGCGGCTGGAACAAGGCAGGAGGAAGATGGGATGACCTGGCTTGCCGGGTCTCCTGGCTTCCTTCTTTCTCCTGTGCTGGATGCTTCCTCCCTCTCCTTCTGCCCTTGGACATCAGCCTCCAGGTTCTCCTGCCTTTGGACTCTGGGACTTGCACCAGTGGCTTCTGGAAGCTCGCAAGCCTTCCGCCACAGACAGAAGGTGGCACTGTCAGCTTTCTTGGTTTGAGGCTTTTGGACTGAGCCACTACTGGCTTCTCTCTCACCCAGCTTGCAGACGGCCTATCCTGGGACCTCGTCTTGTGATCGTGTGAGCCAATTTTCCCTAATAAGTTCCTTTCATGTATACATACATTGTGTTGGTTCTGTCCCTCTGGGGAACCCTAAGACACCATCAAATCTGTGCACACACGCACAACACACACAAGCACACACACAGTGTGACAACGGAGAAAGCATGGAAGAATAGACCACCAGGCTGTTACTTGGTGAGGCAAGATGGAAGGAAAATAAAATGACTGTGCTTTTTAAGTCTCTGAGAAACCGTCACATACAATGACTTGCGCCAGAATGCACAGAAGCTTGTCTCAGAGTGCGGTACTGTGGATGGCTGTGGTATTTCTATATACTGTCTGAATATGTTTACAATTAACATCCACTCATGTAATTAGAAAAAAATGGTTATTTTCATTTCCTTGCTGGGTGCAGTGGCTCACACCTGTAATCGCAGCACTTTGGGAGGCTGAGGCGGGCGGATCACCTGAGGCCAGGAGTTTAACAACAGCCTGGCCAATATGATGAAACCTTGTCTCTACACAAATACAAAAAAAAAGTGGCCAGGCATGGTGGATTTCAGTCTCTCTAGCAGGTGGGATTACAGGTGCCCGCCACCACGCCGGGCTTTTTTCTTTTTTTTTTGTCTTTAGTGGAGATGGGGTTTCGCCATGTTGGCCAGGCTGGTCTTGAACTACTGACCTCAAGTGATCCACCTGCCTTGGCCTCCCAAAGTGCTGGGATTATAGGCGGGAGCCACCATGCCCGGCCAATAATAATAATTTTAAGACTTTTTAAATAAATGCATATGTTAACATTGTTGATTGACCAAAAAAATCCCTCTTTTCACAGTAGCTATGGCAGCGCTGGGCCTAGTGGTGTCACAGAGGCTCATAGGCACAGGGTGGACGACATCCTGCGTGTCCTGGCTGTGGGACCTTGGCTGGCCATGAGGATTACCATGAGACTCCATTAAAACACAACAGCTTCTCATTATCCAAATATCCTCATGGAGGTTGCTAGAGGAGGTGAAAGTCATCAACACCCGACGTTATTCACTGTTGTTCACTTACAAAACGGCTCCCCAGCATCTCCCCCTGCCTCATGTTGGCACCTATCATCCAAGTCAGGGAGTCAAAATCCCAGGCCTTGGTCATCCTGGCCCTCCCTAATGAATGGAATCAGAGTTAAATCAGTTAAAAGAGACATTGCAAATCCTGCAACAGAAGATCACTTGGGGCCAGGTGTGATGGCACATGCCTGTAATCCAAGCATTCTGGGAGGCCAAGGCAGGTGGATTGCTTCACCTCAGGAGTTGAGTCGAGTGGCAAAATCCTGCCTCTATAAAAACTACAGAAATTAGCTAAGTGTCGTGGCGAACCCCTGTAATCCCAGCTACTTGGGAGGCTGAGGTGGGAGGATGGCTTGAGCCCAGCAGGCGGAGGTTGCAGTGAGGTGAGATCACACCACTGCACTCCAGCCTGGGCGTCAGAGTGAGACCCTGTCTCAAAAAAAGGAAAGAAAAAAACAGAGGGTCCCTTGGGAGAATTTCCCAAATGTCCGTGAGGACAATCAATGTCCATAAGAGAATATTCTGAGGACAGAAGACGAAGAAAGGGCCTCCAGGAAGGTGATGAAGCCCTGAAGTATTTTCACACAAATCTCTTCTTATGATTATGCTGTGAAAACCGAGTGTGAATTGAAGAATAAACTATAATTCTACCATACAAATTATGTTCCTCCCAAATGAACGCAGTTCGTTTTTTGCTTTGTTCCAAGAATCAGCATATAATTTCAATTATGAAATCCATAGCATCAAATCCAAAACTTGTCACATTGTAACTCTGAGATTCCCGTCCTCGTGTTAAGTAGACTCTTTTCAAGTGACTACTTTTAATACCAATTATCTTTGGATAACAAGGCCTTCCTATGGCATGTATTACAGAGCTTTATTAAACTCGAGCACTGTGAGGACTTAATGGGATTAAATATTGGGTGATTTAATCATAGGAGAATCCCGAGCCAGCACAATTTCCATCTGTCTCAACATCTCAGCAGTGATGTTGCCTCTGATGAGCACCGTCAGCCCTGCCCTCCTCAGCCCCTGCAGTAATCCTCGATTGTTAGACACGAAATTCCAGGTGCCCTCAGCCTTCAAGGCCAGGCCATAGACCCTACACACTCCTGCCTTTCCTTCCGTGCTAGCCTCATTAAGATGAAGGGCAAATACTCCCACTATTTCAAACTCGACTCAATGTCTCTACAATGAAAATAATTTTTAAAATTCTGGGGAAAACATTACAAATTTAACCATAGATTGATTTGTTTTTTTTTTTTTTTGAGACAGGGTCTCACTCTGTTGCCCAGGCTGGAGTGCAGTGGTGTGATCACAGCTCACTGCAGCCTCGAGCTCCAGGGCTCAAGCAATCCTCCCACCTCAGCCTCCTAAATTGCTGGGATTACAGGTGAGTGCCACCATGCCTGGCTAATTTTTGTATTTTTAGTAGAGACGTGGCTTCGCCATGTTGCCCAGGCTGACAATTTCTATGTTATATCAACATGTTATGAAGCATGCTGAGCCCCCTCTATACACACACACACACACACACACACACACACATATGCATGCACACACACATGCATGTACACACACACACCCCCATGCATGCACACACACACATGCACACACACACGCATGCACATGCACACATGCACGCACACACACACATGCACACACACATGCACGCACGCACACATGCACGCACACATGCACGCACACACACATGCACGCACACACGCACGCGCACACACATGCATGCACACACACATGCACGTGCACACACATGCATGCTCACACACATGCATGTGCACACACATGCATGCACACACACACATGCATGCACACATACACACACATAAGCACCATGAAAGCAGAGACATGTGTGTCTCATTTACAGGTAAACGGCAAAGTCCAACTTATAACAAGAACTCACAAATTCAAATGCCTGTAAACTAGCGCCTACACCAAGTATGAGCAAGCAGGCCCACATTTTGCAGAAGCCGGAGTCCTGGTGATCTGCTGAACTCTGTCCCTCCACACAGAAACGGGCATAGCCAGATCATCTCATTTCTCGGGGGAAAATGTAAATCCACACTTTCATGAGAATTTTTTTTTAATTTTAGAGACAAAGCCTTGCTTTGTTGCCCAGGCCAGCCTCGAACTCCTGGCCTCAAGAGATCTTTCCACCTCAGTCTCCCAAAGTGCTGGAATTACAGGTGTGAGTCATTCCATCTGGTCCTGAAAAGTTTTAAGTTGCATAAATGTTTTTAAATGACCTTGGCCAAAACAGAATACGTTGCTGGTGGAAATGAAAATGGTTTTGAGCCCTAAAGGGAAGAATTTGGCAGTATTTAGCCAAATTGAATATGCCTTTACACTTTGACCCCAGTCTCACTTCTTCTACAAAGATGCTCTGGCACAACTATATGAAATTATAAGTGCACAAGACTGTATTCGTCTGTTCTCACGCTGCTGTGAAGAAATACCCAAGACCGGGTAATTTATAAAGAAAAGAAAGGACGTTTAATTGACTCACAGTTCTGCATGGCTGGGAAGGCCTCAGGAAACTTACAATCATGATGGACGGCACCCCTTCACAGGGCGGCAGAAAAGAGAATGAGTGCCGAGCGAAGGGGGAAATGCCAGACACTTAGAAAACCATCAGATCTCGTGAGATTCACTCATTATCACGAGAACAGCCTGGGGGAAACTGCCCTTGTGATTCAATGACATCCACCTTGTCCTGCCCTTGACCTATGGGAATTATTACAAGTCAAGGTGAGATTTGGGTGGGGACACAGAGCTACACCATATCAACTTTCATTACAAAAGACTGGAAATAACCCACATGTTGTTCAAGAGGGTCTCATTGAATATATCCTGGATTATAATATGATGTGATGTAATACCTATGCTGTTATAAAAATGAATTCAAAAGATCCAGGGATTTATTAATACTTTTCGCTTTCAAAAAAAATGTTTCCTACCTCTGTCCCCCAGACAGTCGAGTGGCAATGACCAACTGGCGACAGCAAACATCTTGTGCCCCTAGACCCAGGTCTCTGCAGAGCATTTCTCGTTAACGAGAGTCAGGGCTTGCTGGGGAAACTCTGAGACTTAGTCTGGAGCCAGAGATATGTACGGTGATTCCAGGACATTTTGTCAAGACTGAAAGTAAAAATGTTATTAAACAGGAAAAGTGTCATACTGCAATGATGCCAAAGACAGTGGAATTTGACCATCAAAAAAGAAAAGAATGACCAGGTGTGGTGGCTCATGCTTGTAATCCCAGCACTTTGGGAAGCCAAGGCAGGCGGATCACTTGAGGTCAGGAGTTCAAGACCAGCCTGGCCAACATGGTAAAACCCCATCTCCACTACAAATACAAAAAAGATTAGCTGGGTGTGGTGGTGCGTGCCTGTAATTCCAGCTATTCAGGAGGCTGAGGCATGAGAATTGCATGAGCCCAGGAGACGGAGGTTGCAGTGAGCCGAGACCTCACCACTGCACTCCAGCCTGGGCAACAGAGAGATACTCCATCTCAAAAAAAAAAAAAGAAAGAAAGAAAGAAAAAGAAAAAGAAAATAATGATTGCAATATGTGGAACCACACCAAATGCATACAAATCTATGCCCACATGAGACTGCAAAGGGGAATACTCATCCGCGGCTTCTGCAAGTGGCCAGGGCACCAAATCAGTATCCAGAAAATTGATCAGGAAAAAAATCAAGTATTAATTCTGTATTTTAGGATAACCAAATGGTTGATGGAGAAAAGCCATTCTGTACAAGACAATCACACCTGACAAATGCAGGTGTAATAGGATAAGCAAAGTAACACATCACAATCATTTATTAATAGATAAAATAGTGGATCTCTTAGTCATCAAAGATTGCAGTCATTTATTGATAGATAAAATGGTGGATCTATTAATACTCAATGACTGCTGTGAAACTTTTATCAATGAGCTTTTGTTGCTGTTGTTTCTTGTTTGTTTGTTTTGAGACAGGGTCTCACTCTGTCACTCAGGCTGGAGTGCAGTGGTGCACTGTAGCTCACTGCAACCTCTGCCTCCTGGGCTCAGGTGATCCTCCCACCTCAGCCTCCCAAGTGGCTGGGACTATAGGCACACACCACCACACCAAGCTAACTTTTGTATTTTTTTAGAGACTGGGTCTCACCATGCTGCCCAGGCTGGTCAGTGAGTTTTTTTATTACAGACATTTTCACACATATAGCAAAGTAGACCTTTTAAAACCTTATTAGCACACAAAAAATGAACAACAATTCCTTAGAATCATCAAATATAGAGTCCTCAAATGTCTTTATCTAGCAAATATTTTTCTTCAACATTAAAATCAAGATCCAAACTAGTTCCAGAGATGGCCTTCAATCCACGAGGCTCTTAGGTCTCTTTTAAGCTGCAATCTTACAATTCCACCCCTTGCTCTTTGTTGTAGTTTTTCTAGAAGGAAATCACTGTTCCATCGAGTTCCACACATTCTGGACTTTGCTGATTTTGGGAAGTGTAATTTATCTTAATCTTTCGGATCCTGAATTCCTATGAAATTGTAGTTTAAAAGCTGGATTCAACGTTTTGGCAATGACATTTTGCAGGTGGAATTTTCAGCACCAGCATCTCGGTAAGAAAGGCATAAAAAGGCACCAGGGCATCTGCAGTTCCTGAAAGCAGAACCCCAACAAGTCAACAAGCTCTCCACCGAAGCAAAGAGCAAAGTGGGAGGCCGCTGTGAGGAGCCCAGGGAGCCCGGCAGGTGCTGGGGCGTCAGTACCTCAGAGCAGCTGCTACGCACTGAATGTCTCTGCACCAAGATTCCTGTGTTGGAGCCTTGACTCCCAGTGTGGTTGTTTTTCAAGTAAGGCAGGAATTAAGGTTCCATAAGGTCTAGGGGCAGGACTGAAATCCATCCTTTTTTTTTTGAGACAGAGTCTCACTCTGTCGCCCAGACTGGAGTGCAGTGGTGCGATCTTGGCTCCCCGCAAGCTCCGCCTCCCGGGTTCACACCATTCTCCTGCCTCAGCCTCCTGAGTAGCTGGGACTACAGGCGCCCGCCACCACGCCCGGCTAATTTTTTGTATTTTTGGTAGAGACGGGGGTTTCACCGTGTTAGCCAGGATGGTCTGGATCTCCTGACCTCGTGATCCGCCCGCCTCGGCCTCCCAAAGTGCTGGGATTACAGGCATGAGCCACAGCGCCTGACCTCAAATCCATCATTTATTATTTATTTATTTATTTACTTATTTATTTATGTATTTAATTTTAAAGACAAGGTCTGGCTCTATCGCCCAGGCTGGAGTGCGGTGGTGTGATCTTGGCTCACTGCAATCTCCACCTCCTGGGCTCATGCCATCCTCCCACCTCAGCCTTCCCAGTAGCTGGGACTACAGGCACCCACGACCATACCTGGTTAATTTTTATATTTTTTGTAGAGACAGGGTTTCACCATGTCGCCCAGGCTGGTCTCGAACTTGTGAGCTCCAGTGATCTGCCCACGTTGGCGTCCCAAAGTGATGGGATTACAGGCGTGAGCCACCAGGCCTGACCATATTTTTAATTATTTTTAGTAGAGATGGGGGTCTCCCTATGTTACCCAGGCTGGTCTCAAACTCCTGGCCTCAAGTGATCCTCCCACCTCAGCTTCCTGAGTAGCTGGGCTGACTTACTGTCATTATCCACCGTGCCCAACTAAAACCAGTCAAAAAAAAAAAAAAAAAAAAAAAAAACCCTGAAATACTTAACCTACCTGACTTCAAGGCTTAAAATTACATAAATCAAGGCCAAGTGTGGTGGCTCACACTTGTAATCACAGCACTTTTTGGGGCCAAAAAATACAAAAATTAGCCAGATGTGGTGGTACACACCTGTAGTCCCAGCTACTTGGAAGGCTGATGTGGGAAGATCACTTGAGCCTGGAAGATCAAGGCTGCAATGAGCCAAGATTGTGCCACTGCACTCCAGCCTGGGAGACAAAGTGAAGCCTTATCTCAAACAAACAAACAAGAGCAGCAAAACTACATAAATCAAAATACCTTGTCAGAAAGATAGTCACAGAGATCAATGACACAGAATTTGCAAGTTTAGGAACAGACCCACCCAGGTTTTGTCAATGGATTTTCAACAAGATGTCCAAGTAACTTAACACAGAAAGGAAATTATTTGCAACAAATGGTGCTGTATCAACTGGATACTCATGTGGGGAACAAAAATGACTCTTAACGCCTGACACCATATACAAGTTTAATCCAAAATACATCACAGAGGTATATGTAAAATCCAAAACTATGAGTCTCTAGAACGGGAAGAAAATCTTGGTGATATGGCATAGACCACAAGAGAAAAAAATTAACTAGACGTCATCAAAATTAAAATATCTTTTTCTGGCAGGGCGCGGTGGCTCACGCCTGTCATCCCAGCACTTTAGGAGGCCAAGGCAGGAGGATCACTTGAGGTTGGAGGTGTGAGACCAGCCTGGTCAACATGGTGAAACCTTGTCTCTACTAAAAATACAAAAATTAGCTGGGCATGGTGGTGCGTGCCTGTAATCCCAGCTACTCAGGAGGCTGAGGCAGGAGAATCACTTGAACCTGGATGGCAGAGATTGCAGTGAGCAGAGATCGTGCCACTGTACTCCAGCCTAGGCAACAAAGTGAGACTCGGTCTCAAAAAATAAACAATAAAAATAAAATAAAATATTTTGCTCTTTGAAATAACCCATTTTTAAAAATAGAAAGGCAAGGTATCCATTGAAGAAAACATTTGCACCACACATGCCAGAGAAAGAACTTACATCCAGAACACGGGAGAACTCTTAAAAGCCAATAACCAGAAAACAAATAACCCACTTTTTAAAAAAGGCGATAGATATTTCGTAGGATAATATTTGTAAATAACCAATAAGCACATGAAAAAACGTGCCCCATGCCGGGTGCAGTGGCTCACGCCTATAATCCCAGCACTTTGGGAAGCTGAGATGGGCGGATCACCTGAGGTCAGGAGTTCGAGACCAGCCTGGCCAACATGGCGAAACCCCATCTTTACTAAAAATACAAAAATTAGCCGGGCATGGTGGCGTGCGCCAGTAATCAAGCTACTTGGGAGGCTGAGGCAGCAGAATTGCTTGAACCCAGGAGGCGGAGGTTGCAGTGAGCTAAGTTCCTACCACTGAGCTCTAGCCTGGGTGACAGAGGAAGACTCATCTCAAACAGAAAAGAAGGAGAAGAAGAAAAAGAAGAAGGAGAAGGAGAAGGAAGGAAGAAGAAAGAAGAAGAAGGAAGAGGAAAGAAAGAAGAAAGAAGGAGGAGGAGGAGGAGAAGAAGGAGGAGAAGAAGGAGGAGGAGGAGGAGAAGAAGGAGGAGAAGAAGAAGGAGGAGAAGGAGGAGAAGAAGGAGGAGAAGAAGGAGAAGAAGGAGGAGAAGAAGGAGGAGAAGAAGGAGGAGGAGGAGGAGAAGAAGGAGGAGGAGGAGAAGAAGGAGAAGAAGGAGGAGAAGAAGGAGGAGGAGGAGGAGAAGAAGGAGGAGGAGAAGAAGGAGGAGGAGGAGAAGAAGGAGGAGAAGAAGGAGGAGGAGGAGGAGAAGAAGGAGGAGAAGAAGGAGGAGAAGAAGGAGGAGGAGGAGGAGAAGAAGGAGGAGGAGGAGGAGAAGAAGGAGGAGAAGAAGGAGGAGGAGAAGAAAGAGAAAAAATGTTCCTCACCATCATCAGGGAAACAAAATACACAAATTAAAACCACAATTGGACACCAGCACATGCTTGTGAACAACAGGCATTGTCTCCCACACTGCTGGTGGCAATATAAAATGGTATAAATCCTAGAAAAAAAATAGGACTTTCTTTCTTAAAACAGTAAACATACACTACCATATGACCCAGTCATTTCAGACTTGCTCCAGAGGAAAAAAAATACACGCCCACATAAGGACTGGTATACAAACATTCCCCACAGCTGTATTTCTAATAGCCAAAAGCTGGAAACAACCGAAATACCCATGAAATGAAGAGGGCGGGCATTTCATGGACAAAGGAAGGGTGATGTATCCATACAGTGGGATGTTACTCAGCAATTTAAAAAGCAAGCTACTGACACAAGTTGAATCTCAGAAGTACACAGAGTGAGAGAAGCCAGACAGAGTCATAGCCAGGCACGATGGCTCACACCTGTAATCCCAGCACTTTGGGAGGCAGAGGCAGGAGGATCGCTTGAGGTTGGGAGTTCAAGACCAGTCTGGGCAACATGGCGAAACCCTGTCTGTACTAAAAATTAAAAAAATTAGCCGGTTGTGGTGGTGGGCACCTGTAATCCCAGCTACTCTGGAGGCTGAGGCAGGATAATGGCTTGAACCCGGGAGGCAGAGGTTGCAGTGAGCTGAGATCACGCCACTGCACTCCAGCCTGGGTGACAGTGAGACTTTGTCTCAAAAAAAAAAAAGAAAAGAAAAGAAAAATAGAATACACTGTATGATTCTATTTGTATAAATTTCTGGAACATGAAAACTAGCATACAATGACAGAAACCAGATCCTGGGTATGAAAAACCAATGAGAAAACACATCCTGGGGATGGCGTGGAGGGAGGGATGGGTAGTGGAGGGAGGGATGGATAGTGGAGGTAGGGATGGATAGTGGAGGTAGGGATGGATAGTGGAGGGAGGGATGGGTAGTGGAGGGAGGGATGGGTAGTGGAGGGAGGGATGGGTAGTGGAGGGAGGGATGGATAGTGGAGGGAGGGATGGGTAGTGGAGGGAGGTATGGGTATAGACGGGCACTAGAAACTTTTGGGGTCATAGAAATAGCTGCTACCTTGAGTGTTATGGATGTGAAACTCCACATGCATGTCAAAAACAAAGGCTACACCAACAATATCTGCGCTTTAGTGTACTTCAATTAAACCTCCATAAAACTGAAGTTAAAAATAAATGACAAGATGAAACCAATTCAAAATGAGGAATAAGTATAGAAGATCAGAAAAGAAGATCTAATATAAATTTAATATGAGTTGCTGAAGAGGAAAACCAAGGCAGTAATACAAAATAATATTAAAAAGTATATTTGGGCCTGGCGTGATGGCTCATGCCTGTAATCCCAGCACTTTGGGGGGCCAAGGCAGGTGGATCCCTTGAGGTCAGGAGTTCGAGACCAGACTGGCCAACATAGTGAAACCCCATCTCTACTGAAAAAGAAAAATACACTCACACAAAAATTAGCCAGGCATGGTGGCGCATGCCTGTAATCCTAGCTACTTAGGAGGCTGAGGCAGGAGAATCGCTTGAACCTGGGAGGCAGAGGTTGCAGTGAGCTGAGATCACCCCACTGCACTCCAGCCTGGGGACAGAGTGAGACTCCATCTAAAAAAAAAAAAGTATGCTTTGAGAAGTGTTTCCTGAAATGAAAAAAGACTTGAAATTAGGTATTGAAGGGGCACAATATCTAGGAAAATTAACCCCAAGTGGCTAAGCCCATGTTGCTTCAGACCATCTAAATGACTGGAGAGACACCGGGGACTACTGGTTAGAATGGAATATACATCTCCTTGCAGAATTAGGACGAATGCCTATAGGAGAGAGTGATGTCATGTGACAGCTATGGGTTCTGACAATGTCAATACAGTCCAACTATCAAAATGAAGAAAAAAATATTTGTGCACATTACTGAATTTTGTTACATATCAATTTCAGCAAGGATTCAAAGGAGGCATATGGAGAGCATATTAAAAGTAGGTCGGGCACGGTAGCTCACGCCTGTAATCCCAGCACTTTGGGAGGCCAAGGTGGGTGGATCATGAGGTCAGGAGATGGAGACCATCCTGGCTAACACGGTGAAACCCCGTCTCTACTAAAAAACGCAAAAAAAAAAAAAAAAAAAAAAAAATTAGCCGGGCGTGGCGGCGGGCGCCTGTAGTCCCAGCTACTTGGGAGGCTGAGGCAGGAGAATGGCTTGAACCCGGGAGGTGGAGCTTGCAATGAGCCAAGATCACGTCACTGCACTCCAGCCTGGGTGACAGAGCGAGACTCCTTCTCAAAAAGAAAAAAAAAGAAGTGTAGAACTGGGCCAGGCGCGGTGGCTCACACCTGTAAACCCAGCACTTCGGGAAGCCGAGGTGGGTGGATTGCTTGAGCTTGAGAGTTCGAGACCAACCTGGGCTGACAATTGTGTAATTTTATGCACAAGGAGTGTTTGGATTCCAGATTTGTATTTGATAGACCCCTTCCAGTGTCTCGTCTTGTATCTCTAATTGGAAACCAAACCCAGATACCAACACTGTGATACGGCCTGAGACCATATGGTGCTGGGCTGCTTATCGCTGGTGATGATGCTGCAGGCCCTCACATTTTCCAAACCTGTCCATCTGGTAACGATTTTGACTGCAGAGCTAATGTCCATTGGAGCTGTTTTCAGTCCGCTCGTGCTTACTTGGAGAGACATATGTCTGAATTTATGGAGTGCAATTTAAAGGAACTGGCTAAACATGGTCTGCGTGCCTTAAGAGAGACACTTCCGACTGGGCACGGTGGCTCACGCCTGTAATTCCAGCACTTTGGGAGGCCGAGGCAGGTGGATCATCCAAGGTCAGGAGTTCGAGACTAGCCTGGCCAACATGGTGAAACCCCACCTCTACTAAAAATACAAAAAATATTAGCCGGTCATGGTGGCATGTGCCTGTAATCCCAGCTACTAGTGGGTGCTGAGGCAGGACAATTGCTTGAACCCGGGAAGTAGAGATTTCAGTAAGCCAAGATCATGCCACTGCACTCCAGCCTGGGTGACAGAGCGAGACTCTGTCTCAAAAAAAAAAAAAAAAAAAAAAAAAAAGAGAGACACTTCCTACAGAACAGGACCCGGCTAAAAGAATGTTTCCATTGGAATTGTTGGTAAAGACTTTGGAGTTTACAATCTATGATGATGATGATATGTGTCCATTCCTGGAAGGTCTTAAGAAAGGCCACAGAGAAAGGCACAGCTGCTCAACCTGCTGATAAACCTGCAGAAAAGGCTGATAAACCAATGGAATGTTAGGTGATAAGCCAGCCTATATATGTATTATCAAATATTTAAGAATGCAGGCACCACATACTGATGACAATAATCTATATTTTGAACCCAAATTTGTAGAGTGGTGGAATGCTATGTTTTAGGAATCAGTCCAGATGTGAGTTTTTTCCAAGCAACCTCGCTGAAACCATATCACAGAATACATTTTTCTTTGAGAGGGTCTGTACAATCATTTTCTAAAAAAGTATAGGTATCTGTACTAATGTTCATATATGAAGAAAAGGTATCTTTGTGATTTTAAAGACAACTGTGAAATAAAATTGTTTTGCCTCCTGGGCACAAAAAAAAAATTAAAAATTAAAAAAGTGCACGGTGGCTCATATCTGTAATCCCAGCACTTTGGGAGGCCAAGGTGGGAGGATTGCTTGAGGCCAGGAGTTCATTGGGCAACATGGTGAGACCTGTGTCTCTGCAAAAAATTAAAAATAAAAAGAATTGCCGGGCGCGGTGGCTCAAGCCTGTAATCCCAGCACTTTGGGAGGCTGAGACGGGCAGATCACGAGGTCAGGAGATCGAGACCATCCTGGCTAACACGGTGAAACCCCATCTCTATTAAAAAAAATACAAAAAACTAGCCGGGCGTGTTGGTGGGCGCCTGTAGTCCCAGCTACTAGGGAGGCTGAGGCAGGAGAATGGCGTGAACCCAGGAGGTGGAGCTTGCAGTGAGCTGAGATCTGTCGCTCCAGCCTGGGCGACAGAGCGAGACTCCATCTCAAAAAAAAAAAAAAAAAAAAAAAGAATTAAAAATTTAAAAAAAGAAACGAAGTACTGATTCATCTACAACGTGAATGAATCTTGAAAACATTATGCTGATGAACGAAGCCAGACACAAAAGCCTCCACATGGCAAGAATCCGTTTTTATGAAATGTCTAGAATAAGCCAGTCCATAAAAACAGAAAGCAGGCCGGGCGCGGTGGCTCACGCCTATAATCCCAGCACTTTAGGAGGCCGAGGCAGGCGGATTACGAAGTCGGGAGATCGAGACCATCCTGGCTAACACAGTGAAACCCCGTCTCTAGTAAAGAATACAAAAAATTAGCCGGGCGTAGTGGCAAGCGCCTATAGTCCCAGCTACTCAGGAGGCTGAGGCAGGAGAATGGCGTGAACCCAGGACGCGAAGGTTGCAGTGAGCTGAGATTGCGCCACTGCACTCCAGCCTGGGCGACAGAGCAAGACTCCATCTCAAAAAAAAAAAAAACCCAAAAAAACAGAAAGCAGATTCATGGTTGCCAGGGGCAGGAGAAAGGGGGACACAGAAGTGATTACCAATAAGTATGGGGTTTCCTTTGGGGGTGAAGCAAATGTCCTGGAATTAGATAGTTGTGTTCGCACAACACTGTGGCTGTACTAAACGTCACTGAATCGTACACTTAAAATGGTTAATTTTTTTTTTAATTCAACGTTTTATTGACTAAGTCATGTGTGCCGGGCACTGTGCTGTCAGGTGGGGGCAGGGAAAACAGCATGGCATGGTTCCAGTGTGCATTAAGAGAAACATTAGCCAAACATGCTCTACAGATGTTCCTGTGGAAATAGACAGTACAACTTTCTCCTGTAACCATCATGGTTAACTGTTATATCAGACATACATCATTGTCACGGTCACCTGTCACCATCACTATCACCATCACCTATCACCATCACGGTTGACTGTTACACTAGACACACATCACTGCCACGGTCACCCATCACCATCATGGTCACCTATTACATCAGACACACATCACTGTCACAGTCACCCATCACCATCATGGTCACCTATTACCTCAGACACACATCACTGTCACAGTCACCCATCACCATCATGGTCACCTATTACATCAGACACACATCACTGTCACAGTCACCCATCACCATCATGGTCACCTATTACACCAGACATACATCACTGTCACGGTCACCTAGTACACCAGATAGTAATACATTTTTTTTTTCTGATCCTCTGCTATAAATAGGATCAGTAAACTCAGAATAAAGGTTGCAGAGGCTTCTGTGATAGTTCAGTAGTTTAATGCAGCAATTTCAATGTGCCTAAATTAGTGGCAGATATTTCAAGATGCAGATGTATTTAAAGACATTACTTCCCTGGTTCTATGCACAGAAATGGTGAAGTTATTAACAATTTGCTCTCTACTCACATGGCTTATTTTGGAGAATGGCAACTCCACTACTTGTTTCTGAGATAGCTTTAACCTGAGCTCAAAAAAACAAGTTTTGTCAGTCACTTCACTTATAAATTGATCAACAAAAAAATCTTAACTTTTATCCACTGATGGATGTTCTCTATTTTATAACAGACTTATTTATACTTAAATCTTATTCTGTTGTTGCTTTACTTTAAATAGACTTTTTTAGAGCGGTTTTAGGTTCACAGCAAAATTGGGTGAGAATACCCGCTATGCCCCACATATGCACAGCCTCCTCCATATCAGCATCCCCCTAGAGTGGTCCATTTGTTACAACTGATGAACTCACAGTGACGCACCATTATCGCCCACAGTTCACACTGCGGTTCAGTCTGGTGGTGCACATTTTGTGGGGTTTGGCAAATGTGAAATGACATGTATCCCTGTTATAATGCTATACATTGCCCTAAAAATCCTCTGCATGACACCCACTCATCCTACCCACACCCTAATGACTGACCTTTATAGTGTCTCCGTGGTTTGGCTTTTCTGGAATGTCATATAGTTGGTATTGTGACCTTTTCAGAATATTTCACTTAGTGAAGTGCATTTTTCTCTCATGTCTTTTCATGGCTTGATGGCTCGGTTCTTTTCAGTGCTGAATAATATTCCATTTCCAGATGCACCACAGCTTATTCCTTCACCCACTGGAGGACATCTTGGGTGCTTCCAAGCATTGGCATTTATGAAGAAAGCAGCTATAAACATCCAGGTGGAGGTTTTGTGAGGACCTAAGCTTTCAGCTCATTTGGGTAAATACCAAGGAACAGGATTGAGGAATCATATGGTAAGATACTGTTTAGTTTTGTAAGAAACTGCCAAACTGTCTTCCAAAGTGGCTGCACCATTTGCATTCCCATCAGCAATGAAGGAGCGTTCCTGTTGCTCCACATCCTTGCCAGCATTTCGTGTTGTCTATGTCCTGAATTTTCACCATTCCAATAGAAGGTGCTGTTTTCTTCTGGTTATGTTTAGAGATATTCATGATAAAAAGTAGTTACACATTTCAAAATTATAGTAGAGGTTGGGTGTGGTGGCTCACGCCTATAATCCCAGCATTTTGGGAAGCCAAGGTGGGAGGATCACCTGAGGTCAGGAGTTCAAGACCAGCCTGACCAACATAGTGAAACCCGTCTCTACTAAAAATACAAAACTTAGCTGGGCTTGTTGGTGGGCACCTGTAATCCTCGCTACTCAGGAGGCTGAGGCAGGAGAATCGCTGCCTGGGAGCGATTCCTGTTATAATGTTATAATGTATCCCTGTTATAATGCTGGGAGGTAGAGGTTGTAGTGAGCCAAGATCATGCCACTGCACTCCAGCCTGCGCAACAGAGAGGGACTCCATCTCAAAAAAATAAAAACAAAAATAAAAAATAAAACAAAATTATACTGGAGAAGTTGGGGTGCAGCTGGCATAAGAGACATTGCTGGTTTGATAAGTGTTTCAGGCACTGAGCTAGGAGCTCAAGACATAAAGGTGAGCTGGCCAAGTTCTTGCCCATCTGTAGCTTAGTACAACCAGCGAAAAGCAACTGGACGATGCCTGTCAAAAGTCCCCGTGTTCATACAGTCTTTGACCTGCTAACCTGGCTTCTCAAAGTTCATCCTAGGAAATATGTCAACTTCCCAAAAATAGCTGCATATTCTGTGTGATTCCAATCAAAATTCCTAGTGTTTTTTTGTGGAATTTTCATGGAAGCATCGAACATAGCCAAAACTCTTCTGAAGAACAGAGATAGGACTTGGTTTATCAAATATAAGCACTTACCAAGCTGTAGTACATTTTTTTTTTTTGAGACAGAGTTTCTTTCTTGTTGCCTAGCCTGGAGTGCAATGGCACAGTCTCGGCTCACTGCAACCTCCATCTCCCAGGTTCAAGCGATTCTCCTGCCTCAGCCTCCCAAGTAGCTGGGATTACAGGCATGTGCCACCATGCCTAGCTAATTTTTGTATTTTTAGTAGAGACAGGGTTTCACCATTGACCTCAAGTGATCCACCTACCTTGGCCTCCCAAAGTGCTGGGATTACAGGCGTGAGCCACTGAGCCCAGCCTATAGTAATTAATTAAGATAGTGTGATACTGACCCAGGAAAAGGCATGCTGACCAATGGAAGTGAACAGGGAGGCCAGCAACAGAGTCATATTGTGCATGTGACCATGGGACTGACGGCATGTCAGATCAGCACAGGAGAAGGAATCATTCATTAGCTGGAACTGGAAAAACTGGTCATCCACAAAGAAAAGACAAAATCAAACCCCTATCTACAGCTGGGCACGGTGGTGCACACCTGTAATCCCAGTACTTTGGGAGGCCGGGGTGAGCAGATCACTTGAGCCCAGCCTGACAACACAGTGAAACCCCATGTCTTCAAAAAAAAAAAAAAAAATTATGGCCGGGCGCGGTGGCTCAAGCCTGTAATCCCAGCACTTTGGGAGGCCGAGACGGGCGGATCACGAGGTCAGGAGATCGAGACCATCCTGGCTAACACGGTGAAACCCCGTCTCTACTAAAAAATACAAAAAAAACTAGCCGGGCGAGGTGGCGGGCGCCTGTAGTCCCAGCTACTCGGGAGGCTGAGGCAGGAGAATGGCGTAGACCCGGGAGGCGGAGCTTGCAGTGAGCTGAGATCCGGCCACTGCACCCCAGCCTGGGCAACAGAGCAAGACTCTGTCTCAAAAAAAAAAAAAAAAAAAAAAAAAAATTAGCCAGGCATGGTGGTGCACATCAGTAGTCCCAGCTACTTGAGAGACTGAGGCAGGAAGATTGCTTGAGACTCAGGGGCAAGGCTGCAGTGAGCCTTGATCACGCCACTGCACTCCAGCCTGGGTGAAAGAGTGAAATTCTGTCTCAAAAAAAAGAAAAGAAAATCCCTATCTTACACTATATGCAAAAAGCAGCTCCTGATGGATCAAGTTTCATCTGTCAAAAATAAAACTTAAAAATTCCTAGTATAAAATGTAAGTGAAAGGCTGGGTGCGGTGGCTCACACCTGTAATCCCAGCACTTTGGGAAGCCGAGGTGGGCGGATCACCTGAGGTTGGGAGTTCGAGACCAGCCTGACCAACATGGAGAAACCCTGTCTCTACTAAAAATACAAAAATTCGCCAGATATGGTGGTACATGCCTGTAATCCCAACCACTTGGGAGGCTGAGGCAGGAGAATCTCTTGAACCCGGGAAGCAGAGGTTGCAGTGAACCGAGATCACGCCATTGTACTCCAGCCTGGGCAACACAGTGAAACTCCATCTCAAAATAAAATAAAAAAATAAAATGTAAGTGAATATCTTTTCAACTATGGATAGGAAAGGATATTTTAAACGTAGAAACATGAACTAAAAGAAGTATCAATAAGTTGAACCATGTTAAAATTAACAATGTTTGTGAATCAGGAAGACTTTAAGTGAAAAGAGATGTTACAAATTAGGGAACATTTTGTAACATTCCTTTGGTGAGCACGTGTTGTAAATGTCTTTTTGATCCAGCCATTCAATTCCATGTATGCCTGTGTGTGTCCAGCCAAGAGAAACTCTTGCACATGTACAACACAAGACGGAAAGCAGAATGTAGTAACACACTTCTGGAGATCAAAAGCCTGGAGACACTCACTCACCACAACTGTAGGTTCAACTGTGTCCCGCAAAAGGACATGTTCAAGTCCCAACCCCTTTAATCTCAAAATGTGACTTTATTCGGAAAGATGGTCATTGTAGATGTAATTGGTTAAGATGAGGCCATCCTGAAGTTGTAGTTCAGTGTTTTTTGAGACAGGGTCTTGCTTTGTCACCCAGGTGGGAGTGCACTGATGCAATCATGGCTCACTGAAGCCTCGACCTCCAGGGCTCAAGTGATCCTCCCACCTCAGCCTCCTCAGTAGCTGGGACTACAGATGTAAGTCACCACACCTGGCTAATTCTTTTGTTTTTTGTAGAGAAGAGGTGTTGCCAGGTTGCCCAGGCTGGTCTCAAACTTCTGGCCTCCAGTGATCTGCCTGCCTTGGCCTCCCAAAGGCCTAGGATTACAGGTGTGGAGCACTGTGCCAGTATGTGGGTGGGTATTCCTGGTTTCTTATTACAAGAGGAGAGGCGACACAGAGACAGACACACACACAGGGAGTCGGCCCTGTGATGACAGAGGCAGAGGTGGGAGCCATGGGTCTGCCAGCGGAGGGTCAGCAAGGGTTGCCGGCAACACCAGGACCTAGGAGAACACCGTGGAGAAGGTTCTTGCTGGATCCTTCACAGGGAGCACGGCCCTGCTGACACCTTGATTTCAGACGCGCGGCCTCTGGGAGGCTGAGGGATAAAATTGTTCTAAGCCACCCGGCGTGTAGTAATTTATTATGGTGGCCCTAGGAAGCTATTTGCGGGTGTGAAAGGCAGTGGATTTATGCAATTTGTATACTGCAGCCAAAGGAACGCACAGCAGGAAGACAGAAATGACGCGACACATCTCAGTGATGCGAACTACACAGATCCACAGTGACAGAGGAGGCGCTCTCGGGAGTACCTAGAGGTGAGATCAGTGATGGAGACCACACAGATCCACAGATGGAGGAGGCGTTCTCGGGAGTACCTAGAGGTGGAGATCAGTGATGGACACCACACAGATCCACAGACGGAGGAGGCGTTCTCGGGAGTACCTAGAGGTGAGATCAGTGATGGAGACCACGCAGATCCACAGACGGAGGAGGCGTTCTCGGGAGTACCTAGAGGTGAGATCAGTGATGGAGACCACGCGGATCCACAGACGGAGGAGGCGTTCTCGGGAGTACCTAGAGGTGAGATCAGTGATGGAGACCACGTGGATCCACAGACGGAGGAAGCGCTCTCGGGAGTACCTAGAGGTGAGATCAGTGATGGAGACCACGCGGATCCACAGACAGAGGAAGCATTCTCAGGAGTACCTAGAGGTGAGATCAGTGATGGAGACCACGCAGATCCACAGACGCAGGAGGCGTTCTCAGGAGTACCTAGAGGTGAGATCAGTGATGGAGACTACACGGATCCACAGACGGAGGAAGTGCTCTCGGGAGTACCTAGAGGTGAGATCAGTGATGGAGACCACGCGGATCCACAGATGGAGGAAGCGCTCTCGGGAGTACCTAGAGGTGAGATCAGTGATGGAGACCACGCGGATCCACAGACAGAGGAGGCATTCTCGGGAGTACCTAGAGGTGAGATCAGTGATGGAGACCACGCGGATCCACAGACGGAGGAGGCGTTCTCGGGAGTACCTAGAGGTGAGATCAGTGATGGAGACCACGTGGATCCACAGACGGAGGAAGCGCTCTCGGGAGTACCTAGAGGTGAGATCAGTGATGGAGACCACGCGGATCCACAGACAGAGGAAGCATTCTCAGGAGTACCTAGAGGTGAGATCAGTGATGGAGACCACGCAGATCCACAGACGCAGGAGGCGTTCTCAGGAGTACCTAGAGGTGAGATCAGTGATGGAGACTACACGGATCCACAGACGGAGGAAGTGCTCTCGGGAGTACCTAGAGGTGAGATCAGTGATGGAGACCACGCGGATCCACAGATGGAGGAAGCGCTCTCGGGAGTACCTAGAGGTGAGATCAGTGATGGAGACCACGCGGATCCACAGACAGAGGAGGCATTCTCGGGAGTACCTAGAGGTGAGATCAGTGATGGAGACCACGCAGATCCACAGACGGAGGAAGTGCTCTCGGGAGTACCTAGAGGTGAGATCAGTGATGGAGACCACGCGGATCCACAGACGGAGGAAGTGCTCTCGGGAGTACCTAGAGGTGAGATCAGTGATGGAGACCACGCGGATCCACAGATGGAGGAAGTGCTCTCGGGAGTACCTAGAGGTGAGATCAGTGATGGAGACCACGCAGATCCACAGACGGAGGAAGCGCTCTCGGGAGTACCTAGAGGTGAGATCAGTGATGGAGACTACACGGATCCACAGACGGAGGAAGCGCTCTCGGGAGTACCTAGAGGTGAGATCAGTGATGGAGACCACGCGGATCCACAGACGGAGGAAGCGCTCTCGGGAGTACCTAGAGGTGAGATCAGTGATGGAGACCACGCAGATCCACAGACGCAGGAGGCGTTCTCAGGAGTACCTGGAGGTGAGATCAGTGATGGAGACCACGCGGATCCACAGACGCAGGAGGCGTTCTCAGGAGTACCTGGAGGTGAGATCAGTGATGGACACCACACAGATCCACAGACGCAGGAGGCGTTCTCAGGAGTACCTGGAGGTGAGAAATCCATATAAAAAAGAAAGCAAGAAAGACAGGTGCGCCAGTGCACACCTGTAGTCCCAGTTACTTGGAAGGCTGGAGGATGGCTTGAGCTCAGGAGGTTGAGACTGCAGTGAACTATGATCACGATGATGCCATGGCACTCCAGCCTGGATGACAAAGTAAGACCCCATCTCTAATGAATTGATCTCTAATGTATTCTCATATTTGGGCCTCCTGGGATCTGGACCATTATGTGCTTTTTATTTCTGCAATTTAAGCTTTCAGTTTCCTCCTCGTTATGACATTTTCCTTTGGCTAACACTATTTTTCCCCAGATTTTGTTCTTTTTTTTTTTTTTTTTTTTGAGACGGAGTCTCGCTCTGTCGCCGGGGCTGGAGCGCAGTGGCCGGATCTCAGCTCACTGCAAGCTCCGCCTCCCGGGTTTACGCCATTCTCCTGCCTCAGCCTCCTGTGTAGCTGGGACTACAGGCGCCCGCCACCTCGCCCGGCTAGTTTTTTGTATTTTTTTAGTAGAGACGGGGTTTCACCGTGTTCGCCAGGATGGTCTCGATCTCCTGACCTCGTGATCCGCCCGTCTCGACCTCCCAAAGTGCTGGGATTACAGGCTTGAGCCACCGCGCCCGGCCAGATTTTGTTCTTGTAAGTCCAAATTCAATATTGTCAATCAATATTTTCTGAGCTCCAAATTGGAGCATCACAGAATATGAATATGTGAGAAGGGATAAGAGCATACACTGACCTTGCACATCTCTGAAAACATAAGTGTGAATTTTTTCAATAAAAATATTTTTTTTGCTTCTAAAATATTAGAGATGGGGTCTCATTACGTTGCCCAGGCTGGTCTCAAACTCCTAGGTTCAAGTAATCCTCCTGCCTCAGCCTCCCAAAGTGCTGGGATTACAAGCGTGAGCCCCTGGGCATGACCATAAATGTGAATTTATAGATTAAATCGCATGAAGGGAACCATGTAATAAAATGTGTGTAATTCAGCATGTTAGGACTTCAGCCTCTCGCCCATGTCCAGTGCTGGGAATGCAAAGCGGAAGCTCACATGGCGAAAATCAACAAACTGAAATGCTCAGAGACACACACACACACACACAGACACATACACACAGACATACCCAGAGACACAGACATACACACACACCCAGAGACACACACACACACACACACTGACACACAGACACACACACACCCAGAGACACACACACACACAGACACATACACACAGACATACCCAGAGACACAGACATACACACACACCCAGAGACACACATACACACACACCCAGAGACACACACAGACACACACACTGACACACAGACACACACACCCAGAGATACACACACACAGACATACCCAGAGACACACACAGACACACAAAGACACACAGACAGATACACAAAGACACACACACAGACATACACACACCCCCAGAGAGTTTAATTTCAAAGTAAGTTTGGTTTTCCATCTATTAGGAGTTTATAAAGCAGGACACACCCTCAGAAGTTTAAAGTAACAAACATGTGGCCAGCACAGTGGCTCACATCTGTAATTCCAGCACTTTGGGAGGCCGAGGTGGGAGGATTCCTTGAGCCCAGGAGTTCAAGACCAGCATGGGCAACATGGTGAAACCCAGTCTCTGCAAAAAAAAAAAAAAATTAAAATTAGCTGGGTGTGGTGGCGCACACCTATAGTCCCAGCTACTCGAGAGGCTGAGGTGGGAGGATGGCTTGAGGCTGTGAGGTTGAGGCTGCAGTGAGCCAAGATCCCACCACTGCACTCCAGCCTGGGTGACAGAGGGTGACTCTGACTCAAAAGAGAGAGAGAAAAAAAGTAACAAACACAACAGCCTGAGAAGCACGTGGAAGAAAAAGACCACGGATGGTCTACACATCTGGAAATAAACTTCCATTCAAGAGTTAAACCCAGTCTGCTAAGCAGCATGCAGACGAGTGGGACGAGACAGCAACGCAGTCTGACGAGAACCACAGTGGCTGTCACGCTAAATGACGGCCTGGCTGCGCTCTGGATCCCTAGATAATTGTGAACAGTGCTGTGAAACTCACTGACGTAGAAAAGCCCATCACAAAAAGTGAAAAATGGTTAGGAAACTGCATGATAGTATAATCCCCTCTTTTTAGAAAACATGTGAAAGGATATATGACAAAATGTCAACAAGTTACCTCTGGTAGGGGGAACTGTGCCAACTGTGTCTGTTTTAACTGCTCCAATCCCCACACTGTCAATACCCAGCCTGTACGACTTCTTCCCTTGGTGGGGGAAAAGAAGGTCGTACATCAAGGGAGGGAGGAAGCAAAAAGCAAATACTTCTCCCCAAGACCTGCAGCGCTGCCCCACCCGGCTCCCCTGCCCACCGGCTTCCAGCTGCGCTTCCTAGCAATTCGGTTCCCATCCTTCATGCCTGGGGGGCAGTCACAGTGCTGCTACCTTGTCACAGCCACTCGACCCCCGGCCTGATCCATAGTTTTGTCACCAGAAACTGACCTTGACCACAGGTATTGGTGGCTTTAGGCACTGCAGCTCACACCTCACACTTACTATTGGAGAAGCCCCCGATCCTTTTCTCCTGCCTCGTTAAGAAGCCCCCCTGCATGGGTGGGGCCAGCGCCTGGCGTTAGCAGTGGCTGCTCACTCAATGGATGAGTACGCTGAGGGGCTGGACGACGAGGCTTTGTGGTGGCCACGGTGCGACCCTTCCTTTCCTGGAGCATAGGCTTGGCGGGGGCAAGGCTGGCTGCCCCTGGACCCTGGGCACCCACTCCTGTTGCCAAAATCTTATGACGTTTGAGCCTTCTGTGGCGTCCCATTGTGTTCTAAATGCCAAACTGTAAACCGGCTTATAAAAAACCACACGCCTGCTTGAGAGCCTCCGCCTGTGCACCCCACCTTCCCGCCTGCTCGCCAGGGGGCCTTCCCCCTCAGGGTCTCTCCTGGACTCCACTGCCCTCCTTCTCAGGCCTCAGACCAGGCCCCTGCGATGCTCCCAAAGCCTCATCCTGCTGTCGCTCCTCCCACTCGCTGCAGCGCTCAGCCTCATCCCAGGGAACCCGACTGCCTGTCTCCCCAGGCCAGGGCTTCATGAGCGAAGCCACTGCAGCACTGCACAGTCTATCTCTGAGCACAGCTGACTGGACAGGAGGACTGAACTGTCCACATTACCAAAGGCCAATGTATACAGAATGGTTTCTACTTTGCTTCAGTAGGGAACTGAAAACCAACTAAATAAATCCAAGGTGCCTTTTCTAATGCCTGTGACTAAACTTCAAGCCTCACGGCCCCAACACCTGCTGATGGCACCATTTTAACTGAGTTCCATCCCGCAAGTTTCCCGACTGTCCACACTGACTCTCTCTACTCCTGTACACTAAGGAAACAAGCCAGAATAAATGGATAAAAGACAGTGTATGCGCATGCCTGTCCCAGCTACCCAGAAGGCTGAGGCATGAGAAACGCCTGAACCCGGGAGGCAGAGGTTGCAGTAAGCCGAGATCGCGCCACTGCACTCCAGCCTGGGAGAGAGAGACTCTAAAAAAGTAAATAAATAAATAAAATAAATTAATCTAAAAAACTAAAAAGAGAGTATAAGCTACAAACCTCGGGAAGGAAATACCAGCATGACTTCGGAATAGTCAGACCTAATGGTGTATAAAGTTCTCCCAGCTCCTCTCCACCCACCTCCATCAATCCCACTCTCTCTCTAACCCCCAAGTTCTCTGTTCCTCCAGGTTCCCATAGAACATTTAGTAAACACTAGGGACATGAAAAAGCAGTGACATGGCCCTTGCCCCCGTGGCAATTAGACTAGGAAGGGAAAGTCGCAATTGCAAATTTGCCATGCTGACTAGGGCTGAGAGCAATCTGTGATGTCTGTAGTCGGACATCTGACTCACTTAAGGTAAAAACCAGTGAGTGAATTCTAAAGCAGGTAAAGCATTAACTGGTAGGACTGACTTCAGGAGAGGTAAGGGGGAGTTCTGAAAAGCAGTATGCACACAGGTGTGTGATCTCAGGATGCACGTGTCACCAGAGCTTGCAAGACCTTGTAGGAAATGTGGAGCAAGAGAGATGCATCAGATGTTTTTTGAATTGGACTCTGACCCCTTAACTAAAGATAAGGTTTCCGTGGTGAGGTGCGGTTTCTCCCCAACATGCCCTAGGCTTCAAGGGTAAAAGGTGCTGCAGGGAGTTAGGATGGCTGCTGTCCTAGTACAAGGTCTGCCTCACACAGGGAGAGCTTAGTCTCACGTTATCCTGCTGGGCAGGACAGCCCTGCACAGCCCCAACGTGGCAGAAAGCATCATACACGATGTGTCAGTTTGCCAGCAAGAAAAGCTGAATCCAACCCTCACCCCATTTGCTCAGCGGGTAATTTTTTGTGTTCCTGATGTTTTTGCAGAAGAAACCAGAAATTCTCTGTACTTGAGTTCCTTCAGGTGAACAGTTAGCCAGGAAACCAGTCCTCTTTGGAGGTTATTTTGGAGTCTCATCTTTTCCAGACATTTTATGATTTAAAAAAAAAAAAAAAATTCTATATGGGTTTAAAAAAAAAAAAAAACTGGCTCTCACACAAATTGAAACTGCTCTCCAACATTTTGCCCGCTAATTTACCAATGTTTCACATTATATCCACACAAGACCCATGCGTTAACTATGCTTTTTCTTAATGACGTTGCTCGAATAAGCTATTACTAGTTTGCAGTAACTTCGTATAAAGCTTTCATTAGGAGATTTCAAAAAAGGGAGAGCCAACTTTTCCCATATGTACAATCTGGAGAGAAATGACCCCTTCCCCACCCCACCCCCCACATAAAAGATAATAATCTCTGCTAACTAGTCAGTATTTCCTAAAGCAAATACTACAGATGATTCAAAAAATCCAGGCAAAGTCGAAGCAATATATTTTGCAACAATTATTCTTTCAATAAATGACTTGTAAATTCTCTCCCACACCATGTTAGACAGGTAAGCGACGTCACTTCCAAATTTCAACTGTTACATAGAAGATCCAGAATGTCAACACCACTTGCAATCTACACAAGGTTACAAACAACACATACACCTTCAATTCAAAATATCTGAATGAAAGGTTTCATCCCAATTATGGGAAAAAAACTTCCCATCTCACAGGCTGGTTAGAAACTGGTTCTGAATACAGCGTAACATACACAGCAATTCAGATCTTAAGAAACTCAACTGTTGCCAGTTAATACAGTAAGTAGAACTTTATTCAGCTTCACCCTTGTTTCATTTTTCCATATATGTAAGTGATCCTTTCTATACCTTTTAAGGTAAGTAATCACCTCAAGATAATCAGACATCTAAAGAAAACTTTGGTAAACTGGACTATAGTAATTGTATGAAAAAAAAATAGCTCTTAAGATTCCTAACTGCTACAATAGTGTTGATGGGATCAAATCCTAATTAGGATAGAGACCTAATTCATTTTTAAATGTGGGAAATATACAAGATTAAATGCTTAGTTTGATAAAAATAAAGGTTTCACCAACTGTTCTCCATTGCTGAGAAGCCCCCACACTGCCCCACTATGCGTATTCCTAGTATTTCATCCATGTCCTGCTCTGCTGTGCTGCCCTACAAAAAAATCCTTAGGAGGAAAAAAAAAAATAATCAAACGGTGTAGTGTGTACTGCTTAAGAACTTAATGTCCAAGACATCTTTAAAGTCCGGGAGTACCTGAAAACCGTGGGTAAACATGGACCATTTTCCTTGCATATCAACTTTACACTAAGCATCTAACATTCAAAAAGTGCAAAATTTGTACTTAACAGCAAGAATTCCCAAGCTCCTGCCATCCACTGATATTCCATCCTGTTTGAAGTTCTACATTAAAACATGATTACTTTTGCCATAAAACAAAAGTATTACCCTTAAAATATCTATTTCATATATACAAACCACATTATTTTTTATTCTGACAGGTCACAAATTTTGAGCAAGTTCTTCCCTAGGTGACCCTACCTAGCCAAAATGAAGGTGGAGCAAACATTGCTTTAGCTTAACTGCACTAATATTTACACCATGTGACCCTTCTAACCAAATAGAATACTGCTGATCTGCCATAATCAGTTTGTGTGACATGGCTCAAATGTACAAAAATAAAAAGTAGACATAGGGAGAAATTAACCCAATAGATTTCAAATTAAGCGATAATAGCAAGGCAATTCAAATATTAACATGGCATAAAATTTCCCTATTTTAGCGATTTCCAAATGCTATTTATAAACAAGGGATGAGTTCACTTGCTTAGATATTTGAAATACAACTTTATTCTGATTCTAAACGAAAAGGAATGGGAATGACAGTAACAAAACAAGATTTCACCACTGAATATTGTGATGTGACTGTAGCAGTCTTATATTTGAAACTCAAGGAATCAACCGCGTTCCAAAACAACTAAATATGCAGGTCCAAACAATGAAGGTATTTTTTAAACTGCCACATTCACTCCGAAGCCCACTCATCTCCTTCAGCATCCCACAGATGAAGCACATGTTCCGCTTAGCTAGATAATAATGAGGTGGCACACACGCTGCACCGCTGACATCACAGGACAGCTGCCTATAAAACTAGACTTCTGACGCTGGGCTCCAGCTCCATTCTCACAGGTCATCATCCTCATCCGGGAGAGCAGTTGTCTGAGCAACCTAGACGAAGAGATGAAAAAATGTTAACACTCCAGATCAAAACTGCCAGGAATATACAAGTCAAACGTTATAGCCTAGACAGCAAAGTGGCCGTAATACCTCTAAGTCGTGCTCATACTGCGCTGCCAAAGCTGGGTCCATGACAACTTCCGGTGGGGCAAGAGCAGGCATGGCAACAAATTCCAAGTTAGGGTCTCCAATGAGCTTCCTAGCGAGCCAGAGGAAGGGCTTTTCAAAGTTGTAGTTACTTTTGGCAGAAATGTCGTAGTACTGTTTAAAAGAAAATAATTTTACCTTTTAAAATTCATTAAGATGACGATTTTTCTAGGACATGGCAAGACAAGAAAATGTTAAGATTCTTGGCAAGGCATGGTGGCTCATGCCTGTAATCCCAGCACTTTGCGGGGGGGCTGAGGTGGGAGGACTGCCTGAGGCCAATAGTACAAGATCAGGCCTGGGCAACAGAGCAAGACCCCATCTCTACAAAAAAACAAATTAGGTGGGCATGGTCTTGAATGCCTGTGGTCCCAGCTACTCAGAAGGCTGAAGTGGGAGGACTGCTTGAGCCCAGGAGTTCAAGGCTGCAGTGAGCTATGTTCATGACACTGCACTCCCGCCAGGGCAACAGGGGAAGACCCTGTCTCAAAAAACAAAGAATATATAAATACACACACGTATCTCAGTTGACCAACCCAGACAACAGTGAAACCCCATCTCTATCATTCTTTAAAAACAATAGTATAAAAAAAGACAAAATTATTTCCTGCCAGCACAGTGGCTCATGCCTGTAATCCCAGCACTTCAGGAGGCCAAGGCAAGTGGATCACTTAAGGTCAGCAGTCGGAGATCAGCCTGACCAACATGGTGAAACCCCGTCTCTACTAAAAAAAAAAAAAAAAAAAAAAAAAAGTACAAAAATTAGCCAGGCGTGGTGGTACATGCCTTTAATCCAGCTACTAGGGGAGCTGAGACAGGAGAACTGCTTGAACCCGGGAGGCGGAGGTCGCAGCGAGCCCAGATTGCGTCACTGCACTCCAGCCTGGGGGACAGAGCGGGACTCCATCTTGGGAGAAAAAAAATCATTTCCATATATAATAGACACTGGTCAATTTCATGGTCTTACATACAATCTCCGCTAAGAGAAATAACTCAGGAAGTTTTAATTTTACACACCTGAAGATTCTTCTTTCGGTGGAAGACAATGGATTTCGCCTTCACTTTCCTGTCCTTAATGTCCACTTTGTTACCACACAACACAATGGGGATGTTTTCACACACTCGCACCAGATCTCTATGCCAGTTAGGCACGTTCTTGTAAGTAACTCTCGATGTTACGTCAAACATGATGATGGCACACTGGGCTGAAAGAAACAGTTGCGGTAATTAGTACACTGTTTACCACACAAGTGAAGAATGCTAAGAACCGCAGACTAGGATTCAACTATAGTCTTAGACCTCAACAAGGCACCTAGATCTCTCCCCTCACTTTCAAAGTCTCTTTCAATTCTAAGAACATTAACACAGAACTCTTCCTAAGAAAGATGAGCTGATTCTATCAAATCTCCCTGATAAACTTCACCATTAATACTCCCCTCATCCCCAAAACACTATCTGAAGTAATTAATGCCAAGTGAGATTCTGGAGAACCAAGCTGCCATATTCTGAGGGTAGGGCCTGGAAATAGTCTTCAGAAAGTCTTTAAATGGCCGACTATACTAGGAAATATCATTCCTGTCTTAAAAACTCCAGATAGGCCAAGCGATGTGGCTCATGCCTGTAATCCCAGCACTTTGAGAGGCTGAGGTGGGTGGATCACCTGAGCTCATGAGTTCCAGACCAGCATGGGCAACATGGTGAATCCCCATCCCTACCAAAAAAAAATACAAAAATTAGTCAGGCAAAGTGGCAGGTGCCTGTAGTCCCAGCTACTCAGGAGGCTGAGGCTTAGGAGGCGGAAGCTGCACTCCAGGTTGGGCAACAAAACAAGACCCTGTCTCAAAAAAAAAAAAATTAAATAACCCAGATAAAGTCTATATACTCACCTGCAGGAATAACTATGGTACAGTTAGTAAGGCAAGAAACCACAACTTTTTGGTTAAAGGATTTTTTGGGGGGGAAATTCTTGTGTTTATATGTACACGTTCAAGAAGAGCAAAAGGCATGGAATGATTCCAGATAATGTGTTATTAGCAACGTGAGGTTCCAGGAGAGATGAGTATTTTGTTTATTCCTCTCTTTTTGGTACAATGAACATTTTCCTTGAGATTTTTAAATCAAACTATTTGAGAAAAATACTCTGCACAACTTACTACAAACAATTTAACAAGAAATCGGCTAGTCTTGTATAACACTTGTTAAGACCTCCTATCTCCTCTGGTCTAGTATCTGGTGTTGCTTTGTAATGGACTAGAAATATTCATTGATCGCCACACCAAACTACACACAAGAACCAAAGTTTTCAAATACTGAAACTGCTGTTAACAGCCTGTTATTGTTTTAAACATGACTTATAAGTTCCAGTGTAAGTCATAGGTTTTTCTAAACCATGCCTAGCATGACACAGCATGCAACTTTCATAAAATTTTCTCCTCTGCCACCAAAATGGTGGTCAACTCCCTGAAGTCCACGTCTTTTTTTAACCCAGAAATGACACAATTCCCATTACAGTATTAAGCACTATTTGTTGGAACAGACCTGATTTTCTATAACCTTGAAAACTGAAGTACACAAAACCTCTCAAAAACTGTTCAGCAAGTTACAAATGCCTACCTTGGATATAATAGCCATCTCTCAGTCCGCCGAATTTCTCCTGGCCGGCTGTGTCCCATACATTGAATTTAATAGGTCCTCTGTTGGTGTGGAACACTAGGGGATGAACCTCAACACCCAAGGTGGCTAAAACGGAAACGACATGATTGAGTGGATGAATTTACCCATTTCTCACGTATTTCCACAAGCAAGGTTTTCCTGCACATACCTACATACTTCTTCTCAAATTCACCAGTCAAATGACGCTTCACGAAGGTCGTTTTTCCAGTACCACCATCACCAACCAATACAAGCTGTTGGAGAACACATTTGGAAGTAAACCCAAAACACTTCACCTCTCAAGATCCCAGAGTCATGGAACTTTAACCATCACAGGCTCACTTAAAACAAAGAATATGGATGCGGGGCCCCGTTACAGCCATCGTGGGTCCGGGAGGAGGGACCCGCGAGTCGCACGCGGTCGGACTCGGCCGCCTCCCGCCCCGCAGGGTTACCTACTTTGAACTGGACCTGGGGCTCTCCCTGCGCAGCCATCGCGGCGTTCCTGCGGAGGCAGAGGACGGAGGCGAGCGCTCGCGCGGCCCCGCAGCCCATGGCGGCCCCGCTCCCGCGCCCCCAGCGCCCCACGTGCCCGCCCCACAAAGGCCTCCCGCCCGCGGCGCCATGGCGGCCGGGCCTCGGAGCGGGAAGGCGGCGGGCGGGGCCGGCATCCGGGGCGGCGGGGCGCGGGGAACGGCGGACGGAGGAGTCGGGATAGGGACGGGACTGAGACCGGGACGGGAATGAGAGCGGAGGATGAAACGGGGGTTCGCGGGGGCGGGCGCCGACCCCATGCCCGTCTCCTGCCCCGGCACGGCCGGGCCCGCGCCACCCACCTACTCACAGCCGCCCGCTGTCCCTGGGCCCGCCACCTGCCCCGGCCCTGACCCCGGCTCCGGCCCCTATCCCGCCGCCGCCGCCCCTGTCCCCGCCCGGCCCTGCCCCCGCCCGGCCCGCCGCGTCTCACTACCTTCCAGAAGCGTCTCCGCGCCCGTCCGACTGAGGCTGGAAAGATGGCGGAAGCGCAATTCAAACGCCGGAGACGCAGCCGACGCCGGCGCGCGGGCAGGGGCGGGGCCGACGGGGGCGGGGTTGACAAGGGGCGGGGCAACGGCACGGCGCCCGCCCACGTGGCCCGCGCGTGCGCGCGCGCACGCACGCAACCTGGTTCAGTCGGCCGCTGCGGCCGGCGCTGCGCTTAGGGTGGGGCGGGAGGCGCGATGGACCGCGTGGGAGGGCGAGCCGGGAGCGCGCACGCATGCCGGCCCGTGGGGGCCACGTGCGCCGGCGCCCAGGGCGGGCTCGGGGGCGCGCATGCGCTGACAGGGAGGCGGCGCGCCCCTGGGCGGGAGTCGTTGGGCGCGGCCGGACTGTCGCGGCCGTGCTACCTCTTGGGTGGGAGGCGGTACTCGCTTGGGCAGACGCGGTCAGGCACGCGGCTTCCAGGCGCTGGCCAGCCAGTCCTTGTCTGTGCCCCGTGGGGTTGGGGTACTTGGGGTCCTGGGGCTTAGGATGGCGCTCGCGTGCGCGCAGGACGGGTGAGTGACAGAACGGATGAATGAATGAAGGGATCCTAGGCTGGGCCTCCAGAGTCAGCCCGCGGCTCTGTCTCTCCAGATCGCAGCCTTCACGCCCCCAGGACCAGGGCCAGTTGGAGAGCGAGGAACCAGAGAGGGATGCCCCCACCCCGGAAAATGGCTACTTATTTTTTTTTAAGAGACAGAGTCTCGGCCGGGTGCGGTGGCTCACGCCTGTAATCCCAGCACTTTGGGAGGCCGAGACGGGCGGATCACGAGGTCAGGAGATCAAGACCATCTTGGCTAACACGGTGAAACCCCGTCTCTACTAAAAAATACAAAAAACTAGCCGGGCGAGGTGGCGGGCGCCGGTAGTCCCAGCTACTCGGGAGGCTGAGGCAGGAGAATGGCGTAAACCCGGGAGGCGGAGCTTGCAGTGAGCAGAGATCCGGCCACTGCACTCCAGCCTGGGCGACAGAGCCAGACTCAGTCTCAAAAAAAAAAAAAGAGACAGAGTCTCGCTATTTTGCCCAGGCTGGTCTCGAACTCCCAGGCTCGAACGATCCTCCCGCCTCAGCCTCCCAATTAGCTGGGACTACAGGCGCGCACCACATCCGGGGTAATTTTTTTTCTTTTTTTTTTTTTTTTAATTTTTAGGGACAGGATCTTACTATGTCTCCCAGGTTGGCTTCAGGGGATCCACCCGCCTCGGCCTCCCAAAGCGCCCAGCTTCTCAAAGCGTTTCATAGGTTGGCAGCCTTGGCCGCTGCGTCCTACAAACAAAATGATAAAATTTTGTTTGCAGTCTGGGCGCGTCTTCCAGCCCCAGTTACGAACGCGGACGGAATAAGTGCTCAGCTTCCCAGCCCCGTGTTGGCCTGAAGCTGTAAGACTCCAAACAAGGTTGAGCTAGAGCGACCCCGACTTCCTGGGCGCCCCTGCCGACATGCAGACGGAAAAAGGCTCAAATCAGCGCAGTCAAGCGCCTTAGAAGAGTCCAGCATGGTGAAAGAGTCCCGGTAACCGAGGAGTCCTCCCTGCAGTCCTGGGCACACTTGAGTCCGCTGGGAACCCCAGTGACGCAAATTGGTCACAACGCGGGGGAGAACCGGCCTGCTGGGAACGCAAGTCCGAGCTCCCCCAGAACCCTCAGGGGAACGCCAAGCACCTCTCGCGGGAGAGCAGAATCTAACAGTAAAACGGGAATGCCCATTGCTTGTGACCGTGGATTTCCATTTCTAGGGAGAGGCTCGAGAGTTAAACTCACGCCTCACACATGTGCACAACATTTAATGCTGTATAACATTTAAAAGGATTGACGGTCGTCTGTTTCCACAGGTTTAGATAGACGTCAAAAGGATAATGTTGAGAAAAGCAGAAAGAGGTGATAATAGCTTTATAAAGTCTAGGCCACCTGTAATCCCAGCACTTTGGGAGCCCGAGGTAGGAGGATTCCTTAAACCCAGGAGTTCCCAGCCTAGGAGACAGAGTAAGACCCTGTTTCCAAAATTATTACATAAAGCCTAACACTATATGTAACTTTATCTAGAGGGATTATATATATAGTATAATGTCATTTGTGTACGTTTTTTACAAAAACATAAAAGCATATTGGCTATTGGATATATGTATTTTTTTTAATTGCAAGGATATACATACCATATCCTGATGGTTACTGCTTCAAGAAAGGGTAGAAAGGAGTGTGATGGAACTGAGAAGAGGAGTCAAAGAAGACTTTAACTTTACTTGCAATATTCTATTTCTTTTGTTTTTTATTTTTCTTTCTTTCTTTTTTTTTTTTTTGAGACAGAGCCTCACTGTCGCTCAGGCTGGAGTGCAGTGGTGTGATCTCGGCTCACTGCAACTTCCGCCTCCCAGGTTCAAGCGATTCTCCTGCCTCAGCTAGTTGAGTAGCTGGGATTACAGGCATGCGCCACCACAGCCGGCTAATTTTTTTTATTTTTATTTTTTTATTTTTAGTAGAGATGGGGTTTCATTATATTGGAATAGGTAATCGAGTGGTCACTTTGGTAGCACGTATACCAAAATTGGAATGATACAGAGAAGATTAGCATGCCACCTGCGCAAGGATGACAATTTTTTCTTTTACTTTTTTTCTTTCTTTTTTTTTTTTTTTTGAGACAGTCTCACTCTTGTTGCCCAGGCTGGAGTGCAGTGCCGTGATCTCATTTCACTGCAAGCTCTGTGTCCCGGGTTCAAGCGATTCTCCTGCCTCAGCCTCCTGAGTAGCCGGGTTTACACGCCCACGACACCACGCCCGGCCAATTTTTGTATTTTTAGTAGAGATGGGGTTTCGCCATGTTTGCTAGGCCTGTCTCGAACTCCTGACCTCAGGTGATCTGCCCGCCTCAGCCTCCCAAAGTGCTGAGATTACAGGCGTGAGCCACCGCACCCAGCCAAGGATGACAATTTTTTTAATTAATTAGAAAAATTTAAAGAAAAAAGGTAATCAAAGCAAAGGTGACAATATATTAACTACTATACAGTTCTGGGCATTGGAACACCCGTGTTTATACCTTTTGGCATTTTTTTCCCCTACAAAAATACCAAGTGGAAATATGTCAAACCGAGAGTATTAGTTGTTCTAGCACCTGGCCTTTTCAATGGGGCTCTGGCGTGGTATCTCAGCTGTGAGTGTTATTAGCCAGCCCAAGCTCGGAACTTTCTAAAGATCATCTTGCCGGATGTGGTGGCACGCACCTGTTGTCCCAGCGACTATGGAGGCTGAGAGGGGAGGATTGCTTGAGGTCAGAAGGCTGTAGTGAGCTATGATCCCACTTGTGAATAGCTACTGCACTCCAGCCTTGGCAACATAGTGAGACCCATCTCAGAAACAAAGACCACCTTAGGAGCAGAGTGAAAACAGGAAAATATACTGAAATTGTTGTGTTTTGCTTCTTTTTTTTCTTTTTCTTTTTTTTTTTTTTTTTTTTGTGAGATGGAGTTGCCCAGGCTGGAGTGCAGTGGCGCAATCTCATCTCACTGCAAGCTCCGCCGCCCGGGTTCACGCCATTCTCCTGCCTCAGCCTCCTGAGTAGCTGGGACTACAGGCGCCCGCCACCTTGCCCGGCTAGTTTTTTGTATTTTTTAGTAGAGACGGGGTTTCACCGTGTTAGCCAGGATGGTCTCCATCTCCTGACCTTGTGATCCACCCGTCTTGGCCTCCCAAAGTGCTGGGATTACAGGCTTGAGCCACCGCGCCTGGCCAATTTTTTGTACTTTTAGTAGAGACAGGGTTTCACCGTGTTAGCCAGGATGGTCTGGATCTCCTGACCTCGTGATCCACCTGTCTCGGCCTCCCAAAGTGCTGGGATTACAGGCGTGAGCCACCGCGCCTGGCCTGAAATTGTTTTAGGTATTGTTTTCTCTGCTAAAAACTCCTCTGATTATCAATGGCTTTGCAGTTTGTAGAGATACTTAAACTTGTCTTTGCCATCCAACATGAATTGCAAACCTGTGCTTAAACTGTAGTTTAAAAAATTGCAGCCAAATACGCAGACTTACCAACTATATGCAGACCTACCAAAAAGTTGCAAAAATAGTACAAGGAATTTCAACGTACCCTTCCCTCTGTTTTCCCTAAATCTTAACATTACTTGCTTTTTCATTTGTCTCTGTCATTCCCTGTCCTCCCTTTCTCTCTCTCCATACATAGGAGTGTGATGGAACTGGGGAGAGAGGTCACAGAAGACTTTAACCTTACCTGCAATGTTCCATTTCTTTTTTTAAAATGGTAATCAGGCTGGGTGCGGTGACTCACGCCTGTAATCCCAGCACTTTGGGAGGCCGAAGCAGATGGATCACTTGAGCCAGGAGTTTAGGACCAGCCCGGGCAACATGGCGAAACCCATGTCTCTAAAAAAAACAAGAAAGAAAATTTTTTTTAAAAAGGGTAATCAAAGCAAGGTGAGAATATATTAACCATTTGTACAATTCTGGGTGATGAGAACATCAGTGTTTCTACCTTTTGGCGTTTTTCCCCTACAAGAATCCAGTCCAGGATTACATGTAACGCTTTTAGCTTGTTTCTCAGGCCTCCTTAGTCTCTAGTGTTTTTTAGAGACAGGGTCTCTGTCACACAGGCTGGAGTGTAGTGGCCCAATCATAGTTCACTGCAGCCTGGAACTCCTGGCCTCAAGTGATCCTCCCACCTCAGCCTGCTAACTAGCTGGGACTATAGGCATGTGCCACCAGGCCCAGCTAATTTTTTTTTTTTTAATTTTATTGTAGCAATGGGGTCTCACTATGTTGCCCCAGCTGATCTCACCTATATACCTGTATGTGATTTTATAAAGATATATTTCGGTGTGTGTATATATATGACTTTTTTTCTCTGAAACGTTTGAGGTAAGTAGCAAACAGGACGCCCTTCGACGTATTTCTTAAAACCAAGGACACTCTGTTACATAACCACTGTACACTTATCGAAATCAGGCAGTTAACATTGCTGTAATTTGATTATCTCATCTCGACCCTCAACTGTTAGTTGTCTCACTGATGCCATTTGTCTGGTTTAGGATCCAGTCCATGACTGCATGGAATGTTCGCTTGTCAGCCTCCTTAGTCTCTTTCCATCTGCAAGTCCTTCAGTTTTTCGTTATCTTTCATGACCTTGACACTTTTGCAGAGTTTTTTTTTTGAGATGGAGTCTTGCTCTGTTGCCAGGCTGGAGTGCAGTGGCGTGATCTTGGCTCACTGCAATCTCCACCTCCCGAGTTTTGGCAATTCTCCTGCTTCAGCCTCCTGAGTAGCTGGGACTACAGGCGCACGCCCCCATGCCCACCTAATGTTTGTATTTTTAGTAGAGACGGGGTTTCACCATGTACCATGTTGGTCAGGATTGTCTCGATCTCTTGACCTCATGATCTGCCCTCCTCGGCCTCCCAAAGTGCTGGGATTCAGGCATGAGCCACTGCGTCCGGCTGAGTATTTTTTTTTTCCCCAAGACAGAGTCTTGCTCTGTCGCCAGGCTGGAGTGCAGTGGCGTGATCCCAGCTCACTGCAACCTCTGCCTCCCAGGTTCACTGATTCTTCTGCCTCAGCCTCCTGAGTAGCTGGGATTACAGGTGCCTGCTACCACACCTGGCTAATTTTTGTGGTTGTTGTAGAGACGGGTTTTCACCATGTTGGCCAGGCTGGTCTCAAACTCCTGACCTCAGGGGATCCACCCACCTGGGCCCCCTAAAGTGCTGGGATTATAGGTGTGAGCTGCTGTGCCTGGCCTTGCAGAGTATTTTAGAGGCCGGTTATTTTGTAGGCTGTCCTTTCGTTTGAATTTATCTGATAATTCCTCATGCTTAGATACAGGCGATGCCGTTTGAGTAGAAAAACCACAAAAGTGATGTTGTGTCCTTCTTAGTGCCTCTGATCAGGAGGCACAGGGTGGATTTTGTTTGTTTGGCAGTGACAGGGTATTTCTCTGTCACCAGGGTTGGAGTGCAGTGGCGAGATCATGACTCACTGCAACCTTGAGCTCCTGGTGTCAAGTGATCCTCCCACCTCAGCCCTCTGAGTAGCTGGAAATACAGGCACGCACCACCACACCCAGCAATTTTTTTTCTTTTTTGTAGAGATGGGGTCTTGCTACATTGCCCAGGCTTTTCTCAAACTTCTGGCCCCAAATAATTTTCCTGCCTTAACTTCTCAAAGTATGAGATAACAGGCATGAGCCACTGCACGTGGCCCAGAGTGATCTTTTAAAACCATGTCAGAGGCTGGGCGTGGTGGCTCACACCTGTAATTCCAGCACTTTGGGAGGTCAAAGCAGGTGGATCACAAGGCCAGGAGTTCAAGACCAGCCTGGCCAACATAGTGAAACTCCGTCTCTACTAAAAAAACTTTGTATATATCAGATCATCCTCCTCCACTCATAAAACCCTGCAGTGGTTTTCTATCTGTCTCACTTAGATCCATGAAATCTGTAGTCTGGGAGGTACTATGGGCTCTAGCTCATGCCTACCTCGCCTACCTCATCTCCTGCCTCTCCCCCTATAGCCTCACAGGACTTTCTGTATCTTACCCCAGTCAATTTGTTCCTGCCACAGGGCCTTTGCACTTACTGGTCCCGCTGTTTAAAATTATCTTCCCTTGGCTGGGCGCGGTGGCTCATGCCTGTAATGCCAGCACTTTGGGAGGCTGAGGCAGGCAGATCACTTGAGGTTAGGAGTTCAAGACCAGCCTGGCCAATATGATGAAACCTCATCTCTACTAAAAATACAAAAATTAGCCAGGTGTAATGGCACACGCCTGTAATCCCAGCTACTTGGGATGCTGAGGCAGGAGGATCACTTCAGCCTGGCAGGTGGAGGCTACAGTGATCCATGATCGTGCCACTGCCCTCCAGCCTGGGCAACACAGCAAGACCCTGTCTCAAATAAAAAAGTAAATAAAATGCTCTTCCCCACCCATCTTAGCCTGGCTGGCTCCTTCTCACCTTTCAGGCCCCTAACCACCCCCAGGCTTTCTCCACCTCAGCACCCATTTTCTTTACTTCAGAGCACTTATTGAGAACATATCGCTTAATTATTTACATGCTCGTTTTTCAGTCTTTCTTTCCTTCACTAAAATAAGTGGCATACCATGTCATGACATTCAAAGTATCTAGTGCAGCACCTGTCACATAATGTATGCTTAAACAATATTTATTGAAATATTGAATGAATTAGTCTTTTTTTTGTTTGTTTTGTTTTTTAGAGACGCAGTCTTGCTCTGTTGCCCGGGCTGGAGTACAGTGGCATGATCATAGCTCACGGCAGCCTCAAATTCCTGGGCTCAAATGAACCTCTTGTCTTAGCTTCCTGAGTAGCTTGGATCACAGGTGTTTGCCTCCTGGGTGAATGAATGACTCTTGACCCCTTCTGAATACAGAAAGAGGAATGAGACACAGCAGCATTATATTCTAATAAGAATAATAGGCCAGGCCTAGTGGCTTAGGCTTGTAATCCCAGCACTTTGGGAGGCTAAGGCAAGTGGATCACCTGAGGTCAGGGGTTCGAGACCAGCCTGGCCAAAATGGTGAAACCCCATCTCTACCAAAAATACAAAAAATTAGCCGGGCTTGGTGGCAGGTGCCTGTAATCCCAGTTACTTGGGAGGCTGAGGCAGAAGAATTGCTTGAACCTAGGAGGTACCTGGGAGGCGAGATTGCAGTGAGCTGAGATCGAGCCACTGCACTCCAGCCTGGGCGACAGAGCAAGACTCTATCAAAATAAATAAATAAATAAAAATAAACAAATAAATAATAATAAATGTGCAGGCCTATTGAATGTTAATAATGGTACTTCATGGCAAAGACTAATCTGTGCATACACTGCACTCCAGCCTGGGTGACAGAGCATGACCCTAATTCAAAAAAAAATTTTTTTTTTTTTTGAGACGGAGTCTCGCTCTGTCGCGCAGGCTGGAGTGCAGTGGCCGGATCTCAGCTCACTGCAAGCTCCGCCTCCCAGGTTCACGCCATTCTCCTGCCTCAGCCTCCCGAGTAGCTGGGATTACAGGTGCCTGCCCACCTCGCCCGGCTAATTTTTGTATTTTTAGTAGAGATGGGGTTTCACCGTGTTGGCCAGGATGGTCTCGATCTCCTGACCTCATGATCCGCCCGCCTCGGCCTCCCAAAGAAAAAATTTTTTTTTAATGTAAATATAAAGACTGGCCGGGTGCAGTGGCTCGCACCTGTAATGCCAGCACTTTGGGAGGCCGAGACAGGTGGATCACGAGGTCAGGAGATTGAGACCATCCTGGCTAACAAAGTGAAACTCCATCTCTACTAAAAATACAAAAAATTAGCCAGGGGTGGTGTCGGGAGCCTGTGGTCCCAGCTACTAGGGAGGCTGAGGCAGGAGAATGTCATGAACCCAGGAGGCAGAGCTTGCAGTGAGCCGAGATGGCACCACTGTACTCCAGCCTGGGTGAGAGTGTGAAACTCCATTTCAAAAATAAATAAATAAATAAAATAAAATAAAGGCTGGATGCAGTGACTTATGCCTGTAATCCCAGCACTTTGGGAAGCTAAGGTGGGAGGATCACTTGAATCCAGGGGTTCAAAGCCAACTTGGGCAACATAGTGAGATCCCATCTCTATAATTTTTTAAGTTTTTGTTGTTGTTGTTGTTGTCTGTTTTTTGAGATGGAGTCTCGCCCTGTTGCCCAGGCTGGAGTGCAGTAGCACCATCTTGGCTCACTGCAAGCTCCGCCTTCCAGGTTCATGCCATTCTCCTGCCTCAGCCTCCTGAGTAGCTGGGACTACAGGTGCCCGTTACCACGCCTGGCTAATTTTTTGTATTTTTAGTAGAGACAGGGTTTCACCGTGTTAGCCAGGATGGTCTTGATCTCCTGACCTCATGATCCTCCTGCCTGGGCCTCCAAAAGTGCCAGGATTACAGGCGTGAGACACCGTGCCTGGCCCTTAAATTTTTAATAAAAATTTTAAACTGAATTGTTTATAATCTTTAAAATTTTTATTTTATTTTATTTTTTTTAGACAGAGTCTCATTGTGTCACCCAGGCTGGTGTATAGTGGCACAATCTCAGCTCACTGCAACCTCCACCTCCTAGGTTCTAGTGATTCTCCTGCCTCAGCCTCTGGAATAGCTAGGACTACAGGTATGTGCCACTATACCTGGCTAATTTTTGTATTTTTAGTAGATACGTGGTTTCACCATGTTGGCCAGGCTGGTCTCGAACTCCTGACCACAGGTGATCCCTCTACCTCGGCCTCCCAAAGTGCTGGGATTACAGGCATGAGTCACCGTGCCCAGTCTACAATTTTTTTTTTAATTAAAAAAATTTAAAAAAAACTTTAAATAAATATTTAAAAAATAAAAAATAAAGATGAGAATAGTGCTGAGTGTACTCTTTGGTGGCCTATATGAAACAGAACCTTCAAGGGTGTCGTCTCACCTGTGCTGGGGTGAATCAGAACATGCTTTCTATCTGAACTCATTGACAGCATTTTAAGATTAGATGATTTTACGTCTAGAAATTCTTTGATCCCCCTCCATGGAAAAGGTTGATTCTAATTAATGTCTCCTTGAGTGTGGGCTGGACTTAGCGACTTAGTTATAACAAGCGGAATATGTCATAATGGACAGTGTGTTACTTTGGAAACTAGGTCACAGAAGCTCTGTGGCCAGAATCACTGACTCTGTGGGGCCCAGTCACCGTATTATAAGGACAAACACAGTCCTATGGACAGGTTCTTGTGACAAAAATCTGAAGTCCCCTGCGAAGAGCCTCTATAAACATGCCAGCCAGCCACTGTGGTGGCTCATCCCTGTAATCCCAGCACTTTGGGAGGCCAAAGCAGGAGAATTACTTGAACCCAGGAGTTTGAGTCCAGCCAGGACAACATAGTGAGACCCTGTCTCTACAAAAAATAAAAATAAAAATATTTAGCTGGGCATGATGGCCTATGTCTATAGTTCCAGCTACTCAGGAGGCTGAGGCCAGAGTATTGCTCAGGCCCAGGACATCAAGGCTATGGTGAGCTGTGATCCTGCCACTGCCCTCCAGCCTGAGCAACACAGAGAGACCTGGTCTCAAAACGGCAAAGCAAAGCAAAACAAACCAGAAAACCTGCCAGCCACATGAGCGCGCCATCCTGAAATCAAATCTTCCAGCACTGGTCAAGCCTTCAGGTGACTCTATAGCCTTAGCTGACACCTTACCTGCAAATTTCACGAGACCTGGATCCAGTGAAGTCACACAGAAACTGTGAGATAAAAAGGGTTGATTGTTGTTCAAGCCATTAACGTTTAGAGCACTTTGTTACACAGTAATAGATAACTAATATGAAAGAAAAGGATATTTCACATAAAATCCAGGTATCTGAATTCCTTTGAAAATCATAATAAGATTGGGAGGCATCGAGCCTCATTTCTTGTGTGGCTACAGACTTCTGGAGGTACATAGCCACTGCCCCCTATAGACGGGGCAAATGCTGCCAGCTGCCATTGCCCCCAGCCCACCATTCCCTGTTAAATCTCAGACAGGCGCAGGCCTCAAACCATTTGCGCCTTGTGATCTGATGCTCAGCCTGTGCTGCATGTTTGCTTATCTGCCTGAGCCCTGAGTTGTTTGAGTTACGAAACTACTGAGTCTAAGACAGAGGGATGAAACGTGCAGATGTATTTGTTCACCCACCTAATATTTATTGAGCATCTGCTGTGTACCAGGCACTCTCCAGGGACTGGGACATTGAGTAAAACAGACAAAAAAATGAACCTGAGAATTAAGTAACATCTATGAAGTAGTGATAATTACTAAGGTAAAAAGTAAAGCAGTTAAAGAAAATACAGGCCAGTCTCACAACTGTAATCCCAGCACTTTGGGAGGCTGAGGTGGGTGGATCACTTAAGGCCAGGAGTTAATGACCAGCCTGGGCTGGTGAAACCCTATCTTTACAATATATGCAAAAATTAGCTGGGCGTGGTGGTGGGTACCTGTAGTCCCAACTACTCAGGAGGCTGAGACAGGAGAGCTGCTTGAGCCTGCAAGGTGGAGGTTGCAGTGAGCTGAGATCACGCCACTGCACTCTAGCCTGGGTGACAGAGAGTGAGACTCTGTATAAAAAAGAACATACAGGCCGGGCACAGTGGCTCATGCCTGTAATCCCAGCACTTTGGGAGGCCGAGGCGGGTGGATAACCTGAGGTCAGGAGTTCAAGACCAGCCTGGCCAACATGGTGAAACCCCGTTTCTACTAAAAATACAAAAACTAGCTAGGCGTGGTGGCGAGCACCTGTAATCCCAGCTACTCGGGAGGCTGAGGCAGGAGAATCGCTTGAACCCAGGAGACAGAGGTTGCAGTGAGCTGAGATTGCACCACTGCACTCCAGCCTGGGCAACAGAGGGAGACTCCGCCTGAAAACAATCAATCAAACGAAAAACATACAGAAGGTCAAAGGAAGGAGGTGGTTGTGCAGGTCGGGTAGCCAAGAGACCTTCCCTAAGACGGTAATGTTTGAGCAGAGACCCGCAGAAGTTGAGGGAAGGAGCCATGCAGATATTTGGAGGAAGAGAATTCCAGCAAGAGGGAGGGGCGAGTGCAAAGGCCCCAAGGCGAGAGACTGCCTGGAGCTGTCCAAGGACAGCAAGGAACCCAGCTGGCTGAGGCAGGTGCACACAGGAGAGGAAGAGGAGGGCGAGGAGGGCTCAGCCAGGTGCAGAGGGGCGAACATGCTGGCTTTGTTGTGGAAGCTTGGGGTGAGGGTGAGGGCAAGGAGCCTCTGCTGTGGTCTGAATGTTTCCTCCCCCAAAACTCATCTGTTCTGATCCTAACCCCGAAGGTGATGGTACTAGGAGGTAGGACCTTTGAAAGGTGATTAGGTCAGGAGGGTGGAGCCTTCATGAATAGGATTAGTGCCTTTGACAAAGGGACCCCAGGGAACTCCCTCATCCCTTCTACCACCTGAGTTCAAGACCAGCCTGGGCAACATGGCAAAACCCTGTCAATGAATGAATATTAAAAATTCTTAATTTTGACTGGGCGCAGTGGCTCACGCCTGTAATCCCAGCACTTTGGGAGGCTGCAGTGGGCAGATCACAAGGTCAAGAGATCGAGACCATCTTGGCCAACACAGTGAAACCCCATCTCTACTAAAACTACAAAAATTAGCTGGGCAAGATGGCGCATGGCTGTAATCCCAGCTACTCGGGAGGCTGAGGCAGGGGAATCGCTTGAACCCGGGAGGCAGAGGTTGCAGTGAGCCAAGATCGCACCACTGCACTCCAGCCTGGGCGACAGAGCGAGATTCTGTCTAAAAAAAAAAAAAAAAAAAATTCTTAATTTTGTGCATGGGACAATATAATTTACAACTTTGTGTGTTTTCATTGCTAGTACTTTTATTTCTGTATATGTTGTTGTTAAATAAACTTTATTATTAATTCATTTATTGGGTGTATTTTTCTGGGTTCTTTGACTATTTCCACATATCACTGTTTTTGGTAATCTTTTCTTTTAAAGTATATTTAACAATACATCTATGAATGATATAATCTTTTTTTTTTTTTTGAGACGGAGTCTTGCTGTGTCGCCCAGGCTGGAGTGCAGTGGCCGGATCTCAGCTCATTGCAAGCTCCACCTCCCGGGTTTTTACGCCATTCTCCTGCCTCAGCCTCCCGAGTAGCTGGGACTACAGGCGCCCACCACCTCGCCCGGCTAGTTTTTTGTATTTTTTAGTAGAGACGGGGTTTCACCGTGTTAGCCAGGATGGTCTCGAACTCCTGACGTCGTGATCCGCCCGTCTCGGCCTCCCAAAGTGCTGGGATTACAGGCTTGAGCCACCGCGCCCGGCCAATGATATAATCTATAATTCACTGTTTTCAATTTATCAAATCCAGTGGAGACTATAACAGTGAAAAGTCTGTGAACCAGAAGGCAGCATCTTTGAACCAGACAGTGGGTCCTCTGCAGACAGCCTATGTGCTGGTGCCTTGATCTTGGACTTCCCAGCCTCCAGAAGTACGAGAAAGGAGTTTCTGTTGTTGATAAGCCACTCCGTCTATGATATTCTGTTATAACAGCCTAAACAGAATAAGACAACCGCTCCTGTTAGGGACAACGGTAACGTCTTTTTATTTTTTATTTTTTATTTTGAGATGGAGTCTCACTTTGTCACCCAGGCTGGAGTGCAGTGGCACAATCTTGGTTCACTGCAACCTCCCTCTCCTGGGTTCAAGGGATTTTCTTGCCTCAACCTCCTCAGTAGCTGGGATTACAGGTATCTGCCACCATGCTTGGCTAATTTTTGTATTTTTAGTAGAGATGGGGTTTCACCATGTTGGCCAGGCTGATCTCGAACTCCTGACCTCAAGGGATTCAACCTCCTCAGCCTCCCAAAGTGCTGGAGTTACAGGCATGAGCCATGGCGCCCAGCCAGTAATGTCTTTCATTCGGTGTTACCTGTCACTTTAGGAGAATCTAGTCTAATTAAGGAGGACAGAAAAAAACGTAAGAAAACGTAAGACTATTTTAGAACTTCTCAAAGGTTGAGAGATGCCTGGGACACTTCACAGACATAGAGTTCCAAAATATACCTATTACATTTTGCACTATATAGGTCAATTTTCAGTATTATATTTAGGGTTTCAAAAATTGTGGACCATTTCGAATGCTTGCTTTTAATAAGTTGACTCTTCTAAGGTATACCAACACCCAGTGCAACATAACTGTGCTATTCATAAGATAATTATAGGGTACCATCAGCTTCCCGGGGCTGCCATAGCAAAATACCACACACTGGTGCCTTAAAATAACAGTAATTTATTCTTTCACAGTTCAGGAGGATAGAAGCCTGAAATTGAGGTGTGGGAGGGCTGTGGCCCTCTGGCATCTTGAGGGGAGACTCTGTCCCATACCTTTCTCTTAGCCTCTGGCATTGCGGGCAACCCTTGGTTCTCCTCAGCTTGTGGACACATCACTGCAGTCACATGGCAGTCTTCTCCCTGAGTGTCTCCCTGTCTCCTGTGAGTGTGAGTTGTCTCTGGCTCTGTGTATCTCTGGCTCTGTCTTTCCTTAGAAGGACTCCATACACCAGATTGGGGTCCACCCTGATTACCGCATCTGAACTCTATTACCTCTATAAAGACCCTATTTCCAAAATAAGCCACATTCACAGGTAGAGGGGAGAAGAACTTCAACACATCTTTGAGAGGACACAATTCAACCCACAGCACAGGTTTTAGAAATATGTATATAGTGGCCAGGCACTCGGTGGCTCACGCCTATAATCCCAGCACTTTGGGAGGCCTAGGCAGGTGGATCCCTTGAGGTCAGGAGTTTGAGACCAGCCTGGCCAACATGGTGAAACCCCATCTGTACTAAAAATACAAAAATTAGCCAGGTGTGGTGGTGGGTGCCTGTAATCCCAGCTACTTGCAAGGCTGAGGCAGGAGAATCACTTGAGTATGGGAGGCAGAGGTTGCAGTGAGCCAAGGTTGCGCCACTGCACTCCAGCCTGGGCAACAAAGTGAGACTCCACCTCAAAAAAATAAAAATAAATAAATAAATATATGTATATTGGCCGGGCACGGTGGATCACACTTGTAATCACAGCAGTTTGGGAGGTTTAGGTGGGCAGATCACCTGAGGTCAGGAGTTCGAGACCAGCCTGGCCAACACGGTGAAACTCTGTCTCTACTAAAAATACAAAAATTAGCCAGGTATTGTGGCATGCTCCTGTAGTCCCAGCTACTCAGGAGGCTGAGGCACGAGAATCGTTTAAACCCAGGAGGAGGAGGTTGCAGTGAGCCGAGATCATGCCACTGCACTGCAGCCTGGGTGACAGAGGGAGACTCCACTTCAAAAAAACAAAACAAAATAAAATAAATATATGTGTATTTACATACACATGTAAATAGATTATATTTGCTTATATATACATTCAGAATATACTTTGGTAGAATAGTTCAGAACTTCGGAACCAGGGTACAAGTTGAAGGTTAGCCGGATGGCCACTTTCCCCCGTGAGTCCCCACAGTGTGCTTCAGGAGCCTGGTACATGACTTCACCTGGGTGGAGGTGGGGAAGCCGCAGCACTGCTAGCTCATCTGATATGACTCTGCCATACACAAGAGTCACTGCACTGCTGAAGCCCAAGTTATTCATTTAAACCTTCTACTACCAATAGACCTTCAGGCTTTTCTAGCTCACTTTCCCATGAAAACAATGCAGCAGTTAATATCCTTAAACATATATATTTGCACACTGGGGCTTTTATTTTATGGATCTTTAGATTCCTAAAGGGGACCTGCTAGGTCAAAGAGGTGTGTATTTTTTTTTTTTTTTTTTTTTTTTGAGACGTAGTCTTGCTCTGTCACCCAGGCTAGAGTGCAATGGTGCGATTTTGGCTCACTGCAACCTCTGCCTCGTGGGTTCAAGCAATTCTCCTCCCTCAGCCTCCCAAGTAGCTGGGATTACAGGCACCCATCACCATGCCCGGCTAATCTTTTTGTATTTTTAGTAGAGACGGGGTTTCACCATGTTGGCCAGGCTGGTCTTGAACTCCTGACCGCAAGTGATCCTCTCGCCTTGGCCTCCCAAAGTGCTGGGATTACAGGTGTGAGCCACAGTGCCTGGCGTTTTTTTTTTTTAAATAGAGATGGGGTCTCACTATGTTGCCCAGTCATCCCTGAAACTCCTGGGCTCAGGGGTCCTCCCACCTGAGACTCCTGAGTAGCTGGAATCACAGACGTGAGTCACCACGCCCAACTGAAGGTGTGTGTTTTCTATTTCTGTTTTCACTAGAAGTTGGGAAAATGGTGTCACACCGTGGTTTCCATTTCTAAATTCTATTTAAAATAAATAGAAAATATTTGATTGGTTAACATGGAAAGTCCCTGGGTGTGGTGGCTCATGCGTGTAATCCCAGTATTTTGGGAGGCCAAGGTGGGAGGATCACTTAAGCCCAGGAGTTCGAGACCAGCCTCTATAAATAAGTAAATAAATAAACAAGTTAAACAAAAGTCAAGGTGCGTGAAGAGTTTCATGCTGTTTCCTTCTCATTCACATAAACTGATACATGAAATAATGCTCTGAAAACTGTGGTTGGCAAATAATGGCCACAAGGAGGTCCCTGCCCTGGCCGCTGGGAGGTGTCAGCGTCCCCTTCCATGGCGAGAGAGAATCTGCATTTGCGTGAAAGGTACAGATTTTCAGATGGGGAGATGATCCTGGACAGTGCAACTCTACTCTGTATAATCAGTTGACTCCTCAAAAGTGGAGGCTGTTTCTGACTGTGGTCAGAGAAAAAGGTGCATGGAGAAGGGTCAGAGTGGTGCCGTGCTGCCGGCGCTGAAGACGGAGGGTGGGTCAGGAGCTAGGAAATGCGGCACCTCTGGAGGCCAGGAAAGGCAGGGAAATGGATTCTTCCTGGCAGCTGGTAGAAAGCAGCCCCCTTCACTCCACGGATGCCCGCACCTAACGTCTGACTCCCGCAACTGCAAGATGGCAAATCTGTGTTGCTTTAGGCCACTAACTTTGCAGCAATTTCTGACAGCAGGCATATGAACCTGATACAGCAAATGACATTGTATTTTGAAAGCTATTTCCAGATAATGTATTCGGCCTCATCTTTAAAAAGGATAGCTTCTTTCTTCCTTTTATTTATTTATTTTTTTGAAACAGAATCTCACTCTGTTGCCCAGGCTGGAGTGCAATGGCATAATCTCTGCTCACTGCAACCTCTGCCACCTGGGTTCAAGCAATTCTCCTGCCTCAGCCTCCTGAGTAGCTGGGATTACAGTCGCCTGCCACTGCGCCCAGCTAATTTTTGTATTTTCAGTAGAGACAGGGTTTCACCATCTTGGCCAGACTGGTCTTGAACTCCTGACCTCGTGATCCACCCACCTCGGCCTCCCAAAGTGCTGGGATTACAGGCATGAGCCACCGCACCTGGCCTCGGATAGCTTATTTCTAAACTTAAACTTTGCATAATGGTTAGAAATAAATTTTTAGTGCCACAAAATAAATAGCACTCGAGCATACACTTTCTCAGCAAGGCAATTTACTACTATGGAAGGGTGTGTCTCATGGATGGAGTAATGCTGAGAGTACACCTGGACAAGGGAGGGGAAGGGGTTCTTATCCCTGACACAGGTAGCCCCTTCTTTTTTTTTTTTTTTTTTTTTTTTTTGAGACGGAGTCTCGCTCTGTCGCCCAGGCTGGAGTGCAGTGGCCAGATCTCAGCTCACTGCAAGCTCCGCCTCCCGGGTTCACGCCATTCTCCTGCCTCAGCCTCCTGAGTAGCTGGGACCACAGGCGCCGCCACCTCGCCCGGCTAATTTTTTGTGTTTTTAGTAGAGACGGGGTTTCGCCGTGTTAGCCAGGATGGTCTCGATCTCCTGACCTTGTGATCCGCCCGTCTCGGCCTCCCAAAGTGCTGGGATTACAGGCTTGAGCCACCGCGCCCGGCCACAGGTAGCCCCTTCTGCTGTGTCATTCCTCTATTGGCTAGGGTTGGACTGCACAGTCTAAGCTAATTCTGATTGGCTATTTTAAAGAGAGCAGGGGAATGAGTTGGAGTGGCAGGGGAGTAGTTTGGTGAGAAAGATGGTTACAGAACAGGTGACTCAGGATGACTAAGAACACAACAGTTCACCAAGGGTGACTAAGGTCAGAGCAGGGGACAAGGGTGACTAAGGTCAGAGCAGGGGACAGGGGTGACTAAGGTCAGAGCAGGGGACAAGGATGACTAAGGTCAGAGCAGGGGACAGGGGTGACTAAGGTCAGAGCAGGGTATAGGGGTGACTAAGGTCAGAGCAGGGGACGGGGTGACTAAGGTCAGAGCAGGGGACAAGGGTGACTAAGGTCAGAGCCGGTGATAGAGGCTAGGAGGGGGTTGTTTATTAAAACTAGGGGCAAGCAGACGAAGAGAACAAGGAAGTTAAACATAAAATGAAGAACAAAGAACGGGGGAGCTGAACGTACGGATACATTGGTTCTTTGGAGAGGATCTCAGAACTCATTGCACTAAATAATTTACAGGCTAAAACCTTTGAAGAGGAATTTATTATATTCCACAATAATGATAAACAAGGCGATTGCATTTTCAGATATCATTAATGCTTCATACCCACTTAAATTTACATCCTGTATCCAGGATAAGGAGAAGACACAATGAATTCTAAGCCAGCCTTGAACTTCCAAGCAGAAGAAACAGTGCTATGGTTGACTGATATTCTCAATTCTTTAGGACCGTCAATGGGGATGAATTTTAAATTTTCCCTATTATTTCATAAGTCCAGAAAAATATAATACTTTGAAATCACAGAATTTTATTTATTTATTTTTAACTGAAGACATTTTTGTAGACACAGGGGTTTCTCCATGTTGCCCAGGCTGGCCTCGAACTCCTGTCCTCAAGCGATCCTTCCGCCTCAGACTCCAAAGTGCTGGGATTGCAGGCATGAGCCACCGCTCTCAGCCAGGATTTTAAAATAGGTAGGAACCTCGCTGGGTTTGTATCCAAATTGCTGCCGAACAGAAGCCTCCTCCTAGGGGCGACAGGAGATTAAATGGGTTAGAACGCTGTATAGCAAAACCGCCTTTGCAGAATTATAAACAATGAGAGAAGCTTAACGTGACTGACTCCATCTTGCTTCTAACCTCACAGGCTAAATATTTTTTTTTTTCTTATTCTAGCACAGAGGCCATGATAACTATGAGAGGGATTTAGTTTATGAAACATGGAGGCAAGGGAAACTGACACCCCTCTTGTCCGGAGATTGAAGCCTCATTCATGAGGCAAAGTTAAAAATTATGGTAGTGGCTTGGACTTTGCTAAAGAATAGGCACAGTTAAAGGATGACCTCCCACTGCTTGGCGTCTTTCCCTAGAAGTTGCTGACTGCCCCAGAGTCACATAACTGGGGGCGGGGGGAGAGGGGTGTCACAAAATTTGTAACTTCCACAACTACTCCTATAGATAACATCACTATTGTGAATCCTAAAGAACTGGTCTTTGAGGTCGGATGCGGTGGCTCATGCCTGTAATTCCAGCACTTTGGGAGGCTGAGGCAGGAGGATCTCTTGAGTTCAGGAGTTTGAGACCAGCCTGGGCAACAGAGTGAGACACCCATCTCTACAAAAACCAAAATTAGCCAGGCATTGTGGCATGCGCCTTTAGTCCCAGCTACTTGGGAGACTGAGGTGGGAGAATCACTTGAGCTCAGGAGGTTGAGACTGCAGTGAGCCATGATTGCACCACTGCACTCCAGCCTGGGTAACAGAGTGAGACCATGTCAAGTAAGAAAGAACGAAAGAAAGAAAAAGAAAGAGAGAGAGAGGGAGGGAGGGAGGGAGGGAAGAAGGAAGGAAGGAAGGAAGGAAGGAAGGAAGGAAGGAAGGAAGGAAGGAAGGAAGGAAGGAAGGAAGGAAGGAGAGAGAGAGAAAGAAAAAGAAAGAAAGAAAGAAAGAAAGAAAGAAAGAAAGAAAGAAAGAAAGAAAGACAGACAAGGCATTCAAGTGAAGGAGATCATATTTCCTGAGCAAGCACAGGGTACGTGGTCTGTAATCTATAGATAACATAACCAATTAGGTCAGGGGTTGATCCTTAACTACTAGGCCCAGGGTGTGGTGCTGGGCTGTCTGCCTGTGGATTTCATTTCTGCCTTTTAGTTTTTACTTCTTCTTTCTTTGGAGGCAGAAATTGGGCACAAGACAATATGAGGGGTGGTCTCCTCCCTTAAGTGGATCACCTGAGGTCAGGAGTTCAAGACCAGCCTGGGCAACATGGCAAAACCGTGTCTCTACTAAAAATACAAAAATCAGCCTGTGTGGTGGCGGGCGCCTGTAATCCCAGCTACTCAGGAGGCTGAAGCAGGAGAAACACCTGAACCTGGGAGGCGGAGGTTGCAGTGAGCTGAGATCGTGGCACCACGCTCCAGCCTGGGTGACAGAGCGAGACTTTGTAACAAAACAAAACAAACCAAAACCAGAAAACAAAAAACAGAAAACAAATAAGAAACCTTAAGTGGCCAGGCGCGGTGGCTCAACCCTGTAATCCCAGCACTTGGGAGGCCAAGACGGGTGGATCACGAGGTCAGGAGATCGAGACAATCCTGGCTAACATGGTGAAACTCCATCTCTACTGAAAAATACAAAAAACTAGCCGGGCGCAGTGACGGGCGCCTGTTGTCCCAGCTACTCGGTAGGCTGAGGCAGGAGAATGGCGTGAACCCGGTAGGCGGAGCTTGCAGTGAGCTGAGATCCAGCCACTGCACTCCAGCCTGGGCGGCAGAGCGAGACTCCGTCTCAAAAAAAAAAAAAAAAAAAAAAAAAAAGAAACCTTAAGTGTGCCAGGCAACATTCTAGGTATGGAAGACAATTTGTAAACAAAGCAGACAAAAATCCCTGCCCGTAGTTTCCTGAGGAGGAAGGCAGGTGAGAAACCGCAGACGTACGTGAGTTGAGCAGAGCCTGAGGAGGTTGCTGCAGGAAAAGCGCACAGGGTAGGGGATGGCGAGGGTGTCCCAGGTGGGCAATAACATGCATTTGGTCTTCCTCTCGGTTCCCAAAACAGGGCTTCTGAAATCCTTGGAATTCCAAGTGATAGGGCAATAGCGGCTTTTGTTATTCATAACAGGCTCTTCACCCATTCCAGCGTTTATGCTAATGAGGTGACTCCTGGAGGGTCCTAGGTTGCCCCTAGATGGGGACTAGTTGCCAGGGGAACCAACCTTGGGAGTAGAGGGTTGAGACTTTCAGCTCCGCCCTCGATCTCTGGTGGTTGGAGGGTGCTGGAGATTGCATTCAACACCATTGGCCAATAATAGCAATCATGCCTACCGAGTGGGCTCTCCGTAAAACCCTGAACTATGCAGCTCTGCGAGCTTCTGGGTTGGTGAACGCCAGGAGGCGCTGAGAGGAGCAGCTGGCAGGGAGAGGGTCTGGACAATGCATTGTTGCCTGGGCAACACAGCGAGACCCCATCTCTACAGAAAAACAAAATTAGTTGGGCCTGTAGTCCCAGCTACTTGGGAGGCTGAGGTGGGAGGATTGCTTGAGTCCAGGAGGTTGAGGCTGCAGTGAACCACGATTGCACCACTGCATCCAGCCTGGGTGACAGAATGAGACCTTGTCACACACACACAGACACAAAAGGATCAAGATCATTTTCAGATTTGGCATTTCTGTAGGCCAAGAGGCGCTGCCTAGTCCCGTCCTGAGACCCCCTGCATGCCCCTCCCATCCTTACCTGGTCCTGTGCACCTCTTCCTTGTGGCTGTTTCTGACTTGAAGTCTTTATAATAGTAAGTAAAGCACTTCCCTGTGTTCTCTGACCCATTCTAGCAAATTATCAAACTTGAGGAGGGAGGGGCTGTAGGAGCCTTCTATTAATGGCCAGTCAGTCGGACGCACTGGAGACGCCGACCTGCAATTGGCATCTGAAGTGTGGGGCCGTCTTGTGAGCTGAGTCCCTGACCTGTGGGGTCTGGACCAATTCCATGTAGTTCGGGGCAGAATGGAATGGAACAGTTGGACACTCTGTTGGGGTCTGGAGAGCTGGAGACTGGGTTGCTGGGGTGGAAGAACCTGCGTGTCTCTTGTCTGAAGTGCTGTGCATAGAACAGTTCAAAGCGGGTGGCAATTTTTAACCGGATGGGTCCAAACAGGCCTCACAGAAAGGTCATGGAACCAAAACCCCGAAGAAGGCGCGGGACAGAGCTGGTCCCTGTGGGGACGGAGCAGTTCCTGCAGAGGACGCCAGGGTAGCAGGGATGAGGCCTGAGAGGTGCTGGCTGAGCGTGGAGTGCGCACACCCCGCTGCTGCTGTCAGGGTTTTGCTTGGAGGTTGGGGCAGAGGAGCCACCGGACCCTCTGCAGGCTCCCCGAGCCCTCTGCTCCACGCTTGCCCTTCTCTGTTCTCCCTGCGTGGAAAGCATGGCCAGTCTCCTTCCCCCATTCCCATCTGTCTTGGGTCCAGTTCCTGGGAAGCAGGAAGTTATTGGGAGTGTTGACACTGGGGGAGGAGAGAAGAAAGTGGGATTGGGAAGTGGGGTTGACCACCAAGGTCTCACTGAGGCGCTCCTGCCCTAAGCTCTGACATCTGTGTGGCCGCTGGAGTTGTCCCACCTCACAGCAGCGGGCATCGTGGTATGTAGCCACTCCCAGGAAGCAGCGCTTAGCGGGGACTCAGGGGAACGCCGTGGCTCCCGCAACACGCAACACGTGGAGCAGTGAGCAGGGAGTCCCTGAGGCCCCAGAAGGATCTGGGAGGCCCACAGTGACATCTCCAGGGCATCATCTCAGTGACGCTTTTCCCAGTCAACCTGCCTGAAACTGCACCTGCCCCGACACCCTCTGTCACCTTTTCCTGCAACATTTTTCCCTGGAGCACTTGACACCCAGAACTTATAGGTTTGGCTTTTTATTTTATTTTATTTTATTTTTTTTTTGGGAGATGGGTCCTTGCTCTGTTTTCCAGGCTGGAGTGCAGTGGTGTGATCAGAGCTCAGTACAGCCCCCTTGTCTCCTGGGCTCAAGCAATCCTCCCGCCTCAGCCTCCTGAGTAGCTGGGACTACAGGCACATGCCACTGCATCTGGCTAATTTAAAAATATTTTTTTGTAAAGCCCGGCTATGTTGCCCAGGCTGGCCTCGAACACCTGGCCTCAAGTGATCCTCCTACCTTGGCCTCCCAAAGCACAGCAGTTACAAGTGTAGACACAGTGCCTGGCCTTTCTCTTCTATCTTGTTTGTTTCTTACACACACACACACGTGCACACACACATGCACACACGCAAATGCACACACGTGCTCACACACACGTATACACACACACACACTTCCACTCTTGAATATAAGCTCTGTGAAGGCAGTAATTTTATATTCCATATGCTATACAATTCTATATTCCTAGAGCATAGAACAGTATTTGGCACATACTGATGTGAACCCAAAAGTCTCTGAGACACAGGTCTCTATCAGTTTAGAAAGTTTATTTTGCTGAGCTTAAGAATGCACCCATGACAGTCTCAGGAGGTCCTGATGACTTATGCCCAAGGTGGTTGGGACACAGCTTGCTTTTATGCATTTTTGGGAGACATAAGACCTCAATCAGTACACGTAAGAGTTACGTTGGTTCCATCTGGAAGGGTGTGACAACTTGAAGTGGTGGAGGGGGAGGCTTCCAGGCCCTATGTAGATTTAAGACTTTTTTGATTGGCAATTGGTTGAAAGAGTTACTGTCAATAGAAAGAAATATCTGGGTTACAAAAAGGGGTTGTGGAGACCAAGGTTTTATCATGCAGATGAAGCCTCCAAGTAGCGGACTTCAGAGAGAATAGATTGTAAATGTTTCTTAACAGACTAAAGGTCTGTGTTGATGTTAATGTTGTTCGGCTTTTCCTGAATTCCAAAGGGAGGTGGGTACCATGAGGCCTGTCCAACCCCACTTCCCATCATGGCCTGAACTGGTGTTTCAGGTTAATTTTGGAATGCCCTTGGCTGAGAGGAAGGGTCCATTTAGATGGTTGGGGGGCTTATAATTTTATTTTTGGTTTACAGTGGGTACTAAATACACATTTCTACTTAAATGAACAAGATTCTCTTTAATTATTTGCTCCAGTTATCTACTGCATAATCGACTACCCAAAAACTTAATGGCATAATACAATAATGATTGATAATTTCTCCTGATTCTGTGAAGGAAAAATAAATCCTCGGGACCCCAATTCACTCTGCGAAAAGAAAACAATTAAGCCGAAAGCTCAGTCATGAATGAAACTGCCTTTCCTTTTGTTCTGAAGCAGACAGCTACAGATCAAAGGTTAAACACCTCCTCAAGTTGCTACTCTGCATTCACCTTATCTACATAAAGTGCAGCGGCTCACACCTGTAATCCTAACATCTTGGGAGGCCAAGGTGGGCAGATCCCTCGAGCTCAGGAGTTCGAGACCAGCCTGGGCAACACGGCAAAAACCCCGCCTCTACTAAAAATACAAAAATTAGCTGGGTGTGGGGGCAGGTGCCTATGATCCCAGCTACTTGGGAGGCTGAGGCAGGAGAACCACTTGAACTTGGAGGGCGGAGGCTGTAGTGAGCCGAATTCACTCCACTGCACTCTAGCCTGGGTGATGGAGTGAGACCCTGCCTAAAATATATATACAAAAATAAAAAATAAAGTGTTGATTTACTGAGCACTAGATGAATACATAATTGATGATTCCCCTACCTGCTCATTTTCTCTTGCAGCGTGTGGATGACTACATCCTCCCTTGTCCCCTGAAGCCTGCTTTTCCCCTTTAAATACTAAAGCCCTCAAAATCATTTTTGGAGAAAGGCACAGGCCACCGATGATTGCTTCTGTGAGTCTGTGTTTATTTTTTCTAGGCATCTCCTTAACCTACATTGATTGAGACCTGTCTCAGATACTTTTTGGTTTACAATTCTGAGGGTCAGGAATATGGGCAGGGCTCAGCTTGTTGGTTCTTCTGCTCCTGGTGGTGTTGGTTGGGGTCCACTCACTTGCTACATTTAACTGGCAGCTGGGTTGTGGTGAAATGCCCAAAATGGCTTCACTCACCAGTGCTTTTGTTTTTTGTTTTTTAATTAATTAATTAATTAATTAATTTTTTGAGATGGAGTATTGCTCTGTCACCCAGGCTGGAGTGCAGTAGCATGATCTCAGCTCACTGCAACCTCTGCTTCACCAGTTCAAGCAATTGTCCTGCCTCAGCCTCCTGAGTAGCTGGAAGCACAGGTACCCACCACCGTACCTGGCTGATTTTTGTATTTTATTTAGTAGAGATGGGGTTTCACCATGTTGGCCAGACTGCTCTTGAACTCCTGACCTCAAGTCATTTGCCTGCCTTGGCCTCCCACAGTGCTGGGATTACACACATGAGCCACCATGCCCAGCCTGTTCTTTTTTAATTTTATTTTTATTTTTATTTTTTTGAGATGGAGTCTCACTCTGTTGCCCAGGCTGGAGTGCAGTAGCGCAGTCTCAGTGCACTGCAACCACTGCCTCCCAGGTTCAAACAATTCTCCTGCCTCAGCCTCCTGAGTAGCTGGGACTACAGGCTCATTTTTTTGTATTTTTAGTAGAGATGGGGTTTCACTGTGTTAGCCAGGACAGTCTCAAGCTTCTGACTTCATGATCCACCTGCCTCGGCCTCCCAAAGCGCTGGGATTATAGGCACAAGCCTCCGTGCCCAGCCATGTTTTTTGTTTTTAATAGAGACAGGGCCTCACTCTGTTGCCCAGGCTGGAATGCAGTGTCACAATCACAGCTCACTGCAGCCTTGACCTCTTGGGCTCCAGCAATCCTCCCATTTCAGCCTCCCAAGTACCTGGGCCCACAGGTATACATCATCATGCCTTGCTAATGTTTTATTTTTTGTCGAGACAGGGTCTTGCTATGTTGCTCAGGCTGGTCTTGAGCTCCTGGACTTAAGCGATCCTCCCACCTCTGCCTCCCAAAGTGCTGGGATTATAGGTGTAAGCCACTATGCTGGCTTCACTTGCTCAGTGTTTATTAACTTTCTCAGATTTTACTGTAGGACGCAGTAAAGAGTATTTGTAAATCTTTTCTTCATTTTATGAAGCAAATTTGTCATCATCTTTTGTAAGGCAATATCATTCCTTATAATGAAGGGCTTATGTTCTTAAGGTTTCAGTGCTTTTAAAACACTTTGGGAGGCTGAGGAGGGTGGATCACCTGAGCCCAGGAATTCAGGACCAGCCTAGACAACATAGGGAGACCCTGTCTGTAGAAAAGATAAACAAAATTAGTGGGTCGTGGTGACACACAGTCGTAGTCCCAGCTACCTGGGAGGCTGAGATGGGAGGATTGCTTGATTCAGGGAGGTAGAGGCTGCAGTGAGACGAGATGGTGCCATTGCATCCAGCCTGGGCCACAGAGTGAGACCCTGCCTCAAAACAAAAACAAAAACACGATACTAAGTCCCCGCTCCCCCATTTCCCTTTCTGCTGGCTTCTCTGCCTACTTGCTGGAAGCCTTATTCTGAATAGTCGGGGTGTTCAGCCAGGCTTGTACGCCGAGGAACACAAATGCTATGAATATGAATCTAAGAATCCCATAAATGCGCATGCCGTGTTACCAATGTGCTCTAATCTTTAGAGTGTGGGCTTAAACTTCAGTGTGCTTACGAATCAAGGCTATAAAAAAAGAACAAGATCATGTCCTTTGCAGCAACATGGATGGAACTGGAGGCCACTGTCCTTAGCAAAGGAACGCAGGAACAGACACCAAATAACCACATGTTCTCTCTTAGAAGTGGGAGCTAAATGGCGAGAACACATGGACACATAGAGGGAAACAACACACACTCTGGCCTTTTGGAGGGTGGAGGGTAGGAGGAGGGAGAGGATCAGGAAAAATAACTAATGGCTACTAGGCTTAGTACCTGGGTAATGAACTAATCTGTACAACAAACACCCATGACACAAGTTTACCTAAATAACAAACTGGCACGTGCATCCCTGAACTTAAAAGTAAAAAAAAAAAAAAAAAAATCAAGGCTGCTGCAAACAATCATTTCTTGTCTTTTTTTCTTTGAGACAGAGTCTTGCTCCGTCCAGGCTGGAGTGCAGTGGTGTGATCCCGGCTAACCGCAACCTCCGCCTCCTGGGTTCAAGCTACTCTCCTGCCTCAGCCTTCCAAGTAACTGGGATTACAGGCACCTGCCACCATGCTCAGCTAATTTTTGTATTTTTAGTAGAGACGGGGTTTCATCATGTTGCCCAGGCTGATCTTGAACTCATGACCTCAAGTTATCTGCTGGCCTTGGCCTCCCAAAGGCATGAACACTGGCCAACAACCATTTCTGATGGGTGAGTCAAGTAGGAGAAATAAAACCAGTGGTGCGGAGGAAAATCCTAGACTGTGCAGAGGAAAGCTGGGGTATGTTAGACTGAATAGAAGATGTGTATCCTGCCCGTGAGTCTGCAGCCGGTGAACTCTCACATCTGTTTCCCATTGTGATTTCAGAATGCATTCAGCTCTGTTCTAACGCTATATAGCCCCTTCTCATTCCCTGGGGACTAACTGAATATTTGATTTATTCAGTTCATGTCCACCAGAAACATAGCTGTGTGGGGTAGGCAAGGCTACCAAGATCAATAAATCACCTTCCTTGCCCTGTTCATTCATTCACTTGTAACATTTCTTGACAAGGGGTACATAATATATTATCTGTCTTCTGGGCTATATTCCCTATTGTTCAGGAGCTAAATGCCTAATTTTACTAAATGATTGTTAGTTTTCTGTTGCTGCTGTAACAATGATAAAGATGTAGCAACTTTAGGGCCAGGCACAGTGGCTCATGTCTGTAATCTCAGCACTTTGGGAGGTCAGTAGCTCGAGGTCAGCGTGGCCAACATGGTGAAACCCCGTCTTTACTTAAAATACAAAAACTAGCTGGGCATGGTGGTGGGCGTCTGTAATCCCAGCCACTCAGGAGGCTGAGGCAGGAGAATCAGAGAATCGCTTGAACCTGGGAGGCAGAGGTTGCAGTGAGCAGAGAGATCATGCCACTGCACTCCAGCCTGGGTAACAAAGCCAGACTCTGTCTTAAACAAAAGGAAACAAAACAAAAATGATGTAGCGACTTTAAATAACGCATTTGTTAGCTCCCAATTCAGTAGGTCAGAAGCCTGAGTGGGCTCCACTGGCTCTCTCCTCCGGGTTTCACAAGGCTGCACTGGCTCTCTCCTCTGGCTCTCTCCTCTGGGTTTCACAAGGCTGAAAACAAGGTGCAGCCCCTGGGCTCTTGTTGGGAGGCACAAGGGAGAATTCACTTCCAAGCCCACTCCTATTGCTGACAGAATGCAGTTCTTTGCAGCTCAAGAACTGAGGTTCCCATTTCTTTGCTGGCTGTGTACTGAGGTCCACCCATCGCTCCTAGAGGTCTCTCTTGGGCCCTTCCATGGGGCGCCTACATTTCAGAGCTAGCAAGAGTGCATCAAATCCTTACACTTGGGGTCTGACTTCCCCCTCTGCTACATCTTTTATTCTAGCTGGGGAAAGTGCTCTGCTTTTGTAATTAGATCGAGCTAACTCCCAATACTCCAGGAAAGTCTATGACCTGTGACTATGGACTTTGCCATGTAAGGTAACATAGTTACACATTCCAGGGATTAGGGTGTTTTTCTGTTGGGGCCCGTTCTTCAACCTGTTACAGATAGTTAGACAGGCATGAGAAGGGCAGGAGAGGGCTCTCTCTTGACCCACCAGGAATGTCAGGAGATCATCAGGTCCTGGTTCAACAATGATCACACTGCCTGTCTCAAAATGATAACTCAGCAGCTGGCGCCAGGGACAGACAATCTCCTGATGGTCCGCAGCTGTTACATTAGAGTGTTAATTGAATGCAGGTGCCAGGGAGACGCAGACAGGGCTTCCAATAAAATATCAAGTATTGGCCGGGCGCGGTGGCTCAAGCCTGTAATCCCAGCACTTTGGGAGGCCGAGATGGGCGGATCACGAGGTCAGGAGATGGAGACCATCCTGGCTAACACATTGAAACCCCGTCTCTACTAAAAAAAATACAAAAAACTAGCCGGGCGATGTGGCGGGCGCCTGTAGTCCCAGCTACTCAGGAGGCTGAGGCGTAAACCCGGGAGGCGGAGCTTGCAGTGAGCTGAGATCCGGCCACTGCACTCCAGCCCAGGCGACAGAGCCAGACTCCATCTCAAAAAAAAAAAAAAAAAAAAAAAATCAGGTATTGGGCAAGTGAGCCTGAGCATGTGCATTAAGAGACAGAATGGTGGAGTATGACCTCCCGGCGGCTCTCCACCAGGAAAGGGAAGAAGGCCTCAGATGGGCATGCATACAGCTTCCTAAACATACTGCACACGCTCACTTCCTCAGTGTGAAGAAAGCACTACACACGTGGGCTGCCCACCCTAAGAGAAGAATCATGGGGAAGGGGTGCAAGACGCCAGAGGTGGGCCAGCATAGAAAGTCCTAGAATCACAGTTAAACAGGGCACTTGATCCGTTATACACACATATATAGTATATACATATTATACATACAGTATACATACTCTATGTATATGCTGGGCATGGTGGCATGTGCCTATAGGCTACTCAGGAGGCTGAGGCAGGAGGATTGCTTGATCTCAGGAGGTCAGGGCTGAAGTGAGCTGTGATTGTGCCACTGAACTCCTGCCTGGGCAACAGAGACCCTGTCTAAAAAACACATACATATATACACACACACACGTGCACTATACATATATAGTATACACATACTTCACACACATATAGTATATATATACTACACACACATATAATATATACATACTATATATAGTATATATCATGCATAGTATATACATGGTATATATACACTATGTATAGCATATACTATGTAAATATATATATTTACATGGTATATATACATAGTATATACTATGTAAATATATATATTATACATGGTATATATACATACTATGTATAGTACATACTATGTAAATACTATATATAGTATATATACATACACACATATAAGTATACATTACTATATACATATAAACATATATGCATGCATCTATACATATATACATATATGTATGTATACACATAGTAAAAATGCATATATATACACATATACATATATAGTATAGACATATGTGCATATATACATACATACATACTATATACATATGTGTATATATACTATATATACTCTATACTATGTAGTATATACATAGTATATTGCATATGCTATATGTGTGTATATATAGCATGTATATACTATATATGTGTGTATATAGTTTGTATATACTATATGTGTGTATATAGTTTGTATATACTATATATTTATAGTGCGTGTGTGTGTGTGTGTGTATATATATATATGCATTTTTTTAGACAAGGTCTCACTCTGTTGCCTGGGCTGGAGTGCACAATCACAGCTCACTTCAGCCTTGACCTCTTGGGCTCAAGCAATCCTCCTCCCTCAGCCTCCTGGGTCGCCTACTGGCACATGCCACTATGCCCAGATAATTTTTAAAAACTTTTTGCAGAGACAGGGTTTTGCTATGTTGCCCAGGCTCCAGTCAGATTTTCTCAGGAATGTAACATAGCCCTTTGTTTCTCTTTTCTTCTCTTTCTTCCTTCTTCTTTCTTTCTTCCTTATTTCCTTTCTTCTTTCTTTCTTTTCCTTCCTTCCTCTCTCTTTCTTTCTTTTTTTTCTTTCTTTTTCTCCTTCCTTCCTTTCCTTTTTCTTTCTTCCTTTCCTTTTTCCTTCTTCCTCTTCCTCTTTCACTTTTTCTTCTTTCTTTAAGTTTTTTAAACATTTATTTATGTATTTATTAGAAACAGGGTCTTGCTCTGTGGACTCGGCTAGAGAGCAGTGGCACGATCACAGCTTACTGCAGCCTCCAACGCCTGGGCTCAAGCAATCCTCCCACCTCAGCCTCCATGTAGATTTCATTCAGCGTTGGTGTTTGGCTGTTATAATGGTGTTTTGAACCCACTGTTGTGACCTGACTGATGTTTTGACCTCCAAGACACCTTGACTGCATATGTATGTATGTACGTAATATGAACAAAAATGATAAATTTCATATTATTCACAATTTCATTTTTTTCTCTGGCAGGATAAGGAAAGTTTTGAAGTTGGGCATGGTGGGCTCATGCCTGTGGTCCCTGAGCTTTTGGAGGCTGAAGTGGGAGGATTGCTTGAGCCTAGGAGTTCAAGGCTGCAATGAGCTATGACTGTGCTACTGCACTCCAGTCTGGGAGACAGAATAAGATCCTGTCTCAAACAAACAAACAAACAAACAAACAGTTTTGGTTGCCAATTCAACAGCATCCAGCTGCTGCCAATATTATTATACGTTTTAGAAAAATCCACTGGGGGAGAGGGAGAAACGAGGGAGGGGCCAGTATGTACCAGAGAGGGAGAATGAAAATGGTGGTGGCTGAGGCAAAGAGGCTGAAAGAAAAGTGCTTGCCCGTTGCAGGGTCCAGGAGGCTTTCTGGTGGGGAAGTTCAGGGTATGGAGAGAAAAACCGTATCTTTTTTTTTTGGAGAGGGAGTCTCACTCTACTGCCCTGGCTGGAGTGCAGTGGTGCAATCTTGGCTCACTGCAAGCTCCACCTCCGGGGTTCAAGCAATTATCATGCATCAGCCTCCTGAGTAGCTGGGATTACAGGTGCATGCCACCACACCCACCTGGACAACTGGCCGTCAAGACCTTCCATCGGGTAACAGAACCACATCACACCTAGAACCAAGTCCAAAACGTCCTGTTTTTTACTGTGTAGCCTGTTGCTCTCAAGCAGATTTCTTAGCGATGCCTTCTGGTCAGATCAAAGCCATCTCCTCCAGGAGGCAGTAAAGACTTTAACCTTGTTTAAAAAGAAGTCTGGCCTTGCCTTCTCCTGGAAGGCAATCTTTGTTTGCCTGAGAGTCTTCGCCTAGCCAGAGAGTAACAGTGTGATTTATGGTGGGGGCTTAGGGTTACATGGATATCACTTAACCAAGAAGCTGAGATCAACCATGAGAGCAATCAAACCATCCATCAATCACGCACGTGCAATAGAGCCCAGTAAAAGTTCTGCAAATGACTGGCAGTACTTTGTGTGTATGACCACACATCAGTGTAGGGCGAGTAAAGAGGCCTGACTACACAGGGAGAGGACCACGGGAGGATCTCGAAGCTCCACGCTGTAATTCCCAGACTTCCCCATCTGCCCTTCTTCCTTGGCTGATGTTAATCTGTACAATTTCCCTGCTAAGAAACCATAGTTGTGAGTACGGTAGTTTTTAGTGAATTCTATGATTCCTTCTAGCAAATTATGGAACTTGAAGGTGGTTTTGGAAACCGCTAGAACTTGCCGTTGGTGTCGGAGGTGATGGTGGTCTTGGGGACTGTTCCGCCAACCTGTGTAGTTCACCTAAGCTCCTGCACCTTCGTGACGACCTCTCTGCCGGTTCTTCTCGGTGTCCATGCCCTTATTTTCTTTTCCCATTTATCATTTATTTGTCTATGTCTGTATTGCCTGTTTCTCCTGCGAGAACTGCATTCCTGGGCTGGGCCTGCGGGCGCTCTTCCCGTTGCCGCCCCCTACCATGTTATGCTCCTTAAGCATCACGTGTGGTCTCCTCTCCTTCATTCACACCCGAGGCTGGGCGTGGACACTTAAAGAGAAGGTTCGGCATATGTATTACCCAAAGCTGCACCCCGCACATTCCGGGAGCTTTGCTCTTCGTCACTATTCGTTGAATGCTCTACATTGTAATAAATAAAATAACGAGTGTGAAAGCATAAAAGCAGATCAAGAAGAGACAAACAGCACTTATAGCGGACTGGCCAGCCTGGGGCTCGGCCGGGCCCCGCCCCTCCCCCCAAGGCCCCTCCCCTCCCCGCCCAGGCCCCTCCCCTCCCCGCCTAGGCCCCGCCCTCCAGGCCCCGCCCCTCCGGGCTCCCGCAGGGAAGCGCCGCCACCGTGTGGGTGGGTGCGGGGCGCGGCGCGGGCCGGGCATGCGCAGAGCGCGCGGGGCGCGGTTGCCGTGGCAGCGCCGGCTCCAGGGAGGGCGGGCGCGGGGCCGGGATCGCTGAGGCTGAGGTGGCGACCGGAGAGCCCGCGGCCCGGCTGGAGGCAGCTCGGGACAGGCTTGAGCGGCGGGGCGCGCTGCCCGGCCGGCGGGGATGCGGGACCGGCTGCCAGACCTGACCGCGGTGAGCGGCAGCCGCGGGTAGCGGTTCAGGCCCGGCCGGGGCGGGGTCTGGAGGGCGGGCGGGGGCTCGGGGCGTCTTGGGCGGGGCTCCGGGTGGGTCGCCAGGGCGAGGATCTCGGGCGTTCTGGGGCGGGGGCTGCGGGCAGAGTCTCAGGGAGTCCTGAGCCGGGGTTCCTAGTGGGGCCCCCAGGGCGGGGGTCCCGGTAGTCCTAGGGTGGGGGCTCCGGGCGGGGTCCCCAGGGCGGGGGTCTCGGGGAGTCTTAGGGTGGGGGCTTCGGGCGGGGTCCCCAGGGCGGGGGTCTCGGGGAGTCCTAGGGTGAGGGCTCCGGGCGGGGTCCCCAGGGCGTGGTCTTGGGGCGGGCGGGCTGGGGGCTCGGAGGGGGCGGGGGCCTCGGGGAGTCCTGGGCAGGCGCCCCGGGTGGGGTCCCGAGGGCTGGGGTCTTGGGGAGTCCTAGGGTGGCAGCTCCGGGCCGGGTCCCCAGGGCGGGGTCCTCAGGGCGGGTTGGGGCAGGAGGAGGGAGCCGAGAAGGTCCCGGCCTCGACCCTCTCTCTAAGCAGGACTCCCTGTCCGTCACTCCGCCTGGCGGATTCTCTCTGGCGCTTACCCACCGGCTTAACCGTGGTCGACCCCGCGGTGTCCCCGCAGCGGGCTTCAGCCCCAGGGAGCAGGCCGAGTCCCTTTGGTCGCTGCTCTATTCCTGGGGCTTCACACAGGACCCTGCACCAAGCAGGAGGCAACAGATGGGTGTGACATGTAGGCGCCTTAGAGTGCTGGGTGCTTGCGGCGGGGTGAGCAGGAACAACAGAACAGCAGCTCGTGTCTGATCTCCCCAATAGTTTGCTTTGGGAACTGGGACTGTGTGTGTTGACTCTGAACACACCTAACGCGCCAACAGCCGAGCACACAGCAAATTATTTACTTTAGCAAGGGAAAAGCAGGTCACTAAAAATTTTGGAAGGATTTTGATGCATTCTACACATGTAAAGGTAACAGAACTGTGCATGGTGCAGTGACAGCGAAATGATAGCGATGGTCGTGCACTTTCCAAGCTTATCTAACCCAGGACAGCTTAGGCCAACAGAAGTAATTATGACTTTTTCCCTTTACAGTACAGGTACTAACTCATGCTGCGTGTGCACAGACACAGCCCCTGGTCTCTAAATTATTGGCGGCCTCAGAACAGGGTTGCTAAGGCCACAGCCCTCCGGCACCCATTGCATGTAATGAATTATTCTCTCTCCTCTTCTGCTAGAATGGAGCTGTTATGTACCCCCGAATGGGAGAATAGAGAAAAGAGCCACTTAAATAATTATCTGTGTTCTGTGGTTCAGATGAGGAGCTCTGGTTGAGAAAGGCAATGATTTCATCCTTAGGATCATAGAAATTATGCTTTATATTCTTTCCAAGGAAGTTTCTTCACAGTGATTTTTCCTTTTTTATTAATGGACAAATATTCCCTGTGGTCCACAGATCAATACCATCTTAAACACAGCAAATTATAGTTGCGTTGTCTTGCCCGGTAGATTATCTTTCAGTGCCGTGTAGTAGGAGCTTAGATATTTATTTAATGAAGAAAAGCCGTGGCTCATGCCTGTAATCCCAGCAGTCTGGGAGATTAGGGTGGGAGGATCACTTGAGCCCAGGTATTGGAGATCAGCTTGGGCAACATAGGGAGACTCTGTTTCTCAAAAGAAATTAAAAAATTAGCAGGAGGCCAGTCACAGTGTCTCATGCCTGTAATCCCAGCACTTTGGGAGGCTGAGTTGGGTGGATCACTTGAGGTCAGGAGTTTGAGACCAGCCTGGCCAACATGGCAAAACCCTGTTTTGTAAAAATACAAAAATTAGCCGGATGTTGTGGCGCACACCTGTAGTCCCAGCTACTCTGGAGGCTGCGGCAGGAGAATCGCTTGAACCCGGGAGGCGGAGGTTGCAGAAAGCTGAGATCGGGCCACTGTACTCCAGTCTGGACGACAGAAAGAGACTCTTTCAAAAAAACCAACAAAACAAAACACACACAAAAAACTATCCAGGTGTGGTGACTTGCACCTGTAGTCCCTGGTACTCAGGAGGCTAAGCTAGGAGGATTCCTTGAGTCTAGGAGATAGAGGCTGCCATGGGCCATGATTGTGCCATGCCACTGCACTCTAGCCTGGGTGACAGAGTGAGACACTGTCTCAAAAAAAAAACAAAAAACAAAAAACAAAAAACTTAATGTCACTGAATGTGAGAGCTGTGACTATTTTAGCAAAAGATAGCCAAATTTATATGTTGGGGAATCATGAGAAGGTACCTTTTCTTGGCTTGAATAGCAAAAAGCAAATAAGGCAATTATTTGTCACTCAGTTTCTATATATCCCAACCCTTCCTGAAACAGTAGAACATGTCAATCAGTTTTGTTCTAGAGTGGCGGAGCTAGAAGTCAGCTCGTCTACTTCAATACCATCCTGCTTTAGATACAGCCACTGAGCAGTCAGAGAGGAAAGCTGTGGAAGTTTCCACTTCTGGAGTTTCTCATCTTGGGCAAATAATTTTTAAACCTCTCAAAACTTTTTCTTGTGTGTAAAATGGGGACAATGGTATCGCTCTTGTCCACCTCATAGAGGGAGTTATGAAGCATAAAATTATCTAATGTGTGAAGCTCTGGGAGAAGGTGGGAGGGAGGAAGTGCTATGTAATTATAAGTGTGATTAATATTTACCAGATTTTTTTTTTAGGAAGTTATAGAAAGCAGCCTTCTGGCCGGGCACCGTGGCTTTCACCTGTAGTCCCAGCACTTTGAGAGGCTGAGGCGGGCGGATCATTTGAGCTCAGGAGTTCCAGACCAGCCTGGGCAACATGGCAAAACCCTGTCTTTACAAAAAACATACAAAAAATTAGCCAGGTGTAGTGGCGCATGCCTGTGGTTCCAGCTACTCAGGAGGCTGAGGTGGGAAGATTGCTTGAGCCCAGGAGGCGGAGGTTGCAGTGAGCCAAGATTTTGCCACTGCCCTCTAGCCTGGGGGACAGACAGATTGAGACCTTGTCTCAAAAACAGAAAAAAGAACAACCTTCTCCCTAGTATAAAATAGTAAGTTAAAACTGAATTTGAAGTTTAATAACTTTTAATATTTAAAAACCCATCTTAAAGTTACCAGATACAAGTTTAACTTCTCCCCCCCAGGAAATGTGTCCTTTCCAAGTAGTTCGTAGAGTAGTTGAATGTGTATTCACAACCATGCTTCTAAATGGCTGGTGTTTTTTTTTCTAGGTAAAGTTTAATATTTTGTTGATTAAAATGCCTCATCTACAATGTCCACATTAACAAAATATTTGTGATGCTTCCAAAAAGTTTATTTTATTAGCTATTGAAGCTTGTTCCTGAGAAAAATGTACCTCTGATAATTACATGGAAAGGGCTTAAAAATTAATTTGCTCAATATAATTTGTGTTGACAGATTTAGTTTCTAACCAGTGATTCTGTTTTTGAGCAACCAGTCATTTGGGCATAGAAAGTTTACGTGACTTGGTCCAGATCTCCTAGACTCTAAATCCAGGAAGATATTTCTGATTTACAGAAAGTAAAAGACTCGCCCGTCCAACAGGTACTTGAGTGTCAGGCCTCCAGCAGATCATGTGCTGGGTGCAGAGAGACACAGCAGTGAACTGAGGGTGGGTGCGGTTGCTTGCATGCAGCCTGGGGAGGAAGAGTGACCGAGGTGTAATGAAATTCACTGTAGGACGTAAGCAAAACGGAATAGCTATTCTATAACATAACCACCCCAAACGTATTTTGATTACTTTTTTAAAAAAAGTTTATGCACATTGATATCTTTATTATATTTGATATATAGATGATATATGTATTTATTATAGTGAAGAATAGAGAAACCACATATTTCATCTGTGGGAATTGTTTGCATGATAATAAACAGTAAATATACAGTAGCTATGTGGTGTTCTTAGTTGACCTAAAAGAAATGAGAACATTATTTTTCATCCTGGTTTCAAGGTGGTGAATTGCAAATATAATCTCTTTTTTTTTTTCCTTTGAGACAGGATCTCGCTGTGTAGCTCAGGCTGGACTGCAGTGGCACGATCATGACTCATTGCACCCTTGATCTCCAAGGCTCAAGCCATCCTCCCACCTCAGCTTCCTCAGTAGCTAGGACCACAGGCGTGTGCACCCAGCACATTTTCATACTTTTGTGGAGGTGGGGTTTCGCTGTGTTGCCCAGGCTGCTCTTCAACTCTTGAACTCAAGCAGTCTGCCCACCTTGGGCTCCCAAAGTGCTGGGATTTCAGGCGTGAGTTACCATGCCCGGCCTGCAAATATAATTTCTTAAAGGGCGGAAAACACTGCTCAGATATTTTTAAAAGTGATTTTTTGAAAACTTATGTTTGCCCATGTAGTGCGGAATGTTGCATAGTGAAGATTCAGGTTCCAGTTGATAAAATAAGATTAAGAGATTTCATTGGAACTTAAAATACTAAGAATTTCATATACGAACATAATTTTATATATGCATGTATTTATAGTTTAGAATTTCATAATTTATGCAATCCTGCCGAATTTTTGTATTTTGTGTGTTCTCATACAAACAGTTCCTACAGTTGGAGTGTATAGTTTCTCTATTCTTAACTATAATAGGTTTACTCATTTATATATCTAAACATGTCCTTTGGTTTGAAGAGCAAAATCTGTCCATTTTCACAGATTAATCACTTCTTGTTTTTAACGTGAGGTCTATTCTGAATGCAAGGAGCAGCGACTCTAAGAAATAACTGATCCCTGGAAGAGCTCCCCGGGAGCCCAGACCTGTCGCCCTGTGGTGGCGACAGGGCTTCTGCCTCTGGACTGATATGCCCCCTCTTCCCTGCCCTGGCAGGTGCTGCTCCCTTTGTCTGAACCACTGGACTTCTCCCTCTGCACCTTCTCTCTTGCCTTGTACCTTTTTTTTTTTTTTTTTTTTTTTTTTGAGACAGAACCTTGCTTTCTTGCCCAGAATGGAGTGCAGTGGCATGATCTCAGTTCACTGCATTCTCCGCCTCTAGGGTTCAAGCAATTCTCCCGCCTCAGCCTTTCACGACACCCGGCTGATTTTTGTATTTGTAGTAGAAGCGGAGTTTCACCACATTGGCCAGGCTGGTCTTGAACTCCCAACCTCAGGTGATCCACCCGCCTTGGCCTCCCAAAGTGCTGGGATTACAGGCATGAGCCACCACACGCAGCCTCGCACCTTTTTTAGTCTCAGGTTAGGCATCACCAGGAAGCCTTCCTGTGTCCCCTTCCTCGCGTGTTCCCAGAGATGGCCCATCTTGTCTTGGGGCATTCTGGACACAGATGCAGTCCTGTTTTTTCCTGCACCCTTTCCCCGGCTCTTCAACCTTTTCAGGGCAGATGCATGTTGTCATTTGTTCTCTGAAGCCTCAGTATTCTGCATGGTGCCTGATCCAGAGCACCTGCCAGGTATTTATTGAGTCAGCGTGTTTCCATTTGAAAATGCCCATGGTAAGAAAAATATAGATGCCACTGGAATCTGTTGTCTTCAAGGCCTTTTGGTTAAAAGGGACAGAAACCCATCACCTAAAGCAGAAAAGCGAGATTTATTAAAAAGCAGAGTGGGTCTGGTGGGGTGGCTTATGCCTGTGTTCTCAGTACTTTGGGAGACTGAGGTGGAAGGATCACTTGAGGTCAGGAGTTCTAGATCAGCCTGGCCAACATGGCGAAACTCCGTCTCTACTAAAGATGCAAAAATGAGCTGGGGGTGGTGGTAGGCACCTATAATCTCAGCTACTTGGGAAGCTGAGGTGAGAGAATAGCTGGAATCTGGGAAGTGGAGGTTACAGTGGGCCAAGATCCTGTCACTGCACTCCAGCCTGGGGGACAGAGTGAGAATCCATCTCAAAAAAAAAAAAAAAAAAGGTCGAGTGATTTCTCCCAGACTTGAGGGCACATAGTACCCTCAGCCCCATGAGGGATGGAGTTAGGACAGAGCGAGCCACCGAGGGCCTTCCTGTCCTTGTGTTGTGGCCATTTTGTGCTTGCCAGGCCTCAGTCTGTGTGTGTCTCTGTTTCCGTTTCTTGCCTTCTGTCATTTGTGTGTACTTTCCCACTCTCCTCCCCCTTGTCTGTGTCTGCCCTTTTCTTGCTCTTCATTCATTCATTGACTCGTTCGTTGACCTGGTCATCGCTGACTGGTGGCTGTGTGCCAGGTACTGCTGTGGGCCGGATGCCTGCGTTGTGAAAAGACAAGTCCTTGCTCTCATGGAAGCTGCAGCTGGGAGATAGGCAGCAGCTAAGCAGAGGAATCCATGTCTTTCGCAGTCCTTGCTGTGAGGGAATAAGCAGGGTGAGGGTGTGGGTGTGGCTGTCTTGGCTGGGCGGGTCAGGGGGCTACCCCTTGAGCTGAGCTGTGGATAAGAAAGCGGCTGTGGACAGGGCTGGGGGAGGGCGCCCTGGGCAGAAGACACAGCAAGTCCAGAGGCCCAGAGTTGAGAACGAGGTCATGCAAGGGACAGAAAGATGCTGTCGGTAGTGAGTGAATGGTCAGTAGTGGGCGGAGGTGAGACATGAATGAGCTGGAGAGGTTGGCTGGAGCCAGATCGTGTGGGTTTCTCTTCATCTTCACGACCTGATGTAAAGGGGCTGCCCCCAGCTCCCAAGTTTAAATCCTCTCTAGTTCAGGCTCTCCGGGCTTCATCATGTCAGTTTTGATCCTTATTCCTCGGGCGAGATCAAGGGATGGGCCCTTGGTAGCTCAAGATTAGCCTGGCAGTGTCTCATGTCCACGTGCCGTGCTGGGGGCATCCAATTTATTGCAACTGCTTTGGAGAGCAATTTGGCATTGTTTAGTGAAGCTGAAGACGCTTCAGCCCCATGGCTCATGGTCCTCTCTCTGCATATGTGCGTGTGTTCCAGAAAGCCATGCGCGTGCAGCCGTGTAACCGTGGTTTGTTACATTGTTGGAAACGGAAAAATGTTAGGGCCAATAGGAGCCTGGATGAATAACACATCGTGGCTTTTTATGTAAAGGAGTGTACGCAGCAGGTAAGATGAGTGTATGAGGTTGACCCATATGGTGTGGTTTCACCTAACACTAGAGCGATACATGCTGAGTGGAGAAATCTGAATGTATAGCTGAGAGGAAAAAAACCAAAAAAACAAAAAAAATGATTAAGTTGCAGAGGCAGGCCGGGTGCAGTCACTCACCCCTGTAATACCAGCACTCGGTGAGACCAAGGTGGGAGGATTGGTTGGGCCCGGGAGTTCAAGGCCAGCCTGGGCAACATGGCTAGACCTCATCTCTAAAAAAAATATGTGTACCTGTAGTCCCAGCTACTCAGGAGGCTGAGGCGAAGGGGTCGCCTGAGCCCAGGAGGTCGAAGCTGTTGTGAGCTCTGATCACACTACTGCACTCCAGCCTGGGTGATAGAGCAAGACCCTGCCTCCAAAAAAAAAAAAAAAATTGTGTAAGGATAACACTACTTACATAAAGTCTAACTGCCTGTTAAAAAGTATTTATATAATAATAATGGGAACAAGTGTTAGTAAAAATACAAAAAAATTTAAAACTGTAACATTTTATCGTGGGTATAAAAGTGTAATTCACCATACACAAATATGAGAGAGTAGGTTACGTTTAGCACCATAGTTACACACTGGCCCAGAGTCAGCATTTACTTACTTGTTTTTTGAGACAAAGTCTCTCTCTGTCACCAGGCTGGAGTGGCACCATCACTGCTCAGTACAGCCTCAATCTCCTGGGCTCGGGGGATCCTCACAAGTGTGAGCCACCACACCTGGCTGATTTATGTATGTTTTGTACCAAAAATGGGGTATCACCATGTTGCCGAGGCTGGTCTCAAACTCTGGAGCTCCAGTGATCCTCCCAGTTAAACCTCCCAAAGCGCTGGGATTACAGGCATGAGCTGCCGCACAAAACGGCCAGCTTTTACCTACGTTTAGTTACAAGTCTTTTCTTTTTCTACCTAAGTGATTTAATTGTGAAAAATAAGTCAAAGTATTCTAGCAACATAGTACTAAAACCACTGTGTCTGTGTCAAGGTTTGTAATTTATTTGTCTACAGTTACTATTTGTGTGGAAGTTCCTTAGCATGTGTGTGTGAACAACATGCAGAAGAAAGTCAGGATTCTGTCCAGCTTTGGATTCTGCCATTTGTGATAGTTCAGCTTCTGTTGAATTATAAATGATGAGTGTTCCAATGACTCTCTTTTCTGTTACACAGTTTCTACACCAGGAAGCTACCTGCTACCTGTTCCTGACAATAGTATTCACACGGGGGAGTTGTGATTTTACTATAATGCTTCTTTTAAGGAGACTTCTGTTAACATGTAACAGAAATGGAATGCTGATATTTAAATGTTTATCCTGTACTTTGACACTTGGGAAATCAAGTATGTCATATAGGAGAGTATTCCCTGGCTTTTAGTAAACGTTTGCCACAAGCGGTTTGGTTATTTACAATGAATACCCTCTCATAATCATGGCTGTTGTACAGCTGTTGCACTGTCTCAGCTTGAAAGACTGAACGTGGACATTCATTGAAGATGAGAATAATGTAGCTTAGGGATAAAGCCAAAAAGATTGCTTTGGTCATTTTTTTTTTTGAATGGAAAAGCAAAGACAGTATTATTGGGTCTGTTTCCTGTTATCTGATCAGTTTTAAGAGTTCCAGGTAGAAATAAGACATATAAGTCAAGGCTTAGGAATAAGAAATAAGACGGTAGAGGAAACATATTCCAGTCGTGTGGATATTTCCTGGTCTACAGGTAGAGAACCACATTGTTTACCAGCAAGCGAATGACTCGGAACAAAAATCTGCCTGTGCCATGGGTTCAGAGTGGAGGAGGACTGACGCCATACCACTGTGGGGGTGCATTGCACAACATGGGACAGTCACCATGGGAGAGGAGGACTGAGCCTCTAGTTGTTTACACCACGCCACTGTGGGGGCCATCGCACAGCATGGGAAGGTCACCATGGAAAGCGACTTGCTTTCACAGGGAAGCGTGGTGCTGGGGAGCAGTGAGATGGGTGCAGCCTCTTTGCTGGAGTCGCAGGTGCAGTCTCCACAGTAGCATCTGCCTCGTGGGATTTGCCTCAAGATGGTCTTATGGTGTGGGATAGGAAGTGGTGGGAAGAGGCGGGTGTCAACCTAAACAGACAGGCTGTGGCTTGACCATTGTTAAGCCTGGGTGATGGGGACAGTGAGGGCTCACCCATAGTATTCCTTCTACTTTTGTATATGTTTACAGTTTTCCAAATAAACAAAAATGAGGTGACTTTGAATCTAGAACCTAAAGTTACTGACAGAGCAGGGAGGTGTGAGATGCCCTGAGAGCCACGTGGCACCTCCAGGGTGGGGTGAAGCACTTTTATGGCCCCGGGCTCAGGGCCACAAGCGCAGTCTGCAGCTCAGTTTCAGCTCTCCGCCCCTCCTCCCCACCCCCTCCATGGGTATTTGGGTGAATGCACAGTCAACGACTTAACGTGGTCATGCTTCTTTCCATCATTCCTGGCCGTGCGCCTCTGAGACCGCACAGCTGAGAAGAGAAGGCAGATAGCCACAGGGAAGCAGTGAGACCCCGGGCCCAGCTAGTGGGATTTAGTTTGCCCAAGTGAGCGCTTGGAGACAGGGAGGGAGCAGGCTGTGGGCCCGAGAGGCGGGGCTGGCACACACGGGAATAGATCCTCTGTCTAAGAGAGGGAGTCCCTGCAAGGGGAGTCTGTGGGGCCTGGCCTGCGTGGCTGGTGGGGTCCACAGCACAGCTCCTCCCCCATCCCATCTTCCCCCAGGGTAGAGTGTGCTTGTCAGAGCAGAGTGTGTGGAATCACAGCCACAGGCCGCTTCTGCTCTGCCGTCCCTGCTGAGTGATCCCTGCACTGTGTTTCCGCCTCCTCACTGGCAACGTGGGGCCCATAAAACCAATGAGAACATGTGTGGAGCGTGTTTCAAATTGCCTGCCGCTTGTGCGCTGGCACTAAAGGACAGCTCTTACTCTTTTTAAGAGGTTCAACATGGTACAGCTGTTAAGATGGGGAGTTTTGGAAAGTCAGATGGACTGGCTTCACCTACTGGTTCGGCACCGCTTCGCTCCGAGACCATAACCATTGAGCATGTGCTCTACTCTGAAGTAGCCATGCCAGTACCTGCCTCATGGCGGGGATGGGGGTGTGGTACCAGGAGGATTGACAGATAACACACCTGGCCTGCCTCCTGCAGACCCTGGGCACTGGCACTCAGTATCTTCAGCCGTTCTTTTTTGGTTTTTAGAGTGGTGTGGGATCCTGGAGAAGAGTGTTAGACTATGTGGGGTCTGTCTTAATGTTAGTCTCTGCTGCTTGTCAGTTGATTGCCATTTTGTCTTGAAGTGCTTCTTTGCTTAGAATGACAAGTGTACGGGCTGGGTGCAGTGGCTCATGCCTGTAATCCCAGCAATTTGGGAGGGTGAGGTGGGCGGATTGCCTGAGCTCAGGAGTTCGAAACCAGCCTGGCCAACATGGTGAAATCCCGTCTCTACTAAAAATACAAAAAAATTAGCTGGGTGTGGTGGCAGGTGCATGTAATCCTAGCTACTCAGGAGGCTGAGGCGCAAGCATTACTTGAACCCAGTAGGCGGAGGCTGCAGTGAGCCAAGATCCTGCCACTGTGCACTCCACACTCCAGCCTGGGTGACAGAGCTAGACTTTGTTTCCAAAAAAGAAAAAAAAGAGTAGGGACTAGAAGTAATTTCAAAAGCCTTTATTGGTTTATATATTAATATGACCCATGAAAGTAGTGTTACCTTATAAAACACTGATAAATATCTTATCCTTAGGGTCTTCCGATGGAGATGGGAGAATACTATCTGTATTTCATGGACAAGAGGCAGAGACTGAGACAAGCTAATGGGCTGCTGGGGAGGAGGCTGGAGCCCAGGTCTTCAGCTCCTGATCAATGGTCGTTCTTCTGGATGATGTTGGGGTTTTGTTTTGTTTTGTTTTTGTTTGTTTTTAGATACAGGGTCACTGCAGCCTCAACCTTCTGGGCTCAGGTAGTCCTCCCACCTCAGCCTCCCAAGTAGCTGGGACCACGGGCATGTGCCACCATGCCTGGCTAATTTTTTGTGGAGACAGGGTTTAATCTTGTTGCCCAGGCTGGTCTTGAATTCCTGGACTTAAGCAAGCCGCCCTCCTCAGCCTCCTAAAGTGCTGGGATTACAGGCGTGAGCCACTGTGGCCGGCCAGTGTTTTTACTGTTCATGGAAAATATGCAACACAAGCAGGTTCGCTTCTTGAAGGTGAAACTGGCCTGTGTGATGTTGACTTACATAGTGAGAAGTAAACGATTCTAAGCAGTTAGTTCTGAGAAAGCCGCCCCTTGCTTCTGGGCAGGTCTTGCGCCTTCCCGGCTACTTCAGCCAGGATCTGTTCTGTTGAAAAGTTGTGGAGTTCAGCTGGGGTAGACGGTGGTGGCTGCTAGTTTGTTACAATTTGGTGCTCTAGTGAGTTGAGATCTTGTGGGTATTGAACTGTTTTTGTATTTCAGTTCTCTATTTGTGCCTACATAAAAATTTTAAAAATCTGAATTTTCCATTTTTCATTGTAGTGTAGGAAGAATGATGATGGAGACACAGTTGTTGTGGTTGAGAAAGACCATTTCATGGAGGATTTCTTCCATCAGGTAAGAGCGTTTAATGAAACCCAATCATAGCCTGCCTACCTGCCCTCCCTCCCTCCCCCTCCCCCTTTCTCCTTCCCCCTCCCCTCCCTTCCTTTCCTTCCTTCCTTCCTCCCTTCTTTCTTTTTCTTTTTTTTTCTTTTTCTTGTTTTTGGAGACAGAGTCTCACTCTGTTGCCCAGGCTGGAGTGCAGTGACACAATCTCAGCTTACTGCAACCTCTGCCTCCCAGGTTCAAGTGATTCTCTTGCCTTAGCCTCCCAAGTAGCTGGGACCACAGGTGCGTGCCACCACGCCCGGCTAATTCTTTTTTTTTTTCATTTTTAGTAGAGATGGGGTTTCACCATGTTGCCTAGGCTGGTTTCAAACTCCTGAGCTCAGGCAATCCGCCTGCCTCGGCCTCCCAAAGTGCTGGGATTACCAGTGTGAGCCCCCGCGCATGGTGGCTTTCTTCTTTAAAGATGTGTATCAATATGATTGTGCATTTTATAATATTTGAAATAATACTTCAGCTAATATTTTAAAAAGTTGTTTGAATTACATAAGTTCTCTGGAATTTTTAGTATGATCACAATGTTAATATGAGAAAAATGCGAATCATCGTTCTGGTGCAGTCCAGGAGGGAGTTGGGTGCGGATGGTGGAGCTGTGCACGCGGCCTCCGCGTGTGCTGGGGCCAGGCCTGCAGCGCCCTCTGCTGGTGGGTGCCCGCTTCTCCCACCCGGCGCTGGCTGCTGCAGGAGCGCCTCCTCCTTGCAGGCTGCCTTTGGGAGGTCCTGCGGCGCCCCTTAAGAGAGTTTTACAAAGGCCTCCCTGCAAGACCGGCAGTGTCTCAGAACGAGGACTCCTTGGTTCTTCAGGAAGTGGTGGTTCCGGCAGCAGAGGTGGCACCTGGCTGAGGCGCAGGGGTCAGGTGTGCGTGGCTCCCACCAGCACTGCCGCCCCTCCACTGGTGGGAGTGAGTCCTGGGGGCAGGTGCATAGAGCAGAGGGCTCAGGGTCTGAAATCGGTGACTGATCAGCTGTATATGAGCTCAGGTAGAAGACTCAGAGGAAAGTCACTGGTGACCCAGTGGCTGATATTTTAAGACGTGGCAGCCTGCCAGTGCTGGGATCCTGTCTGAGGTGTGAGGCCTCCCCCTCCTGCTTATCTCCCCAGCACAGCTCTTGGGCTTAGGCCCTGCTGAAATTCTCAAACCTAAGAACTATCTGATCTAATGTTGCATAATTTCAAAGTTTTGAAATTGAGTCACAGAACAAATACACTGACCTTGTAAAACGTGAAGGAACGAAAACACATGTCCAGTGGGTTTTTTAATGACGGAACCTTCGTTGCAGGACTCGCCTTGATTATGCTGAGTCTCATGGGATAGTTTCACTCGACAGCCTCAGCTCGCCTAGCAGTGCCTGGATTTGAACATTTTAAGAGGTTTATAAAAGTATATGGAAAGTTATTAGTTTTTCAGACTCAATCAGAATTTCTTGAATATCTCACATAAGCCTAGTCACTGGTTTTCTAGTATTTGTTAGTTGCTACTGTTATCTAAAGGAAAAAAACATGAGATTAAATTATAAGCTACAAGGAAGTTCCTTTAAGGTATAAAGGAGTTAAGATGCTCGGATTTCCTGATTTCACTTCTTGGAAATGAGACTTTTAAAATTGTCTTTAGCCTTCCTGGCCCCTTTGTCAAATTATTATTTTTCCGATTTTATTCCTTTTACTTGGTTGCTTAACTCCATGCAAGTTCTTTGTAAAAATGTATTTATTTTAAAGAATCTCCTGCCATTAAGTGTTGCATTTAATAGAAAAGTTACATAGTGCAGGCCGGGTGCAGTGGCTCATGCATGCCTGTAATCCCAGCACTTTGGGAGTCCGAGGCAGGTGGATCACCTTAGGTCAGGAGTTCCAGACCAGCCTGGTCAACATGGCAAAACCTGTCTCTACTAAAAATACAAAAATTAGCCAGGCATGATGGCAGTGCCTATAATCCCAGCTGCTTGGGAGGCTGTGGTGGGAGAATCACTGGAACCCGGGAGGCGGAGGTTGCAGTGAGCTCAGAACACACCACTGTACTCCAGCTTGGGTGACAGAGTGAGACTCTGTCTCAAAAAAAAAAAAAAAAAAAAAAAAAAAAAGAAAAAAAAGAAGAAGAACGGAAAAGTTAAGTTGTGCAATTCACTGACTGCCATTAAGCTGTGGTCTTTGCTGCTGGCGTCTTGGGGCATGTGGGAAACAGGTTACTCGTGCGTTAGGAAGGCTTGCCCAGTGCTTGTCCTCACTGGGTTCTAACTTAAGCTCAATCTTTCATTTGTTAAATAGTCAATTTAATTTGCACTTAATTTCTGTGAAATGACTTCCTAGACAAATACAGAAGCAAGTAATGTTTGTTAATATAAACTCATTCTGATCTTCAATATCACATAGAAGTTTGCAAGAGAAATGGATTTCACACGGCGAGTGTTTGGTTAACACTAAAACAGTGCTCTGAAGGGTGGCCAGGGAGCCTCGTTTCTGCGAAGACGATTTATAACGGAGCCAAAGGCCCCCCGTGCTGTGTTATTTCCGGACATAAAATGCTAGCTGGCACCATTCTCTCTCGGTGCCTCTCTGGGTGCGGGTGTGTAGCCCTGCAGTTTCCTGTTCCTCTGGAGCCACACGGGGGCTTGGAGTTAGCAGCGGTATATTGCAGAACTCTCCAAGAGTTAAAATAATGTTTTTTTTCTTTTACTTTCTAACATATGTGTATTACTTTAGAAATGGTAATTTTGCTTTCTTTTCTTGAGACGGAGCCTCACTCTGTCACCCAGGGTAGAGTGCAGTGGTGTGATCTCGGCTCACTGCAGCCTCTTCCTCCTGGGTTCAAGCAATTCTCTTGTCTCAGCCTCCTGAGTAGCTGGTACTACAGGCACGCCACCACGCCTGGCTAATTTTGTATTTTTAGTAGAGACGGCATTTTGCCATGCTGGCCAGGCTGGTCTTGAACTTTTGATCTCAAGTGATACGCCTACCTTGGCCTCCCACAATGCTGGGATTACAGGCGTGAGCCACTGCCCCTGGCCTGCGTGATTCTTTAATACTTAGACTTTTCAAATCTGGTCTAGGGCTTGGCCTAGGAGTCCTTGGGGTCCCTAAGATCCTTTCAAGAGGATTCTGTGGTCAAAGCTCTTTTCAAAGTAATACTAAGATGATCATTGCCATTTTTACTCTCTTATGACTGCACAGTGACGGAGTTTCTCAGAGCCAACACACCAAACCCAAGAGTATCTGTGATGATCAGGGTGCTTTCTATTAAGCTAGACATTAGATTTACAAAAAGTGCAAATCACTGCCCCTGTTTCCACTGATTTTTTGGAGATCTATTTTTTCACAGAAATGTGTTATTTATGTTGACATGTGTGTCAGTTTCCTGCTGCTGCTGTAACAAATCACTGTGGTTCAACAACACGTTTATCACCCCCTCCTAGTTCCAGGGCCTGGAGAAGCTCAGGTGCTGGCAGGGCAGAGCTGCGAGCCTCCTGGAGCTGCCTTCCTCTCCAGCTTCCGCAGGCGGCCTGTGTTCTTGGTTTTCCTCCACCTTCAAAGTTATCACTCCAGCCGCTGTTTTCATGATCAAGTGTCCCTTTTCCAACATTGGTCCTCTTGTCTTGTCTTGTAAGGACTCCTGTGGTTCCATTGGGCCCACCCAGATAATCCAGGGCAGTCTCAAGACTCAACTGGATCACATCTGCAAAGTTCCCTTTGCCGTGCAAGGCGACATATTCACAGACTCCGGGATTAGGACGTGGATTGTGCCACGACATGTAATGGTTAATAATTCTTTCTTTTTTTTTTTTTTTAAGAGCAAGATCTTGCTCTGTTGCCCAGGCTGGAGTGTAGTAGTATAATCACAGCTCACTACAGCCTCAACTTGCTGGGCCCAAGTGGTCTTCCTGCCTCAGCCTCCTGAGTGGCTGGGACTGCAGGCATGGACTATTGTGCCCAGCTAATTTTCTTTTCTTTTAGTTTTTGTAGAGATGGGGTCTCTCTGTGTTGCCCAGGCTGGTCTTAAACTCTTGGCCACAAGTGATCCTTCTGCCTTGGCTCCCAAAGTGTTGGGATTACAGGCATGAGCCACTGTGCCTGGCCTATAATAACTATTTTAAAATGAGGAAGGAGGTAGGAGCTGGCAGCAGAGCATCTTGCTTCAGGGCTCACCTTGCTACTTCTGTAGCTGGATGTCCCTCTACTGCTGTCTTCTAAGAACACTTACGACTTTAACCCATTTATGCCTAGTGTTCCATTATTGGAATGCTAAGCTTGTGCGAGTTATTTATATCCTAGTGCTCAGGGTCATCGCCAAGGTCTGATTTTTCACACACACGAATTGTAGCCTCTGGCATAAATGGGTTAATGAGGACCCACCTGGAGAATTCAGGGTAATTTCCCATCTCAAGATCCTTAGTTTAGTCACATCTGCAAAATATCTTTTGTCCTATAAGGTAACTTACAGGCCCAGGGATTAGGACCTGAACATCTTTAGGGTCATTTTTCAGCGTGACATAGAGGTTTTTGAAGATAATGTTATGACTCCATCTAGATAAATCTTGCTAATGATACATTACATTTTGAAACACATATTGAATTTAAACATTTAGAGGTCAAAGATAACAATTATGAAGGTTTGGCTGTGTGAGCTGTAGATACCTCCTCCCATAAGAGTATTATTATTATTATTTTCTTTTTTTTTTTTTTTTTAGACAGAGTTTTGCTCTGTTGCTCAGGCTGGAGTGCAGTGGTGCAATCTCTGTTCACTGCAACCTCCGCCTCCTGATTCAAGCGATTTTTGAGCCTCAGCTTCATGAGTAGCTGGGATCACAGGTGTGTGCCACCTCAGTCGGCTAATTGTTGTATTTTTAGTAGAGAAGAGGTTTCTCTATGTTGGCCAGGCTGGTCCCGAACTCCTGGCCTGAAGTGATCCGCCCACCTTGGCCTCCCACAGTGCGGGGATTACAGGTGTGAGCCACTGTGCCGCATGTTTTATGGGCTTACTTCCTGGTTATACTGAAAATGGGTATTAGTAGTAGTACGCTTCTAATTGGCCCCGTCTGTGTCATGCTTGGGACTTGACTAGAAATTTTTACAGCCTGATAGGTTTTCCTGGTGAATGGTGATTGGTACTGCTTTAGGTATGAAGGCAGAAATATTCATAGGGTATATCTTTATTTTTTAAATTTAATGAGACTGCCGGGTGCGGTGGCTCACGTCTGTAATCCCAGCACTTTGGGAGGCCGAGGTGGGCAGATCACGAGGTCAGGAGATCGAGACCATCCTGGCTAACACGGTGAAACCCCGTCTCTACTAAAAATACAAAAAAAAATTACCCGGGCGTGGTGGTGGGCGCCTGTAGTCCCAGCTACTGGGGAGGCTGAGGCAGGAGAATGGCTTGAACCCGGGAGGCGGAGCTTGCAGTGAGCCGAGATCGCGCCACTGCACTCCAGCCTGGGCGACAGAGCGAGACTCTGTCTCAAAAAAAAAAAATTATATCAGTGTGAGAATGGGAGAGGCTTTTTATTTCTTATGTGGTAATTATTTATTTCCCTCCTTTATTCTTCCCCTTTTAGGGCATGAAAGTGGTCACAGATTTGAGTTTGCCATGCTATAATGACTCTCTCTCTCTCCTAGGTTGAGGAGATTAGAAACAGTATTGATAAAATAACTCAATATGTTGAAGAAGTAAAGAAAAACCACAGCATCATTCTTTCTGCACCAAACCCAGAAGGAAGTAAGTTGTTGGTTTTAACAACAAAAAGTTTGTCTGTCTGTGTGTCTCTCTTGCTGTCTGCAGCACAGGCCTCGGCTCTGGCTTCACGTTAGATGCAGGGGCGTTTGTACGAAATGCTGATAAGCTAGAGAGTCTGAGGCGTTTGGCCTGGGGCGAGCCAGGGCGTCTGTATGGTTTGTTTTGAAGCTGCCCATGTGATTGTCATGGGCAGCCCGAGTGAGGACCACGGATGGATCAGATCCTAAAGAATACACGAAAGTGGCTTCGCAGAACTTAGGAGCCAAGATTAGACCACAGGTCAGCAAGACAGCACTTTATGTTCAGAGGGCAGTGAATCCGGGATTGATTTGGAAACAGTACTTGTAAGAGCAGAGTGAAATAGGAAGACACACTGAGGTGACTCTGAAAGTCTTAAGGAGGAGCTTTTGTATGGACTGTGCTGCGTTCAGTGCCTGTGGAGGATGGCACAAAAGAAATGCTTTTTTTCTCTTTATCTGCTTCACATTTGCTTCCTTTTGAATCTGAGGCACACAGAAGAGTGAAAGGAGCTCAGTGGAAGCAGCTGAAGAACCTGGATTTTTGTCCCAATTTGCTTCCCCACGGTATTTGCATCTCCTCATTGGGAGAAAAGACATGATTTTATTTTATTTATTTATTTATTTATTTTTTGAGATGGAGTCTTGCTCTGTCGCCCAGGCTGGAGTGCAGTGGCACAATCTCGGCTCACTGCAACCTCTGCCTCCTGGGTTCACGTAATTCTCCTGCCTCAGCCTCCCGAGTAGCTGGGACTACAGGCGTCCACCACCATGCCCGGCTAATTTTTGTATTTTTAGTACAGACAGGATTTCATCATATTGGCTAAGCTGGTCTCGAACTCTTGACCTTGTGATCCACCCGCCTCGGCCTCCCAAAGTGCTGGGATTATAGGCATGAGCCACCGCGCCCAGCCATATCTACTTTAAATGTCATTTTCTCTGTTTGTTGTTGGCATATAGAAATACAATGATTTTTGCATATTGGCCTCGTACCCCTTGCCTAATCAGTTATTAATTCTAATATCCTCTGTAGCTAATGTTGGATTGTCTTTGTCCCCAATCATATCATTGTGAATAATAGTAACTTTTTTCCTTGCAGCTCTTATGCTTGTTAGTTTTAACTGACTTATTTAGCTGACCTCCAGTACAGTATTGAATGGAAGTGGTGATGGGGGCACACGTATTTTTGGTCTTGGAGGAAAGTTGCCAGCAAATACATTTTTTGTTGGACTATTACTTAGTGTAGCCGTACGTTGAAAAAATAAAGTAGTATTAAATTGAAAAAGAACGCATTTTAAAATTGTGTGTGTCTTGTAAAATAAGGTTCTGAGCCTCTGTTTGTGCCTTCTCAGTGGCTCAGAAGTGTGTTTCCCAACATGTTTCTGGAGCCGCCCTCTCATGAGCTAATCGGTGCAGCCAGGGTGCTACGGCCAGATCCTTCCCGGGACCTCTTCGTGCCGTCGCCCAGCCCCTCTTGGGAAGTTGCAGTAACCTTAGAATAATCAAGGCTCTGAGAAGTCTTCCTAGAAGGAAGCCTGTTTAGCTTTGTTTAGTGTTTCACACATTTATTTGCCCGTAGGACCTTTTATGTCCCATCTGTTAACATCATGCTTAATGCTTAGGGAAATTCTATTTGAATAAGTATCAGCATTTTTTTTGGAATAATTTACCTCCAAAACATTTTTGCTGCCAAGTCATAGCAGATAGAATATTTTTTGAGTAAATTTAGAACTGTTACTGTTTGATGATAGTCCCTTTCGGGCTCTAAAGAAAACCGTTGCTTTTTTGTCTTTTGTTTTGTGACAGAGTGTGAACCAAAATGTGGGCAGCAGCCTCCAGCCGCTTCCTTGGTTGGTCTTTAAAAAGCAAAATGCAGTGATTCCCCTCTCCCAATGACGGGCCTGGGATAATACAGAGAGGGACAGGCTCTTGGCCTTCCCGCCCTGTTCCTAAAGAAAGAGGGGAGGGTGGGAGGGAGGAATGGGGACTACGGTACTCCGCCTCCCCCGTGTCTCCCCATCCTCGGGCAGGCGCCCTGCTTAGGTCCTGGTGAGCAGGCGATTCCCAGGCTGCTGCCCTCCCGTCAACCTCAGGACCTGGGGCAGGGCTGGGCACGGCGGCCGCCAGGTGGCGCCAGAGGCAGCCGGTCCCGGGCGGGTCCCCGGTCCTAGCACCGCGCGCGTCGCGCCACCTGCAGCCACGGATCCCAGGGCAGAGAGGTGGACGAAGGGCCTTTTACCTGCATTTTTCTTTTTTCACTTTCTACTTTTGTATTATTTCTTTTTTCTTTTGTATTAAAAGAGCGTCTTTGCAAAACGTAGATATTTCAGGCCCTCCAAGACACGGATCCAGCCCTGCAGGAGCATGAAGTGTGTGTGGTTCTCGTTTGGGTTTTAGTGACGGCAAGGCTGGGATTCTCCTGCAGGACGGCGGGGGTTTGATTCGCTCCAGCAGTCAGCCGTCAGCCTGGCTGGCGCCCTGTGTTCGGGGGGCCGTCGTCCTGCGGCTGCGCGCGCTCGCGTTTTCTCCGCTTCCTGTTCCCTCAGCAGTTCCCTGGGGCTCCCCTCGGACTGCGCTGGGACCGCTTCTGCGCCGTCTCCGTCTCCAGCGCCGCCTGCTCCCGTGCGTTCTGTGCTTTTCTGCGGGAAATCAGACTCATGGAGACCCGGGTCCTTGTGCGGAAGCCCCTGAGGGCCCTGGAGGAAGCCGCACCGATCCTGTTCCAGCGTTATCCCTGTGTGGCCTTGGACGCATCACTTAACATCTCCGGGGCTGTTCCCACACGTGTGAAATGGGCTAGTGGTGGCATCTGCCTTTCAGTGCTGTTGTGATTCTTCCCCCGCCGCCCCAGCGGAGTCTCCCTCTGTCGACCAGGCGGGAGTGCAGCTGCGTGATCTCAGCCCACTGTGGGCTCAGCCTCCTGGGCTCAGACAGTCCTCCCACTTCAGCCTCCTGAGTAGCTGGGATTACAGGTTTATATATATCATATATGTATAACATATATACACACACACATATAAATAATATGTATACACACACACACACACACCTTTTTTTTTTTGTGTGTGTGTGTGGAAACAACATCTCGCTATGTTGCCTCTCTCCTGTCTCCTCCCCTGCAGGGCATGGGGGCCACTCATGGGCTTTCTGCCTTCAGAAACGAAGCCCTGAACCCCCGTAAGGAGCTGCGTGGCCAGGCTCCGGCACCCCCTCCCACTGCAGGGCCTTACTAGGGAGCCTTGGCTCCAGGACCCCTGCCCTGCTTCAGCCCAGCTGCCCCCACCACAGGCTGGGAGCACCCCACCCGAGGCCTTCCTGCCCTTGCGGTTCCTCTCCGCTTCCTTCTTACCTCCTTCAGTGAAGATTCGCTATGATCTGAAGTTATCCTCAGTTTAGTATTATTCTCGAAGGATATTTTCACTGAGTAGAAGGTTCTAGTTTAGAAGTTACTTTCTTTCACCACTCTGAAGATTTAAAACATATTTTTCCAGTGTCTTTGGCTTTACTTTTTTTTTTTCAGCTAATTAGAGCTTTTAAGGTATTTGGTTTTTGGTCTTTGGTTTTAGCAGTTTTACTTTGATGTTTTAAAATATGTTTTTCGTTTTCTTTTTCCCTCTTATAAGGCTTCTTGAATCTTTGGATTGACATTTTCTGGCTGTGTTTTGAAAAACTTTGGCCATTACTTCTTCAAACTTTGGCCATTACTTCTTGCTCCTTTTTCTGTCATCTCTCTTTGCGACTGGAATTGTCTTTTAGAGCTTTTCACTATATCCTTTCTGTCTGTCCTCTTTTGTTCTCTATTGTTCGTCATTTTCTCTATATATTTCATTTTGAAAATGTTTTCCCGACTTATCTTTTAATTTCTCTTCAGCGATTGTCTTGCAGGTCAGGGAATCTTTCTTCATCTATGGAATTATTTTTGGATTGGTTTTAACTCCTATAATTCCATTTGGTTCCTTTTAATACTGTCCTATTCTCTGAGAAAATTTATGATATTACATTTTATCTCTTTGAATGTAATTGTTTTAACGTCTGTGTCTTGTAACTTCATTAACTGGTGCCTATGTGGATGGGTTAATGTCCGTTTTGTTGGTTTTTTGTGTGTGTTTTTTTGGTTATTTTTGATTTGAGTTTTAAGCTTGGTATTGGAATGATGTGTAGTAATAATTCGAGTCCTGAATGATATTTTCTTTATAAAGAGGTGATGTATTTTTATTTCTGGCAGATGGTGAGAAGCGCCAGCAGTTCTGGACCTGATTTTTAGGGACTGAGATGATTTAGACTGACGCTTCGGCCCCTGCGAGGGCCAGCTTCCCACCTGCCTGTCCTCCGAGTCAGCACTTTTCTCCGCTTCTCTGCAGCCCAATTGCCTTTTATGGAGTTGGCACCTGCCCCCGGTAAAAGTGGCTGCAAAAGTGGGACCCACCTCCTTGGGTTTTCTCGTCTGAGTCTGCTTTCCTGCCTTGTTAGGTTTCTTTCTTTTTTTATTGTTTTGTTTTGTTTTGTTTTGTTTATTTTTGCACCTTGTTAGGTTTCTAATGGCTTTCCACAGATTTGAAAAGAGTAGTGTCTACCCTTTCTAATTGTTCTCAGCAGGAGGATTGAGCTGAATCACCTAGGCCGCTGGAAGAGGAGGTGCCTGATATCAGTGGTTGGAAATGCCACGTTTGTCACATGTGACCTTATGGCCGGTGTCTCGCAGGATGAGACAGGCAGTGCCTCTTTCATTTTGCTGATGAGCTGCCTAAGCCCCTGTGTGCCTGTGGTGGCAGCAAGGTCACTCTTTCCTTCCTGAGTGCCTCCCACCCCTGCTGTGTAAGAGCTCAGGGCTTGCTTTCCCAGGGAAGTGAGTCCTGCTGTGGCCCACCAGCTCAAGAGGGAGAGTCTCATCCACCGGCAGGCCGGGCGCTCAGATCTCGTGGTTTCTGTGGCCGCGCAGTGGCTCACGACTGTCTCCCGAGTCTGATTGTCCTCAGCTGAGCTCAGGCGCTGGCTGGGCCGGACCGCTGCACAAATACCCTTGCTGTGTGTACATTTTCACTTCGACGCCTACACTCAGCCCTCATTCCCCAGGCACAGTGGCCAGGCGTTGGGGGGGTCTGCATCAGCCTCATGCGCCACGGGAGCCAGCACTCCCGCCACAAACTGTGGACCTGCCCCCCTCTTTATTCATAGCAAGTCTCTAATTCCCGTTAAATGCCCTATTTTATAAGGCATTTTGTGTTCCCTTTACTGTCCTAAAATGAAGTTCATAGATGATATAGCCTACCTACTTCCATAATTTTTTAAAAACATGTAATATCCAAACTAATATGAAGAAGACATAAAATGGAAGTAACTTACATACTGAAGTACAAATTGTATTGTGCAGGCTCAGGCACAACACCAGAAAACGAAATTCAGGCACTTGCCCCCTACAAACAAGTCCTGTGACTGACAGCCAAGACTGCAAGCTGATGAGGCGTTGTGATTCAGATGCTGTCAGCAGGCTTCCCTGTGCTTTTCCTAAGGCAGTTGTGTCGCTGAAATAGAATGAAGTACAGCTTTCTCGCCATGCAGAGCGGTGTCACGGCAGTTGCATTCCTGAAAATCCACTGGATATTGAAACGATGCAGATGAAAATACGACTTATTTGTAAGCTGGAGTTAGGTTCTGGGCTCAGGAAAACAGGTCTTTTCTCCTGCCCGAGTGAGCAGTGTCCATTTGGAAGTTATGCAGGTCAGCGGGTGATGTGCTGACATAACGAGGTTCGAGGGTGGTACATCTCACACGTGCATGGACACCCCATCGTCACGCTCAGGAACGTTGTGTGGTGCTGGCTGGTGCCGTCGTCACGCTCAGGAGCGCTGTGTGGCGCTGGCTGGTGTCGTCCTCACGCTCAGGAGCGCTGTGCGGCGCTGGCTGGTGTCGTCCTCACGCTCAGGAGCGCTGTGTGGTGCTGGCTGGTGCCATTCCTGGCTCCTGTCTTCTGGCTGCCAGTGGCTCTGCCTTTTTTATGATGACTGGAAATACCCCACAGATTTCAGAATACCTCTTGGGGTGGTAGAAAGATTCCCCTGAGAATATCCCTTTAGAAACATGTTCACAGAGGAGAACCACGAAATGGCCCCTTTGTGTCTAGTTTCTCTGTTTTTCTAGTTTCATCCATTATCAGAATAATTTTTCTCCGTTTTTCTCTTTTTTCTTTCCTTTTTTAAATAGAGATGGCATCTTGCTAGTTGCCCAGGTTGGCCTTAAACTCCTAGGCTTAAGTGATCCTCCCGCTTCAGCCTCTGAAGTAGCTGGGACTACAGGTGCACACCACTGTGCCCTGCTTAAAAATTATCTTTCGGCCGGGCGCGGTGGCTCAAGCCTGTAATCCCAGCACTTTGGGAGGCCGAGACGGGCGGATCACGAGGTCAGGAGATCGAGACCATCCTGGCTAACACGGAGAAACCCCGTCTCTACTAAAAAATACAAAAAACTAGCCGGGCGAGGTGGCGGGCGCCTGTAGTCCCAGCTACTCGGGAGGCTGAGGCAGGAGAATGGCGCAAACCCGGGAGGCGGAGCTTGCAGTGAGCTGAGATCCAGCCACTGCACTCCAGCCTGGGCGACAGAGCCAGACTCCGTCTCAAAAAAAAAAAAAAAAAAAAAAAATTATCTTTCTAGGCTGGATGCAGTGGCTCACGCCTGTAATCCCAGCACTTTGGGAGGCCGAGGCGGGTGGATCACGAAGTCAGGAGTTTGAGACCAGCCTGGTCAATGTGGTGAAACCCCAACTCTACTAAAAATACAAAAATTAGCTGGGTGTGGTGGTGGGGGCCTGTAATCCCAGCTACTTGGGAGGCTGAGGCAGGAGAATTGCTTGAACCCAGGAGGTAGAAGTTGCAATGAGCCGAGATTGTGCCACTGCACTCCAGCCTGGGTGACAAGAGCAAGACTCCGTCTCAAAAAAAAAAAAAATCTCTAATGCATCTTTGCTGATGTCTTTTTTTGCTCAGAAACCTTCAGTGCTGACTGGTGCCCTCAGTAAAAGCCCCAAAGTCAGGCGGGCCTGCACCCTCCTGCCTGGGCAGCCTGCAGTCGGCCTCCTCCCACGCCAGTCACTTCAGCCCACTGTCCTGCTGCTCTGTGCTGCAGTCCCTTCTCCTGCCTGGGATAGAAGCCGCCAGTCTCTCCACTCCCAGGTCAGATGTCCCCTCCTGCGGGACAGCTGCAGTAGACGCCTCTTCTCCTGGCTGCCCATGGCGTTTTGTGAAACCTGTCTTGTCCGTTGTTAGTTTCTGCCTGGCATTGGCGCTTCCTGGGTTTGCCTTATCTTTTTTTTTTTTTTTTTTTTTTTTTTTTTTACCAAGTTATTAGATCCCTGGTGATCTTCTTAGCCTCCTTGCATGACATGAGCCTTCACACACGTAGAGCACTCAGTAGGTATTACTGGTGCGTGACCTCTCACCTCTGGACATCACTCAGTCTCTGATCTGGTTCTGAAACCCTGGAGGATCCAGGCTGCATCTGATGACCACAGCTGAGCGTGGAAAGAAGACTTAGCACGCGCTGGTGTGCAGTGGGTACTCAGGGCACCCTGTGTGTGCTCAACTGAGGGGGTGCCAGGAGGAGAATGGGCATCTCTGAAAGCTTTCATTCTTGGCCAAGTTGTCTATGGTGGAAACGTTTGCCATTTCCCTGGCTGATGCGTGTGAGATTGAGTGAGAGAGGCAAGTGCAGGACTCTGTGAAACGACAGCAGGGCTCCAGAGACGGGGTGGGGGCCTTCCTGTCTCAGCAACTTCTGGCCAGAGGAGAGGGAAACCCCCTTCAGGTCACTTCAGCCACCGGACTGGCAGACGTGAGTGTGTGGCATGGAGCAGACATCCTGCCACCCTCCTGGGCTCTGGGGCAGCCAGGCGTGAAAGCAGAGGCTGCCGTGACGCCCTGGGGTGGCCTTAGGTCTCAGCACCGCCCTGGAGTGTTGGCCCCTGCTCTGCCAGCCTCCCTCCTGACGGAGGTCAGGAGGCCGGCCCCTGCCTCCGTCGCCCTCTGCTTGCAGCCCTGAGTGTGTGAGAAGCCAGCCCAGGGCAGCCGGCCCAGCAGCACTGAAGTGGTGGCTGTGATTCTTTGGGCGTCTTGGGGAGACAGCTGATAGCACCAGAGAAGAGCACACACACAGGAGACTTTGTTGAGATCATTGTTATGTCTCCGTTTTCCTTTCCCAGGTCTAGGTGTTAGCAGTGGATTTAGGCAGCCGTTTCATTCATTGGTGTAGACCAGCAAGTCTCAAACTTGTGTCACCTGGAGGGTTTGCTAACTCAGCTTGCTGGGCCACTGCCGCCACCTCAGTTTCTGAGTAGGTCCAGGGTGGGGCCTGGGGATTTGTGTTTCTACTAAGGTCCCACCTGATATTTATGAAAGCTGCTGTCTAGGAACCCACCTTGAGAACCACTGGTATAAGTGGTAGTTTTTCTTACAGAAAAAAAGTGAATATTTACTAAGGATACTGTTTCACTTAAATTTATTGGATATCATTTATGTTGGATGTTATAGCTCAGATGCTGTATTTTATTTTTTTATTTTAAATTTTTATAGAAATAAAAGAAGAGCTTGAAGATCTGAACAAAGAAATCAAGAAAACTGCAAATAAAATTCGAGCCAAGTTAAAGGGTAAGTTTGAAGTTTTATGTTTAATTGGGAGTGTGGGTTTTTGTTATTTTATTCTTTATTGGTTTTTGTTATTTTACATTTTTAAAAATTAAAATTGTGACTGCTTTAAAATAAATTATTTGTATGTAATTCAGAGTACTAATTCATGTTGAAAAAGGTTGTGTGTTTGCTTATAAACTGTTACTGTTACATTTTTTATGACATTTCAGGCTAAGTTGCAGATGTTTGGGAGGGTGAATTGCCAAGCTCTTCTTGAATGGACCCTTTAATTGCTCGTTTCTTTCAAACTCAGTGGAATTTATTGGATGATGTTTGGCATTCCGCTTTAGCAGCAGCAGTTTTTCGGAAGGCTTAGAGCTTTCACCTGGGACTTAAACAGAGGTTGCTTTTCTTGATTTGGTAGAAGAACACATGGTATTTGATTTTTGCAGAATGGCATCAAGATCAAAAACAATCTCTGTGCAGATGGCGAAACACTTGTATTACGGCAGGTTTCAGATGTGTGCAGAAGCAGAGGAGGCGGCCACAAGCCAACCCCCCAGCTCCACACCTCTCCATGAGCTCCCACCCCAACCCGCTCCCAGAGCATTCTGAAGCCCACCCCAGGCATCTGAGATTTCATCAGTGTGTATTTCAAAAACAGAAGCTTCCCCCAGAGCACAACCACCATCATATCTAAACCCAGCTTCATTGTAATTACTTGATAGTACAAAATATCCAGGCAGAGATTCTGTTTCCCCAGTGGTCTTATGATTTTTTTTTTTTTTTTTTAAAAACAGTTCGCTTGAATTGAGTCCCAAGTAAGGACCAAACTCTGGCTTTTAAAAATGAGAGTCTCCCTTCGTCATTTTTCTCTCTGGCACTTTTTCCTTTGGTTGGTGAAACCAGGTCATTTGTCCTACAGAATCTGCCACGCTGCAGATTTTGCTGATTCTCCCCCTGCAGCGTGTTTAATAGGCTCTGCCGTCCTCTGACTTTGCTGGAGGTTGGTAGTTAAATTCTCTAAGCTTTATCTGATTCAGGTGTTTTTTGTGGGTTTTTAAAATGTAAAGATGCAGCATCTAATTACAGATTTTATGTTCTCATGGTTATGTTAAGATGTTAGTGGTGATATTAACATTTTTTCTTGGCTCTAAGTAAGTTCAGTAACATTTTAAATAAGATATAACATTCTTTTCTATTCTGTGATATTGTCAAAAATGGATGATTGTTTCCAAGATCCATAATTCATTAGCAGTTGCAAGCAGTAATATCTTGATTTTTTTTTTTTTTTTTTGAGATGGAGTCTCTGTCACCCAGGTTGGAGTGCAATGGCATGATCTCGGCTCACTGCAACCTCCACCTCCTGGGCTCAAGTGACTCTTCTGCTTCAGCCTCCTGAGTAGCTGGACTACAGGCGCCCTCCACCACACCTGGCTAATTTTTGTATTTTTAGTAGAGACAGGGTTTCGCCATGCTGGCCAGGCTGGTCTCAAACTCCTGACCTTAAATGATCCGCCCGTCTCAGCCTCCCAAAGTGCTGGGATTACAAGCGTGAATATCCTGATTTTATTATTCCTTCTTTATTTAGTTGCTGGAATAGTTATTTAAAAAGAAACCTTTCCCCTTCAACTCCTGAATTGAATAAAGTTTGGAGACTCTATCAGCCCACAGTAAATACAGAGGACAGCAGAGCCTGTTGAACGTGTTGCTCTGCAACAGCAGGGTGAAATCAGCAAAGTGTGCAGCGGGGCAGGTTCTGTGGGACAAATGACCTGGCTTCTCCGACCAAGGGAGCCAAAGCGCATTCTGGGTCACAGATCATGGAGGACAGAGAGGATCAGCGTTGGACTCTCTCTCTCTCTGGTGTAATTTTCATAGGTCGGTTCCCTGGAGTCCTCCAGAGACGACCAGGGAGAGTCTCTGTTGCTGCTTCTCGTCCATCGTTGTGAGCAATGGATTTAAACACATCTGATGTTTTCATTGTTGCGTTCTCCTCAATGCTCAGATGGTCCCTTTCGCTAGTAAGGTGGACTCTTGAGTCCTTTTGGTAGGCCCCTCATTGTCTGTGACAGCCTTTCCACTTTTTGCTGTGACAAAAGGACCCATGCTCATTTCACCCCTTTCCTTTCCTGGGCCTGGGATCAGCCATTTCCCCAGGGAGCCCCGCTGCTGTGTCTGAAGAATGTTATCTAGACACCGAGGTCGGCATACTGGGGAATGTATTGCCATACATGACGATGACCTGACCATTGTTTCCTGGGCTTTTGCAGTGGATTGGGCTAAGATTTTTTAAAAAGATAAAATGAATCATGATTTGTTACTGAGACTCCAAATTAAGAATAAAGGAAGGACTAAAAAAATTTTTTTGAAAGGATTTTTACTTAATACAGGCGATATTATATCTTTATATCCTTTCAACTATGCCCCAAATTCTGGTTCTCACTGACACTTACATAATTATTCACTTGCTATTCATAGTACACACAACAACAGACCCAAAATAATTATGCCAGCATCTACTGTCAAGAGTATGATTACTTAAAAGTTTATTTTTTATTTTTTTTTTCATTCTTTTTGTCTATAGGTGTATCCCACTGGGCGATATAATCAGATTACTTTTTGTTGTTGTTGTTGTTGTTGTTTGACCTGAGGTCTTGCTGTGCTGGCCAGGCTGTAGTGCAGTGACTGTTCACCAGTGTGATCATGGTGCACTACAGCCTCGAACTCCTAGGCTCAAGTGATCCCCCCAGCAGTTGTGACTACAGGCACACGCCACTGTGTCCAGCTACAAATTACTGGGTTTTCAAGTTACTTTGAATGGTTTTTCCTCTGTGTGTTTATTTATTTTTTTGAGATGGAGATTCGCTCTTGTCCCCTAGGCTGGAGTGCAATGGCGCGATCTCGGCTCACTGCAACCTCCGCCTCCTGAGTTCAAGCAATTCTCCTGCCTCAGCCTCCCTAGTAGCTCTGATTACAGGCAACTGCCACCACGCCTGGCTAATTTTTGTATTTGTAGTGCAGACAGGGTTTCACCATGTTGGCCATGCTGGTCTCAAACTCTTGACCTGAAGTGATCTGCCTGCCTTAGCCTCCCAAAGTGCTAGGATTACAGGTGTGAGCCACCGCACCCGGCTCCTCTGTGTGTTTATATCATTAACTTGACTTACTGTTAGTTTTATTTTTTCCTTTGAAGTTTAGGGATTAATGCTTTTAAAATTTAATTTTGCATTATAGTTTTGTGAAGTATTTATATTATTCTGAAGTCAAATTTATAAAACATATTCAGAGTCTAACTTCTTTCTTTGTCCCCCCTTGTTTCTCCTTTCCCTTTAGCGGTACCCAGTTTTAAAATTTGTTGATTATGTTTCCATTTTTTTGGATGAGTAAATATGTATTTGTATATATGTGTGTATATATATATCTGTGTGTATCTGTGTATATATGTGTGCATATGTGTGTATATATGTGTGTATCTGTGTATATATGTGTGCATATATGTATATATACATCTGTGTGTATCTGTGTATATGTGTGCATATATGTGTATATATCTGTGTATATATGTGTGCATATATGTATATATATCTGTGTGTATCTGTGTATATGTGTGCATATATGTGTATATATCTGTGTATGTGTGCATATATGTATATATTTCTGTATCTGTGTATATATGTGTGCATAAATGTGTATATATGTGTGTATCTGTATATATGTGTGCATATATATATCTGTGTGTATCTGTATATACGTGTGCATATATGTATATATCTGTATCTGTGTATATATGTGTGCATACATGTGTATATATATCTGTGTATATCTGTATATATGTGTGCATATATATCTGTGTGTATCTGTGTATATATGTGTGCATATATGTGTATCTGTGTGTATCTGTGCATATATGGGTATATATATCTGTGTATATATGTGTATATATGTGTGCATATATGTGTATATATACCTGTATCTGTGTATATATGTGTGCATATATGTGTATATATATCTGTGTGTATCTGTGTATATATGTGTGCATATATGTGTATATGTCTCTGTATCTGTGTCTATATGTGTGCATATATGTATATATATATCTGTGTATCTGTGTATATATGTGTGCATATATGTGTATATATATCTGTGTATCTGTGTATATATGTGTGCATATATATCTGTGTGTATCTGTGTATATATGTGTGCATATATGTGTATATATCTGTGTATCTGTGTATATATGTGTGCATATATGTGTATATGTCTCTCTGTGTATCTGTGTCTATATGTGTGCATATATGTATATATATATCTGTGTATCTGTGTATATATGTGTGCATATATGTGTATATATATCTGTGTGTATCTACATATACATGCTTCTCAAGAGCAGTAATAATTTCCTGTTGATGGGGTTGGGTGCAGTAGCTCACACCTGTAATGCCAACACTTTGGGATGCCAAGGCAGGTGGATCACTTCAGCTCATGAGTTCGAGACCAGCCTGGGCAACATGGCAAAATCCCGTCTGTACAAAAAATACAAAAATTAGCTTGATGTGGTGGCACATGCCTGTAATCCTAGCTACTCAGGAGGCTGAGGTGGGAGGATTGCTTGAGCCTGGGAGGCTGAGGTTGCAGTGAGCCGAGATTGTGCCCCTGCACTGCAGCCCGGGTGATAGAGCCAGACCTTGTCTCAAAAAACAATTTCCTATTGAGGGATTGTCTCTTTAGTAGATTGCTTTAAAAGGTCACTTGTTCATTAGCTTAAGTTTTATAAAGGTACTTGAAAGATAAGAAATAAAAGGAATTTGAAGTTAGACTTGAAACATTTTCATTTTTAAATTTGGAAAGTAATTATTTCCTATTTATTCCTAGCTATTGAACAAAGTTTTGATCAGGATGAGAGTGGGAACCGGACTTCAGTGGATCTTCGGATACGAAGAACCCAGGTTTGGTATCAGCCTCATTTAGATGGAAGTAATGCCGCAGAATAAGTGTTTTTACTTTCTTCTTGCAGACTCTGAATAATTTCATCTTTACTGTCATGCTTATCCTCACAGTATTTATGCACAAAAATAATACAGTATTATAAAACAAAAGTATCTGAGACAGAGGTTTATTTTGCCAAAGCTGAGGACACACTTGGAAAAAAGAAATACAAATTAGGGTAGGATCTGTGGTTTGTGCCTTTCCCGAAGAGGGTTTTGAGGACTTTGATATTTAAAGGGGAGAGGGCAGGCAGGAGAGGAAGGAGGAAAGGGGGAAAAAAGAGAGAAAAAGCGGGGGTAGGCAGCGAGGTGGCCATGCTGTTGTGAGGCTTTGGTCAGTGCTCACTGCGTTCACATTTCACATGTGGAAAGAGAGGAGTAGGGGTTGATTCTGCACTCCTCCCGTGCCTCCTACCTGGGCCAATGTGAGCCCGAGTTGAGGGAGGAGCTATCCATGCATTTCTCAGGGTGGGCCGAGGGTGACTTGTGGTCTTGTCTTTGTCCTGTACCGGTGAAGATAAGCGGCTGACCGACATTGTCAGGGTGAGATTCAGCAGAACTCGGTTTTAGAGTTAGTTTTTGGGGGGATATGGATTCTGAAAGAGTCGGGGACCCACGAGGAATTTCCTTGTGAACACTTTGTGTGGGAGGCCGCTGGGGAGGTGTGCGGCCTTCTGTCCCTGCAGCCATCTGTTTGGGAAGAGGAGGGAGGGCAGTGTTTTGTATGACTTAGTTCCCAAGCTTAACTGTCCCTTTGGGGTAGTGAGTGTGAGGTCCTGCGATTTTATTTTCCTTTCACAGTATTTGTAGAACATCTCTTTATTGTGAAGAAAAATATATTCAATCTATCAACAGAGTTCTATTCCGAAGAGCAGGGATTATCCCAATGATTTGAGTGTTTGTGGTCAGGCCGCCACGTTTCAGTGGTTTGTGGTGCAGCCCAGAGGAAGACAGAGCCCTGAGGCCTCGTGGGCACGAGGCAATGAAGCACGTGGACTCTGGGGTCCACCTGCCTGGGTCCCAGCGGTGATCCATGTTTATCAGAAAAGCCTGTGACCTTGGGCTAATGACCTCAAAGTCGTGGTTTTCTTTAAGAGGGATGTGACTGGCATAATAGGGCTCTTGTGAAAATTAGGTAAGATGATGCATGCAAAGTTCTTAGCACAGATGCTATCATGGGGACTTTGCCACTGTCATTTTCCATTTGCAGGAACAGAAGAACATGTAGTTTGAGTTTCCAAAATGCATGTCTTGCATGTCACTTTCAGTGGAAGGCATGGCCCTCAGATACGAATGTAGTTTTCCTGTGTTGTTAGCATTCGGTGCTGTCTCGGAAGTTTGTGGAAGCCATGGCGGAGTACAATGAGGCACAGACTCTGTTTCGGGAGCGGAGCAAGGGCCGCATCCAGCGCCAGCTGGAGATAAGTGAGTAATGGAGACTCCGTCTTTGTTAAAATCATGTTTTTCTCCCTTAGGGTCCCACTTCAAATGACTTTAACTTCAGAAAAGGAACTCCATGTCTATTTTCACCAATACTGTAAAACCCAAAGACCACTTGTAGCTCCCTGTGCCGTGAGCTGGGCAAACCTGTTCTTCAGGAAGTCCTAAGCGGTGGGGTTTACCTTGCTCGTTGCCATTCCTTTTAGAGTTTCAGGGAGATTGGGAGAGTGTTCAGTCATTTCCTCTTCGAGTGTTTCTGTGTCCTCAGTCCCATCCTGCCCTGGTTCGGGGGCATCTTCGTGGCTCCCCACAGCTCTCCTTGTCCGTGAGCAGAGGCAGCAGCCCTACTACCCCAGACTCTTTTCAAGGGTGTCTGTGGGGACCATTGGCCATGGCAGTGGACATGGTGCCTTCTTCGGGGACAGACGGGTCTGTTTCGGGGATAAAGGTTGGTCAGGTTTGCAGACTCCCCATTGTGAAAGATTGGGGTTCCCAAGCTCAGGTCCTTCAGACACACAGACCCACTGTGAGGATGTCCCACTGTGGCTGCTCTCCGTCTCCCCATGAGACTGGGGGCTGTGGACAGCTGCTCATGAGCCTCAGGTTGCCTGCTGTGCTGTGAGTAGGAAAGCCCTTTGTCCCTGACCTGGGGCCTTGGACCTTCTGCCGGCCTCCACGGAGTCCTGGCAGGCCAGCCTGTCAGCTCGCAGGTCAGATGAAGCCTCAGGCCCATCCCGGCTCCCAACGCTGCACGTCCCCCTCGGAGAATGTTGTCATACACCCGCCAGGCTGCAGGCTGCTTGACCTTGTCCCCCAGCTCAGCGAGGCTCCTCATGTTTTAGATGCTCTTTTCCAGTGTGTTTGGTTTTGGTCAGTTTCTCTTCCTTGTGTGATGTGCCTTTAACCTCCTCCAGTGTATGTTTCACCTGAGACGCTGTGGTTTCTGCTGCTAGTTCTGCTGGGTGTTTTCCGTGGCTCCCGTGTTGCTCCCACTGCACACCTGGGATGCTGAGACGCTGTGGTTTCTGCTGCTAGTTCTGCTGGGTGTTTTCCGTGGCTCCCGTGTTGCTCCCACTGCACACCTGGGACGCTGAGACGCTGTGGTTTCTGCTGCTAGTTCTGCTGGGTGTTTTCTGTGGCTCCCGTGTTGCTCCCACTGCACACCTGGGACGCACTTGCAGTAACTTGTCACCTCTTTGTCTGCCAACTCCAGTGTCCTGTCTGCTCTGGTTGGTTGATTTCCTTCCTTTCTGTGGCTTGTGTTTTCCTGCTTCTTTGCAAGCCTGGTAAATTTCGAGTGTGTGCCAGACATTGTGAATGTTACTTTGTTGGGTGGTGGGTATTTCTGTATTTTGAGTGTTTTTGTAAATCTCCTTGGCCTTTGTTTTAGAATGTAGTTAAATCACATGAGCATGGTTTATCCTTTGGGATCTTGTGTTTAAAGGAAGCAGAGCAGCTTTATTTGCAGGCCTGTCGTTCATTACTCCTGACGCAAGACCCTTCTGAGTACCTGCTCTGATGGCTGCGAACCTCATGGCACCCTCATCTGCCTGGCAGCGTGTTCTGTCTGGCACGCCAGTCAGCCCTCCAGTGAGCATGCGGGGTCTGTGCAGCTCGCTCTCTGCATCTCTCTCATCTCTCGTACTCCATCTTGCAAATCCGGTTGCCTTGGTCTCCCCTGAGCTCTGTGCCTTTGCCTGGGGACCTCCGGGCTCCCCTGGGCCCTGTCTGCTCTGTGGCCTACACAAGAATTCCACCTGGGGGCAGCGGCAGGCTCGCCTGGCTTGTTTCCATCTGTGGGGAATCTGCGTGTGGCCTGACGCTTAGGGTCTTGAAATCATTGTTTTGTAGATTTTGGTGGGTTTGTTGTTGTTATTTCAAGTGGCAGGGAAAAGACGGTCCCTGTTGCTCCATCCTGGCAGAAATGCTCCATCATGATGTCGACTAGACTGCTTTTCTGTGAAAAGTTTTTACAAACCGCTTTGACTTCAGGGATCTGTTAGTCCTTTTTAAAGTGAACGTCATCATTATAGGCAGCTGGTTGCACTGTGAGGATTTGCGCTCTGGGACTCTGTGGTGAGCACTTCCTAGCACGGTGTCCCCCAGCCTGGGGTTGAAGGCCCCGCGCCGTCTCTCCTGCAGGTTCATCCTGTCTTCACTCCCCGTGAATCCCGTAGCGGATCAGATCACCTGTCTCTCCTCTCTTTCCCACATTATTCTATCTTAGCCCACAGAATTTCATTTCGAGTTTCTTCTCTTGCAATCGTGCTCTGTTGAATGCAGTACTGTTTGTGAACGTGTCTTATAAGCAATGAAGTATCATATACATGCTGGGAGTTTTTTTTAGTAATTCTTTTAAGTCTGTTAAATTCTAAACCCTCCATGTGGCTATTCCGAAGTGAGCAGATCTATGCAAACTCACCCCCAAAGGCTGAGCGAGCAGAGAGGCCAAAGAAAGAGGCTAACAAATCCAGTGTCTCGGAAGGAAACACTGAATAGGGACGTACGAACACAAGCCCCCAAGAGACAGAGATGGTGGATCCCCACAGCCGCCTGCCCTCCAGAAAGCGTTCTTTATAAAGCAGGCTTTCGGGGTAGAACGCGTGCAGCCAGCCCTGTCTTCAGACTTGCTTGACGAGACTTGCGACCACTGGTCAGGCTGGGTGAGCATCTTGATGAGAGGTTGCCTGCGCCACAGGCATTGTCTTCAGACCTCGTTGCAGAACAGCTTGGCATGCACGAGTCAAACATCGGTCGTCACGGCAGTTTTCCTTCAGGATGGCGTCACTCTGGCCACACAGCGGTGGTCTTCTCCAAATCCTTGCACCTAGAACCATTTTTTCGAAACCCTGTCTTTCTTCCTTCAGTCAGCCCTGTCGTCAGGCAGGCTTCTTACCTTGTATCACAGGATATCTTTCCCTGTGCTGTGTGCTTCATTTCTTCAAATGGCAAGTGAGTTTCTTCTTGTACCAGGGCATGTTAGACAGGCCCACAGTGCTTTCTCTGGAATGGTTGGGGCTGTGTGTGTTTCAGAGTTCAGAACGGTTCAGATTTTAGGAAGACAGTACGATGTATAAGAGGTGTATTATGTACTCCCCAGGTGGGGTCTAGGATGGCAGCCTGTAATCAGGCACATTCACAGAGCTCTCCAGAGAAAGGTGAGTATTCACAGTAAGTGGGATGAGTTAAGATTATAAATAGCCATGACTCAGTTTAGGTCAGATTTTGCCGCTCATTGAATATTGACATCAAGCTTAAGAGAAAACCCAGGTTTCATAATGTTTTGGATTTCAGCATTCCGGAGAAGGAATTAGGAACGTACGCTGCGTTTCACATGCCATGACCCCAGGCTGTTTCTCAGACTTAGCGGTCAGCCAGTGGGAAGAGCTTTGTGAACGTGAGACATGAACTGTAACTTTTAGGTTTTTTTTTTTTTTTTTTTTTTGAGAGTCTCACTCTGTCACCCAGGCTGGAGTGCAATGTTGTAGTAACCATTTATTGTGGCCTCCCAGGGATCCTCCCACCTCAGCCTCTCGAGCGGGGCCCGGACGCACACCGCCACGCCCGGCTAATTTCATTTTTTGTAGAGATGAGGTTTTCACTGTGTTGCCCAAGCTGAAATTTCTAGTTTTGATGATTATTTTTTACATTATTTAAAACACTTTTCATGTTTTTAAAAAAGCAAAGCAAAACTGAGAGAATCTCCTTATTGAGCTATTTTGAATAGATTTTAAAATTTTATTTTATTTTATGTTTTGTAGAGATGGGGTCTTGCTATGTTGTCCAGGCTAGTCTCAAACTCCTAGCCTCAAGCAATCCTTCCACCTTGGTCTCCCAAAGCACTGGGATTATACATGTAAACCACCATGTTTGCCCTTATATAGATTTTTAAATGATTGAGAATTACCTCCAAAAAAACAGTGTAAGTAAACAAATTTTGCAGTTTACTAACTTTAAACTTTTTTCATTAAATGACATCTCAACCACTTTATTTAGAAGTAAATCTCTTAATATGTGAATGATATTTGGGGCATACAATTAATTCAGTGGTTTTTGGCATATTTCCACACACAATCAATTTTAGAACACTTTTATCACACCAAAAGGAAATTTCACACCCACCACCAGTCACTCTGCATTTCCTCTTCTCCTAGCCCAAGGCAACTGCATTCTACTTTTTAGCCCTGCACATTTTCCATTTTGGATGTTTCGTGTAAACGGAATGATACACTGTTTGTTCTTCTGTGGCTGACTTCTTTCCTGTAACACAGTTTTTGCAAGGTTTCATCATGGGGTGGGTGGGATGTGGTGGCTCGCATCTATACTAATCCCAACACCTTGGTTGGGAATCCAGGGTGGGAGGATTACTTGAGGCCAGGAGTTCAAGACCAGCTCGACAACATAGCAAGACCCCGTCTGTAAAAAAATAAAATAAAATAAAAAAAAAAATAAACTAGGCATGGGGTGTGTGCCTATAATCTCAGTCACTCGGGAGGCTGGGGCAGGAGGATTGCTTGAGCCTAGGAGGTCAAGGCAGCAGTGAGCTGAGATTACACCACTACACTCCAGTCTGGATGACAGAGTAAGACCCAGGCTGGGTACGGTGGCTCACGCCTATAATCCCAGCACTTTGGGAGGCTGAGGTGGGCAGATCACTTGAGGTCAGGAGTTCGAGACCAGCCTGGCCAAAATGGTGAAACCCCACCTGTACCAAAAAATACAAAAATTAGCTGGGCGTGGTGGCGCACCCATGTAGTCCCCACCACTCAGGAGTCTGAGGCATGAGAATTGCTTGAACCCAGGAGGAAGAGGTTGCAGTGAGCTGTGATTGTGCCCCTGCACTCCAGCCTGGGCGACAGAGTGAGACCCTGTCTCAAAAACCAAAACAACAAAACCCCAAAGCATCCTTTCTTTTTGTGGCTGAATTGTGCGTCAGCGTGTGGCTAGACCGCAGTTTGCTCCCACAGGCATCGGGGGACAGACGTTTGCATTGTTTCCACTTTTTGGCAATTATGAATAATGCTGCTTCTTAGATGACATTTGAATTATTATGACATTTATTCATTTTCTTTTGTTTTCTGTGGCACAAACTATGAAAAATAGTAATTAACAGTTAGGTTTCCAAAAACCTGTGTACATGTTTCTTAGAAGTCATTACACATTTGCACGGTGGCTCATGCCTGTAATCCCAGCACTTTGGGAGGCCGAGGCGGGCGGATCATGAAGTCAGGAGTTCAAGACCATCCTGGCCAACATGGTGAAACCCTGTCTCTACTAAAAATACAAAAATTAGCTGGGCATAGTGGCGCGTGCCTGTAATCCCAGCTACCCAGGAGACTGAGGTAGGATAATTGCTTGTACCGGGACCTGGGAGGCAGAGGTTGCAGTGAGCCAAGGTCACGCCACTGCACTCCAGCCTGGGCTACAGAGCAAGCCTCCCTCTCAGAACATGGAAAGTGTTCGGGCTTCTGACTCTCATTACATAGACTTTATTGATCCCCATTTAATACATGCTACATTCAGCTTAACCCCCTTTTACATGAGGCAGAGTTAAACTCTTAGGGAAACCAGTGTGCCAAAACATTGTTTACCGATTTCCTTTCTGCAGTTGTTTCTCACTAATATTAAAATGAAATTGTGTTGTTCGTAACATAAAGTTTTTTGGAGTGTTTTTAGTTCTTCCTGCGTCTCAATCTTAGGTTCATTTCTCATTGTCAATATCTGCTTAAGAAAAGGTTTAAAAAAATTATTGAAAAATGCTAACAACTACGACTGTAGTTGCTAACTTATGGTTGCAAACGGCCTTGTTTTTAAATTGTGCTGCATTCTGAGTGGGGCTGTGGTTGCGGGTCTTTCAGCTGGGAGAACCACCACAGATGACGAGCTGGAAGAGATGCTGGAGAGCGGGAAGCCGTCCATCTTCATTTCCGACGTGAGTGGGGGCACGGCCCTGTGGCTCCATATCCTCTTCTGTAGACAGAGCTTTCTAAAAACCCTTTAACTCCCAAACCCATCGTCAGTTTATTAATATTCTCTTTTATTTTTGTTTTTCCAAGATTATATCAGATTCACAAATTACTAGACAAGCTCTCAATGAAATCGAGTCACGTCACAAGGACATCATGAAGCTGGAGACCAGCATCAGAGAGTTGCATGAGATGTTCATGGACATGGCTATGTTTGTGGAGACTCAGGTAGTTACAGACTCTTGCATTCTCCAAGAGAGATACAGTCATGTGTAAGATCTTACTGCATCCCACTCTATCTAGAGGATGTATCTAGGAAAGCTGTTATTTTGAATCCACCAAATTCAAGTTAATTGCAGTGTTATGTGTGATGCTGAAATGCTGGAAGCAGCTTTGACAGTCGAAGTGTTAACAGGAAGGGACTGGTCCAGTGAATTAAATTATGGAGCGTTCGTAGGTCAGCCTTTTAGGCAACCACAGGCAACCTCAACTTTGTTCATGGAGAATTCTCATTGAAATATACAGAGATGTGTGCTAGAATTAGGAGAAAAGGGAGATACAAAGATCTTCTTTGTATGTCCGTGCATATGTATGAATACATAAATGCAAGCATGTGGCATGAGCTCAGCTCCATAAAACAGTATTCACAGAAGGAAAGGCGTATATCAAACAGCGTATTGGCAGTGAGACTATGGGAATTTTAATCTTCTCTAAAAGTACTTATTTTCAGATTGTCTGCAAGGAGCATATATTACAGTAATAACTAGGAGAAATGTCTGAAAGAATCAACCCCAAGTGGGGATACAATCTATGACACAGGTAAAAGCTCGTGCCTGTTACACGGGGTTTCCCATCTGCCCAGTAACACAGACAGGGAGTGACAGCAGGAGTGGAAGGGCCCTTCTGAGTGAACTGAAGAGTTAATGCAATTCTTAAAAAATGGAAAACTCCTTTGGGAGGTTGAGGTGGGAGGATTGTTTATGCCCATGAGTTCAAGGCTGTGGTGAGCTATGGTCACGCCACTACACTCCAGCCTGGGTGACAGACTGAGACCCTGTCTCCAAAAAAAAAAAAAATTGTATATATGTATGTATGTAACTCCGTGTAAAGTACGGGATGGATCACCGTTCACATGCTCCGTGATGTGCATGGGGATGTTCACACTCGCTCTTTGCCTTTGAATAAGGTCCTCTCCCTATTTTTCAAACACCATGGAGATAGGACTCTGTTGCTGGTTAGGATTCAGCTGACCACCAGGTGAAGCGGAAGCATTTATATCGAACCATCCTAAGAAAATGGTTTCCTCACTCCTCCTGAGGCTGGTTTCAGGATCTGTTTTGGCTGCAGTCGTCCCCTAAATAGGTTCACATCTGATGGGCTTATTTTCTGGGACTGCCTGGATTGTGTAAGGTGGGACAGGAATCCACCCACACGCAGAATTGTTCCTGCGTGCCTCACCAACCTTGTTAAGAAACACTGTTCATTTCGAGGAACTTTATCATGAGAATGTGTGTGAAAAACTCAGGCACCATGCCTATTTTTTTTTTTTTTTTTTTTGAGACGGGGTCTTGCTCTGTTGCCCAAGTTGGAGTGCAGTAGTACAGTCTTGGCTCAGTGCAGCCTCTGCCTCCTGGCCTGGAGCAATTCTCCCGCCTCAGCCTCCCGAGCAGCTGGGAGCACAGGTGTGCACCACCATGCCCGGCTAATGTTTGTATTTCTAAGCATTTGCTAGAGGAAACCAACAGCTACACAGAGGGCAGGGATGGGATAATCTTACTCCTTTTTGATTTGGGGGGCCCCATTGCTATTCACGATATGAGAAGTGGAGTGTGGGGAGTCTGATTACCGTTGGCTACTTATTACCAGGAAGCATTCCAAAGGAAACCAGCTGGCCAGAAAGAATGAGAGATGATTTCTGTAATTACTAAAGCTTTTGTAGTACCTTAGACTTCAGTTGTAATTGCTCTATACCAAATGCATTGCATTAAGCTCGGTTAGAAAAATGGCTGTATCCCTGGCTTTGTTTCACTGTTTCCTTTTAGAAGTCTGTTGGTATTACATTATATTGACTCATCTAATGCAAATGTTTGCATAGTCAGAGCTTACTAGTAAGTTGAAGTTTGTGACTGAGTTAACTGTCCGTCATTCTTCAATGCTTTACGATTCACTGCTGCAGGTTGTGTCTGTGGACAGAAAACCAGGTAATACGTTTTCTCCCTCACACTTTGCTGAATTCACCCCTGTTTACATTTTGCTCATTGATGTAGTCAGCTGAGTGTCAGATGTCAGCTGTGCTCAGTGTACTGATTAAAGAGGTAGTTACAGTTTTGTACTTTGTGGAAAAGATGTCATTCTTTGTACATTGTCTGTCTGCATAATGGTAAGATACTAGTTCAACCGAAAGCGGGCTGCCTCCTCCCCCTGCCCGTCTGTCGCAGTGTCTGCGTGCCAAAGGTATCTCAGAATTGACTTGAGATGCCTTTAATTATCAACATGGCAGCCCTTTCCTTTCCGTTCTTTTTAAAATATAAGTTGAGTTTTGATTGCTTTGCACCGGCACATGTATAATGGCCTCATCTTTTATCTTTCTGTAAATGTGAAAAAAACCCTCAGTATCCGTTACATGCACATCATGTTTACATAAAACCTTTGTTCTATGGTTGTCTTAAAGATACATAATTAAGCCATTTGAAAATGTCTTCTAAGTTTGAAACTTTTGTTTTAAGGGTGAAATGATCAACAACATAGAAAGAAACATTATGAATGCCACAGACTATGTAGAACACGCTAAAGAAGAAACAAAAAAAGCTATCAAATATCAGAGCAAGGCGAGAAGGGTGAGTTTGGCTTGGAAGAATTAAGCTGCGTTTTTCTCTTTATTTGGTTTCAAGTTGTAATACATTGATGTAAGCCTGCCTGAAAGGTATTCCAAGAAATAATTAATTAAATAAATGTTTTGTTTTAAATATTCAATTTAAAATAATTGTTTAAAAATGGAAATAATTCTTTTTGCTAAAAATTTTAAAAAGTTTATTGGATGAATTATTTGTAGTATAAACCCTTTTGTGTTCTAAGTAATTAAAACCCCAGGACTGGATGTGGTGGCTCATGCCTGCAATCCCAGCACTTTTTCTTTTTTTTTGGATTGGAGTTTCGCTCTTGTTGCCCAGGCTAGTAGAGTGCAATGGAGTGATCTCGGCTCACTGCAACCTCTGCCTCCCGGGTTCAAGTGATTCTCATGCCTCAGCCTCCTGAGTAGCTGGGATTACAGGCACCGGCCACCATGCCAGGCTAATTTTGTATTTTTAGTAGAGATAGGGTTTCACTGTGTTGGCCAGGCTGGTCTCGAACTCCTGACCTCAAGTGATCTGCCCATCTCCGCCTTCCAAACTGCTGGGATTACAGGCACTTTGGGAGTGAGCCACGGTGCCTGGCACCAGATTGTTGGCTACACATTTGATGCAATGAACACTGATTTTTTATTTAGGTTATTTGTGAATTCTTGGTTTGGAGGAAAGAAGAGAATTATTTGAGACCGTGGACCTGCAATCTTAGGTAGCACCCACTTAAAGGGATTCTCAAAAGAAGGGAGCCCCTTTCACTTAAGATGCACAGACTTTGCATTTAAAAGGGTTCAGGGAACCTGTGTGATTTTTTTGTTACGGGGCAAAAATTTAAAACGTATTCTCCTAACTTAGGCATTTTATCATATAGTGCCTCTGACGCTGCAGAGGTCATGGGTTTTCCACGTCGTCACCTCCTTGTGCTAATACACAGAGATGCTGAGGATGCTGTGAGCTTTCTAAATGAGTTTTAATATCTTTGAATCTAAAGAGTATCATGCGTGAATGAAAGCTCTTCTGAGCAAACTTAGGAAACCACAAAGCTCATTTCCACCGAGTGACTTGGGCCCTGTGCATCTCACTGTGTGTCCCTGCCTGGCCGTTTCTCTCCAGTGTGGAGAAAGATGAATACCCAAGCACCCAGCCCGGCTTGGGTATCCACTCACGCTTCCTGAAGACCGCTGTGGGGGCACGGTGCCTTTCTCAGAGGCTGACGGCTCAGTGCGATGTCAGCAGAAGTTCTGTAAAGAGAGATTTTCACCGAGTTAGGAACAAATGGAGTGAGACTGTGTGTGTGGATGCACCTCCAGGCGATGGCCCTGAGACGCACCCCGGGGCTGCAGGCTCAGTGGCCAGGGCACACCCTCCACTTACATCCCTGGGCTGCAGGCTCAGCCGCCAGGCCACACCCTCTGCTTACACCCCTGGGCTGCAGGCTCAGGTGCCAGGCCACACCCTCACTCACACCCTGGGGCTGCAGGCTCAGCTGCCAGGGCACACCCTCTGCTCACAACCACCCCCCCCCTCCTCCCCGGGCTGCAGGCTCAGCCACCAGGGCACACCCTCCGCTTTTCCTGGGTATGTCCAAGTATGCTCCTCATCTCTGAAATGCCAGATATGGTTTCTCATGTTATTTCATTTATTGCTTCAAAACAGTTGGCCCCTAATGTAAATTGAGGTGAAGAGATACCTGTATAAAGTGCTTAACTTAGTACCAGGCCTAAGTCAGCTTCATTAAAAGAAGGCAGCCCCGTTCCTTTCTCCATGACCTGAACACATCAGTCCTGTGAAAACGATAGTGAAAGTCCATTGGTTTTACAAAGGAGGAAGGTGGGGGGGGTGTAAACAGTTTCATTCTCCCCTGTGGATGAGCAAGCCTGGCTCTGTGAGGTGCTTGGGGTCTGTACGGTACCTGGCGTGTAAACTGGTCAGAGACGTGATGCCTGTTTCAGAAATGACACTGTCTTTTTGATTAGATGCCTGCTAATGGAACCCTCCTGGCTTGCCTGCCTGTCCCCTTGCCACTCAGATGCTTTGCTGCTGCCCCTGGCTCAGGTGTGGGTCGTCCCCACTCCTAGTGTCCTGCATTTATTCCTAGGGAGCCCTGTGGCCCTCGGAGGGAGGCCAGGCACCGTTTGTAGAAGAGTTTTTTTTTTTTTCTGTGTGCTATGTCAGGAGCAGTGAAGAAGTAACCACCAAGAACATAAAAGAAGGAGCAAAAGGCCGAGTGCTGAGGGTGTAGGGCTTCCTGAAGAGGCAATGGGGCTCTCCGCCACTGAGCTAGCAGGCCCATACTCTGTACGTGCGGAAGACTAACTGCACGTCTCCGTCATCGGAAATGTGGCAAAATAACATGGTCGTGCTGTCCCCGTGGATGAAACCTGAAATAACAGTTACATAGCAGCTTATCTCCAAGTAGTCTGACCTTATTAAGTCACCCTCTCAGGAAATCGCCCAACAGGATTAAGCAGTGTCCTGTAACTTAGCTTCTAAAGTGAGTTCTGATGGGTGTTTGGCTTTATTTTATTTTATTATTATTTTTTTGAGATGGAGTCTTGTTCTGTCGCCCAGGCCGGAGTGCAGTGACATGATCCTCGTTCTCTCCAACCTCTGCCTCCTGGGTTCAAGTGATTCTCCTGCCGCAGCCTCCTGAGTAGCTGAGATTACAGACACATGCCCAGCTGATTTTTGTATTTTTAGTAGAGACAGGGTTTTGCCATGTTGGCCAGGCTGGTCTCAAACCCCTGACCTCAGGTGATCCACCTGCCTTAGACTCCTGAAGTGCTGGGATTACAGGCGTGAGCCACTGCACCCGGTCAGGTCGTTTTATTTTGAATGAAGGATGTCTTTTAATGTGGCAATATGAAACTAACCATGCGTGATGTAATCAGCTTGCTTTTCTTTGACAGAAAAAGTGGATAATTATTGCTGTGTCAGTGGTTCTGGTTGCCATAATCGCTCTAATTATTGGCTTGTCAGTTGGCAAATGATGGTGTGGATAACGTCAGTGTGCATGCCTCTCCGCCAGGGTGGGAGTAAGTAACTCATCAACTAATTTACTTATTAACGTTTGCAATTAACCAGTAACAGTGTTTGCTTAATTGTAATAGACATAAAACTAATAAAAGCTTGCCCGCCACGCAGTACAGATAACGCCGTCCAGTGATACATCTGCCTGTGTGCTGATTCTAGTGCCCAGCCACTGTGTTTGCCGAGAACAAGCATAGGCTGGGTGGTAACTCATTTTTAAACCAAGGCTACCTTCTTATCCTGTTTTTAAAAGTTTTTTTGAGACAGGGTCTTGCTCTGTCACCCAGGATGGAATGCAGTGGCATGATCATGGCTCACTGCAGCCTTGACCCCCTGGGCTCAAACTATCCTCCTACCTCAGCCTCCCGAGTAGCTGGGACTACAGACATGCACCACCACACCTGGCTAATTTTTTTAAAAATTATTTTTAGTAGAGATGAGAACTCTCTGTATTGCCCAGGCTGGTCTCGAATTCCTGGCCCTCGGCCTCCCAAAGTGCTGGGATCATAGACAGACATGAGCCATTGTACTCAGCCTGAATCTTTGGTTTTTGATCTAAGGAGACCATTAGCTCTTTACAGGTAGTGGGTCCTTCATTAAATGTCATAGAAATATCAGTGAAGATTAATTCTCAGTTACAAAACTTGTAATGTTTTGTCTCCTGAGTTTTAATTTTTAGAGTAATTGGCAACACTGAAAGGTACTTTATGAAATCCATTAACGCATCATTTTACTGTGGAATTGAGGGCATGAATTCATGCTCAGAAAAACATTGACCGAAAGGAAAATCCTTTGACCTTTCTATTTGGCAGCATCTATTTTATTTAAAAATATTTTCTTTAATATTAAAAGGAAACTTATGTATTATATTTGGTTCGCATGCCTGTTAATTCTTAAAGAATTCTGAATATAAAATTCCAGTTGATTGAAAGAATCATTGCCTTTGCTCACGGTGTGACCGCCACCTTTCCTAAACTCCAGCGGGCTTTGTGGTTCCCCCTGGTTCTCTCACGCATTGGGAGCCCTCCTGGCACTAGTCCTGAAGTGGGAATGCTGTCAGTGTGTTACAGTTGGACACAGCGGGGATTTCTCTGTAAGTGTTTGTTTGGCATAATTCTTGTATTAGACAATTGTGAAATGTCCCCAGGTGTCTAGAGTGTGGCAAGTCATCCTTGATGAATTTATTCTTGGGTTATGGAAGTGACTGCAGACTTGATAGTCACCTAAGGCTTTTTAAAAAGTTAACATACAGCAGAAAGGAATCACGAGCATAGTTAAGTCTCACTACTGCTTTGTAATCTGTAAGATTTATTCCTTCAACATGGCAACACCCTGTCTCTACAGAAAAAAAAAAGAAAAAATCCAAAAAACTAATTGGGCATGGTGGCACACACACCTATAGTCCCAGCTACTCCAGAGGCCGAGGCAGGAGGATCACCTGAGTCTGGGGAGGTCGAGGCTAGAGTGAGCCTAGATCGCACCACGGCACTCCAGCCTGGGTGACAGAGCGGGACCGTCTCAAAACAAAAGATTGATATCTTAATGTGAGCATCTGTTACGTTCACCATATGCAGTTACCAGATGAGAAGTTTTCAAGTTAGTGTTCTGACATTTATGCACAAGCCACAGAATTACACCTGGAATTCCTGCATATGGAGCTCTGGGATGCTGCGTGTGTTAACATTCCATTATTTGGCAGTCAGAACTCTCTTACACTCTATTTTTATTAGGCAGGATGTTTGTGTAGGATGCTTATTAGGCAAGATGTTCTATTTTTTTCTTCTGAGCTCTGCTGAACATATTGTACATGTGATTTTTCTTCATTGTTATAGTGGTATTTTTCAATATTTTCATGATTCTAACATGTACTTTCTGAGTTTTTTCATAATACTATCATATGGTTAGTTTAATGTGGTTACACTAAAGATAAAATTACAATTTTTAGCTTGGACACAGTGAAATGCGCTACTTTTCATGGGCACTACTTGGCATTGAGGCTGACTAAAAGAAGGCTCCTCTCAGTGTGACCCATGGGGAGTGGGGCTTCAAGTCCTGTGCCCTGGGCCTGGCTGGCCATTTCACCCTAGTGTATGTAAATAAGAATGAACACAGAAGGATCCTCATTCATAAAAAACAGACCAAAATGAATACCAGCAGTTATCTTTGCATAGGAAGGCAGTGGTTAAGGTCCTTAATTTCACTTTTAAAATATTAACATAGCCTTTCATCCTTTAGCAATTGGCCTTCCTGGGGCTGGGTGCGGCCCCTCCCTGCAGGGTGTGCCAGGTGCAGGCCCATCACCCAGGAGCATGGGTGGGAGCATGGGTGGGAGCATGGGTGGGAGCACGGGTGGGAGCATGGGTGGGAGCATGGGTGGGATGCGCTGCTTTAAGGAGACAGGCGGAGTCTTAGTTGGTGAGAGGGCCCTGGCCCGGACCTGGAGCTGGACTCTCCAGGGTGTGCCTCTCCACTCTCGCTGTCACCAGGAGGTTAAATGACTCCTGGGTCCTGCACCCTAGACTGCATGTAGTTGACAGTCATCCTGAAAGCCAGATGTGGCAGGAAAGTGCACACACGTCGAGCACCCAGACGCGTGGCAGGCAGCGCAGCAGCGGCAGGAGATGAGAGCGCTGCATGGAGCTGACTGGAGGTGGCCCCAGCACACTCACTTGCTGAGCGCGAGGGCGTGCCTCCCTCTGGAGGGAGGGAAGGCATCACAGAGAAAGGAAGAAGAGGTTTTTCTAGGAAGGTGCCGAGAGAGGGGCATAGGAGTGCATGTAGAGGATGAGAGAGTGGCTGGGGCTTTGCGGGAAATGTGCGTGATGTTAACAGGGAACTAGAATCCCAGGGAGGGGCCCTCCTGCAGGCAGCTCTCCCTGGTGGTGAGGAGTCACTGGGAGGCTCACCGGGGCCTGCCATGGGCCTCTTGATAAACCCTGCATAACTGACTGAAGCCGCAGTATTAGAGCTGTCCAGGCTCAGTAAACAGGATTTCTTAGGTAAAAGCACTCATACATTTGAAACTGTCATTAAAATGATGGATCTCGATCTCTGCTTTTCAAAAAGAGAACTCAGAGTCCAACAGCGCGGTGCCTCCTGCCGTGTCTTCCTTCCCTTCCCTCAGACAACTTCCTGGAGGAGACTCCATTTATTAAGCCAAAGGTGGCCTCGCTTTCCCTTGTGTGAGGATACTTGTTAATTTTAAAAAAGTTAAATGCTGTGTCGCGCCCTGCTTTGAGACCATCAATGCAGTAGAAGAATGAATGAATGTCTTGTTGATTTCTTACACATGTTCGTCACATTTAAATGTAGAAAATAGATAAGGCCAGGTGCAGTGGCTCATGCCTGTAATCCCAGCACTTCAGGAGGCCAAGGCAGGAAGATCCCTTGAACCCAAGAGTTCGAGACTAGTCTGAGCAACATAGCAAGACCCTATCTCTTAAAAACGTATTTTTTAATTAGCTGGGCATGGTGGTGTATGCCTGTCATCCTAGCTCCTTGGGACACTGAGGTGGGAGGATTGCTTGAGCCCAGGAGGATGTGTTTGCAGGGAGCCATGTCTGCACCACTGCCCTCCAGCCTCGGCAACAGAGTGACACCTCCTTTCAGAAAAGAAAGAAAATATAGGATTTTTCAGCCAACAAGAAATTCATGTAAAGTTTTAAAAAGATGTGTAATTCATCCAATTAACAGCAATCCTGGGGTTTTATTATGATTAAAAGAAAGTGTCGGCTGGGCGTGGTGGCTCACACCTGTAATCCCAGCACTTTGGGAGGCTGAGGTGGGTGGATCATGAGGTCAAGAGATCGAGACTATCCTGGCCAACATGCTGAAACCCTGTCTCTACTAAAAATACAAAAATTAGCTGAGTATGGTGGCGGGTGCCTGTAATCCCAGCTACTCGGGAGGCTGAGGCAGGAGAATCGCTTGAACCCGGGAGGCGGAGGTTACAGTGAGCTGAGAGCACATTCTTTTCTATGACAAGGAGGAGTCCTTTCTTGATGATGGATATATTATTTATTTATTTATTTGAGACGGAGTCTCGCTCTGTGGCCCAGGCTGGAGTGCAGTGGCTGGATCTCAGCTCACTGCAAGCTCCGCCTCCCGGGTTCACGCCATTCTCCTGCCTCAGCCTCCCGAGTAGCTGGGACTACAGGCGCCCGCCACCTCGCCCGGCTAGTTTTTTGTATTTTTTAGTAGAGACGGGGTTTCTCCGTGTTAGCCAGGATGGTCTCGATCTCCTGACCTCGTGATCCGCCTGTCTCGGCCTCCCAAAGTGCTGGGATTACAGGCTTGAGCCGCTGCGCCCGGCCCCCTGGATATATTTTTTAAACTATCCCAAATCCCAGAAGGATTTAGTTAGCAGATGACATTGTTGATTTCTTTGATACATTGCAAATTAATGTTTTTCTTTATCTTGCAGAAAATGATATTCATTATTATTTGTGTAATTATTTTGCTTGTGATCCTTGGAATTATCCTAGCAACAACATTGTCATAGCAACCATATCCCAAGAGCCATTTATCCTTGGAGACTCAGACCACATCTGCAACCAGATCAGCATCCTGTCATTTCGTGAATGAATCTCAGACGCTGTAACCCGGCATTGAGTACTGACCTTTTAATTTATGAATTCATGGAAGAAGCACAACCGAACGTCTTGTTCAGTGAAAGCGCCGTAAGCACAGTGGGTGTGATGCATGACCCTGAGTGACCCACTACAGAATGTGGGCAGTGTGAGCCTCCTCTCTCACTGGCCTTGAACTAAGAAAATGTTGGACATTTTAATATTAAAAATATTTCAGTGTTACAAATGTGCATGAAGTTTAATTAGGAAGGAATGCTTTATGTTATAAAGCTTTTTTTAATTTTTTGAGATGGAGTCTCACTTTGTCACCTAGGCTGGAGTGCAGTGGTGCGATCTCGGCTCACTGCAGCCTCCACCTCCCGGGTTCAAGCAATTCTCCTGCCTCAGCCTCAGAGTAGCTGGGATTACAGGCACGTGCCACCACGCCCAGCTAATTTTTTGTATTTTTTTTAGTAGAGACGGGGTTTTACCATGCTGGCCAGGCTGGTCTCAAACTCCTGACCTCATGATCCACCTGCCTCAGCCTCCCAAAGTGCTGGGATTACAGGCATGAGCCACCGCGGATCCACCTGCCTCAGCCTCCCAAAGTGCTGGGATTACAGGCGTGAGCCACCGCACCCGGCCGTTCTGAAGCTTTTGGACCTCAGGTCTAAGGCTTCCTTTCCCCCTCTCCCAGCTAGTATGTGCTAATTAAGAGGCCTTTTATACTGTTGTGTTTATTTCCTGTTGGAAGAAATAATTTTTATCACAGGTTTTTGTAAGATATCTATAATTTTAAATGTTGATAAATTGTTTAATATATTAGCATCTTACCCCATTTTTATATACTGAGTGTGGCCTTTTGAGTGAAACAGGAAGCTTCATGGTGTTGGAGCCACCTTTTACAGTTGTTTACAAAGTTTCCCCTTGTCACAGAAAACATTGGTTGCAAAGCCCCTCAAAGCCCCTCAAGTGCCTTCTGTGAGTTTAAATGTGCTGGTGCCCTCCAGAAACGCCTCGGCCTCAGCTCCATTTCTGCCTCTTCCCTCCCCTGGGATAATGAACGGTTACTGCACTGTGAAGACCATGGCCTCTTTTCACTACATATGAGATTCGAGTTTCCCAGTTTACATGGATAAAGTCTGAATTTAAGAAGGTGATGAAACCGAGGTTCAGTACTCTGGGGACTCGAGGCAATTATTCCTAAGACATGGAGTAATTCTTATCAATTTAAACTATTGGACAGATCACGTACATGTTGTTAAGTACCTAATGTTTTGCTGAACTTTAAAAGTTAATTTCCAAAATGTATAGGAATTCATGATAATTAAACCTTTTTATTGCTCATTTTTTTTAGTAGAAGAATATGACTTACTTTTAGACTTGTAAAATGTATGAACTGGTGAATGGACATCTGTTAAGAGAGTAACTGGTCAGAATTTTAAAGGAGTGCATGAAGGATGCCCCAGATATCATTAACTCTTGTGACTCCTGTATGTGATGGTATAAGCATGTGACTTTTAACACTGTTTGGTTTGAAACTAATGTAGAGATGTCTGATTCCAAACAGTGGGTGTGGAGAATATTGAATAGCTTAGAAGCCGCGTCCCTTACTGAACAAATTCCGAATCTCCCTCATCCATGACGCGTCCGTTGGATCACTCAATGGTGGTCACTGTGTGGCAGAGTTATTAGGGGAATTCTGCCTCTGTTTTTTTTTCTTTTGGTCTTTAAACACCCTGTCATGGGATGTGCTCACTGATTTGTGGCTTCGTTGAAGGTATCACTTGTCTTGCGGGTTTTCAATATTTCAGGATCACGCCGGTGGCAGCAGGACTCCACGCCTGCATGGAATCACGTCCACGGGGGGACCTGCCTCCCGTGATGTCCCACTTTTCCTTCAAGCTCTGTCATATGAGTCCTCCCCTTTTACAACACTTATTATGGTATTTTTCAAGTTATTCATCTTAGATTTGCAGTACCTGTTGACATTTGTGTTTTTATAGTTGAAGTTATGAAAATGCTATTTGATTTGTATTTAGATATTTAAGTCACTTGTCCAATGACGTGTATGTCTAAGCCTCATGTACCGATTTGAAGTCAGACTTAAAAATGTATTTACAGATTCACTTGTGACTTTTTAGTCAGTTCTTCAAATATGTCATGTTTACATTAAAAATTTCCAGAGAAGCGTAAAGTATTCACTTCCTGCTTTGTCATTTCTGGAAAGATTTTGGGGAGATATTTTATTGCATATTCATTAATAAATTGTTCTACTAGGAAAATTGCTCTTGTGGCTATTACGTGGAATGATGTGAGTAATTTTGGAAGTATTTGGTAATTTTTTGATTATTAGTGTTATATTACAAGCTTCTGTTGTTCATGGCTCAGATGTCAGTACCATGTGGTAAGGGACTCGCCGGAATTCTTGCTGTTTCTGACAAATACCAATTCAGTGAATTTGGGCTCTATCTCAGAGTCACTCTGTTGGAATTCCTCTGTCAACTTGACACATTCCATTTGTTAATGGGGGGGTCTCCCTGTCCCTCACTATGTTCCGAGTTATTTATCCTCTATACTTAATCCTCTTTCAGAGTTTTTCTTATTAAGTAGAATTTCTTTACTTCCTCAACGCTTACCGAATTCTGATCATATTGGAAAGTGACACTTGCAAACCACAATTTAAAAACAAGAGAAGACAGAAGTGTAGAAAACTAATTCATGGAGACAGAGCCCTAGATGTTCATTTTAATCTCCTATTTCTCTATTTCTCCCAGAATGAATTTCCTTTCAAATCAGCCGTGCACAGTCAATAATTTATTTATACTTTTTAAAGACAGTGTACTCCTATAGTATTTATTGCCTAAATGACTTTTTATGAATGTCTTCAAATCTACAATCACATCCTTTCATGAGTTTAAAAAGTGGATTAAACCGAGGTGGAATTCAAACTGGAAAGGTTGCATATCCACCGGAGAGGAGCAGAAAAGCCAGGAAAACCCGCTGGCCCCGTGGAGAGTCCCACTCAGCCCCCCGGGAAGGGCAGGGCTGGGTCCCCCACACCGTGGCCAGTGCGCAGACGCCTCTTCCCGCCCCCGCCCGCGCTGCCTGACTCCCGTGCTCTCCTGAATATAAACGAGAGTGCCCCAGGCGTGGGTCTGTGGCCGGTGCCGGCGCCTGCGGAGTTGCCCAGGTTTCCCTCCCTAGGCGCACTGGACGGCTCCTTATTTTAGTTGCCACCACAACACTCACTGTTGACACAGGCGAGCCCTAAAGGAAAGAACAGACCATACGGGGCGCACACAGCTTCTCAGATGACTGGAAACCAGGCCCTCGGCGCAGCTGAGGAAAAGCCTCATGCGGATTTTCCTAGTTGGTTTCACAGGGAACCGAATGCACCTGGTAACACGCAACCTTTTGTTAAGTTCTGGTTTTAAGATTTTGTTAAAATTCGTTTGTGCGCGGTGTGGGAGGGGTGGAGCGTCACACTGTATTTAAGGTAAGAACATTTAGACATCCAGAGGCAGGAGCCCTCCGGAGATGGCTCTGATTTTCCTGGCGTCAGAGGAGCTATGGAAATGCGCGCCAGGCCTTAAATGACTGGCAGGCGGCAGGCTGTGTGTGGCCAGCCCTGTTTCATTGTTTTCCGTTTGAGCAAGAAGAGAAATTGAAGGCAGCACGTGGCCCTCCTCTTCTGACCCGCAGCCTTTGAACAAGAGACTGCAGATTCCTAAGCCTGAGAAAACAGGGCCTCTGGCTTCTTGCCAGGGACAGGTTCCAGAGAGCGCAGGGGAGGCCTTGCCTCCTGGGGTGGGGTGACCAGGGCCTCCTGGGGCCTCAGTTCCCTGCCTGTGAAAAAGACGGATGGAGTTGGAGAATCCCAGGGTGACTTTCCAGGACTAAAGACTGTGCCTTTTTCATGTAAATTCCATCCTTCGCAAGTTCACCGAGGAGCGCTCTCCCGGGGCCCAGTCTCTAGGTGACACCAGCCAGGTGATAGCCCTCCTTTGCCTTTCTTTGCAAATTGTGCTTTTTAATGTGTCGCTGAGTTTGCTAAAGCAGGTTGCCCTGTGAGTAGAGTACAACGCTGGTCGTCAGGCGGGGAAAGTGACAGTGTTCTGAAACTGTTGAACTTCCTGAGCATGCACCAGGCTCGGTGTCTTGGAGCAATGCGGGAAGGCCGGTGTTGCGGCGGCCAGAGAAGCACAGCTGCAGATACTAACGCAGGCCTGGTGAGCAGGAAGCCAGGCGTGGCTCAGGCGGAGGGGAGAGGCCAGGGCAGGTCTGACCCCGCCATGGGAGCCGGGCTCTGAGCTGGAGAGCGAGGTAAGGTCCTAAGCGTCATGTCTGGAGGAGTGGGCAGACTGCAAGGGTTGCACTGAAGTGGCGGGAGACTGGGGCTCTGTGATGGCCTGGGGGTGAGGCCGTGGAGCACGGGGTGGTGTGGGCTGCGGACTCTCCAGCTACTTCCTTTCCGCCTGTGTGGCATGGAGAGCTGGATCTCTTAGGACTCAGAGTCTCCCCAAAAGTTCGTGTCTACAAGCTGGTGTGGCCTTGGGTCAAGTAGCGCCAGGTCCCATGGGACCAAGACATGGTCCATGTAGCTCCCAACATTCCCTGTGTCCTCTGTGCTCCCACTAGGAATTAGGACCCAGACGCTGAAACACTCAAGTGTAGAGCACTGCTCCGGGCGGGCGCAGGGGCGGGCCCAGTGCGGGGAGGGGGGGTCTCTGTCGCTGGCCGGCCGGCAGCAGGCCTGGAGGGAGGTATTGTCTGCCATTCCTTCGTCGTGTTTGAGAAAGTGCTTTATTGAGGTATAATCCACCATACATTCATCCATCATAACTGTGTAATTCTGTGATTTTAGTAATTAATAGAGTTGTGTCACCATCACAACCCTCTTTTTTGGGAACATTTCCATCACCCCAAAACTACTGTTATGCCCATTTGCTGTTAGTCCCAGCTCCCATCCCGGTGCTAGGCCACCCCTGGCAATGCTTTCTCTCCATCAGTTTGTCTTTCTGGACGTTTCCTGAAAGTAGAGTCAGGCATGAGAGCCTTCTGCATCTGGCCTCTTTCACTCAGCAGCGTCACCGAGGCGGTCCCTGTGAAGCACGCGTGGGTAGTCGGTCCCCTTTTGCTGCTGAGCTTCCTTTATTGTAGGGGACACTTTGTCCCTTTGCCACCTCATGGGCGTTGAACTGTTGCCAGTTTTTGTTTTTTTTTTTTGAGACAAAGTCTCCCTCTGTTCCCCAGGCTGGAGTGCAGTGGCGCAATCTCGGCTCACTGCAAGCTCCGCCTCCCGGGTTCACACCATTCTCCTGCCTCAGCCTCCTGAGTAGCTGGGACTACAGGCGCCGCCACCACGCCCGGCTAATTTTTTGTATTTTTGGTAGAAACAGGGTTTCACCGTGTTGGCCAGGATGGTCTCGATCTCCTGACCTCGTGATCCGCCTGCCTCGGCCTCCTAAAGTGCTGGGATTACAGGCGTGAGCCACCGCGCCCAGCCGCCAGTTTTACTGTGATGAATAATGCTACTATGAACATCTGTGTACATATATTTATATGGATCTATGTTTTCATTTTCCTTAGTAGCTTTCTGGGACTAGAAATACTGGGTCATATGTAAATTTATATTTAACATTTTAAGGAACAACTGAACTTTCCAAATGCTGTGTCATTTTACTTCCAAGTAAAAAGGAAAGGATAAGGATTCCAGTTTCTCCACGTTCTCACCAACTCTTGGTATTGTGTTATGTTTTTAAACTTATCTGTGCTAGTGGGTACGGAGTGGTGTCTCACTTTGGTTTCCATTTGCATTTTCTTACTGATGAACAATGTTGATATCTTTTCTTGTGTTTAATAGCCATTCATAGATCTTTTAAAGTAAGATATTAACTCAAATCTTTTGCACATTTTAAATTTGGCTGTCTTATTTTTGAGTTTTATTTAATTTTAATTTTATATATTTTTTGAGACAGGGTCCTGCTCTGTTACCCAGACTAGAGTGTAGTGGCACAGTCATGGCTCACTGCAACCTCGACCTTCTGGACTCAAGCTATCCTCCTGCCTCAGCCTCCTGGGTAGCCGGGACTACAGGTGCACGGCACCATGCCTGGCTATTTTTAAATTTTTCTGTAGAGATAGGGTCTCACTATGTTGCCTAGGCTGTCTTGAACTCCTGGGCTCAAGTGATCCTCCTACCCCAGCCTCCTAAAGTGTTGGGATTATAGGTGTAAGCCACTATACCTGGTTTATTTTTGAATTTTAAGAGTTCCTTATGTATTCTGGATAAAGTTATTGTCTTATGCAATCTTACATCTTTGAAAGAAGTTAAGGAAATAAAGGAGAAGTGTATTTGCAGAGTGTTTTATGTTAACATACCTAGCGACCATTTCTGGTGCTCTGCATGTCTACCTGCAGGCTGGGACCACTCTCTAGAGTAGTTTTCTTCCAGCCTCAAGGACTTCCTTTGGCATCTCTTGTAAAGCAAGTCTGTTTGCAATGCATTCTCTGTCTTTTTTTCATCTGAGCATTTCTCAATTTCACTTTCAGTTTGGAAGGATAGTTTTGCTGGATATTGAATTCTTGGTTTACAGTTCTTTTTTCTTCTTCTTCTTTCAGCCCTTGAGGATCTTATACTACCACTCTCCAGCCTCCTGTGTCTCAAGCATGAATTTGGCTGTTAATCATATTGATGCTCCCTTATATGTGATCAGTCATTTTTCTCTTGCTGCTTTCAAGATTTTGTCCTGTTGTTTAGAAGTTTAGGTGTAGATATCTGCATATTCTGTTTTTCATCACCTTTTGGAAGCTCTGGGCCACTATTTGCTGAAATGCTTTTTCTGCGTCTTTGTCTTCTCTCCTCCTGCCACTCCCACTGTGTGTATTTTGGGATGCTCGATGCTGGCCTATATGTCTCTGAGGTTCTGTTTGTTTTTCTTCAGCTTTTTTTCTTTCTGTTCTTAATAATGGATAACCTGTGCTGATCTAACTTCGAGTTGACAGATTCACGCCTGTACCATCTTGGGTCTACTGTTGAGCTCTTCTAGTGAATATTTTCATTTTGGTGATTACTTTTCAACTCTAGAATTTTAGTTTGGCTCCTTTTAAAAAGTAATTTCTGCATTGTTGAGAATCCCTGTTGATTTATTATTAATTATTTAAATACAGTTTTCTTTAGTTCTTCGTATTTTATTTTAATTTTTTTACCTGCTACCTTAAACTATTATGCGTTAATAGTTCTTTTTAAAATTTTCTTTTTCGTTTCAAGACAAGGTCTCACTCTGTCACCCAGGCTGGAGTACAGTGGCACAATCACTGCTCACTGCAGCTTCAACCTCCCTGGCTCAGATGATCCCCACCCCCTGACCTTAGCCTCCCAAGTAGCTGGGACCACAGGTGCATGCCACCATGCATGGCTATTTTTAAAATACTTTTTGTAGCCGGGCGCGGTGGCTCAAGCCTGTAATCCCAGCACTTTGGGAGGCCGAGACGGGCGGATCACGAGGTCAGGAGATGGAGACCATCCTGGCTAACACGGTGAAACCCCGTCTCTACTAAAAAATACAAAAAAAAAAACTAGCCAGGCGAGGTGGCAGGCGCCTGTAGTCCCGGCTACTCGGGAGGCTGAGGCAGGAGAATGGCGTGAACCCGGGAGGTGGAGTTTGCAGTGAGCTGAGATCCGGCCACAGCACTCCAGCCTGGGTGACAGAGCGAGACTCTGTCTCAAAAACAAACAAACAAACAAACAAAAATAAAATAAAATACTTTTTGTAGAGACGGAGTTTTGCGATGTTGCCCAGGCTAGTCTCAAACTCCTGGGCTCAGGTGATCCTCCCGCTTCAGCCTCCCAAAGTGGTGGGATTACAGCCATGAGCCACCATTTAAAATTGTTTTCTAGAGACGGGGTCTTGTTATGTTACCTAGGCTGGTCTCCAACTCCTGGTCTCAAGTGACTTTCCCACCTCGGTCTCCCGAAATGTTGTGAGTACAAGTGTGAGCCACCACACCTGGTCTTCTTTAGTTCTTTGATTCTATTTATAACAGCTGCTTTGAAGTCTTTGCTAAATCAGAAAAGATTTAGCCTGGAGACACGGAGAGAGAGTTTATATTCACTGCTTTTTTATGCTTTCATGGATGAGATCCACTTTCATGTTTCTTTGCATATATCATTTGTTTAAAACTGGATGTTTTAAGTAATGCAGTAATTCTGGAACTGGATGCCCGCCGCACATGATTGTTGTTGATGCGTTTCTGCTTGTTCATTTTTAATTCCTTTCTTTGTTAGTAACTTGCCCAGGCTAAATCTGTGAAACCTGTCTCTGTGGTATGTAGGCGTTGATATCCCTCATCAGTTTTTAAATTTCCTGTTTCTATTTTACGTCTGCTTCCCAGGGGTTGTCCCCTTGTCTACATAAGTCAGCGGTCAGCTGAGAGAGGTTGAGCTGCACGCCCTCAAGCCTCTGCTGACGTGAGGGTGGGGAGTGTCTTCAGAGAGGAGCCTGTTTTTGAGTCCGCCTCGGCCCTCACTTTCTCCCGCGCCCCCATGGTAGACGAGGGAGTAGGTGTGAACCCATTTTTCTCTATCTGTATCCCCTTTCCTGCCACCCTTGGCCTTCTCTTGCTTTGTTCCCAGGTGCCAGGCCTGAGGTCCGCATCCACCCCTCATCTGCACTCGGATTCCTGAGGCTCTGGGGTGGGAAGAACAAGCAGGAGGAGGGGCGTAGGGCATGCCTTCACTGCCACCTTGCTTTGGACCCGTGCCCCTGGGCTCGGTCACTGCCTGACCCCAGGTCCCACCACGAGGAGACCCACCTTCCCTGGCCTCTGAAAACTCTGTTTCTGTCTGGTCCCTTCTGGCCTAGGGTGGTGGGGACTTCCGCTGTCACTGGTCTCTGGGTCCCTCAACATCTGTCCTTTGTTGCTTATCTCTGTCCCCATCTCTGAGAGTGGCCCTTCCAGTGAGGGCTTCATGTAAATCCTTCTCACTGCTTGTTTCCTGCGGGGATGCTGAGGACTCAGGGGTGGTGCCAGGTGTCTGCCTCGGCAGACAGGTCAGTGGTGAGGTCATTTGCCGGGAGGAGAAAATGCAGGAGAAAGTATGTTTGCTGGTGAATAATCGAGAGTTGTGCTTTGTAAATGGTAAACCTGGACATAGAAGTCAAAAATTAAATCAGCCATTGAAGATATGAGGCTAGAGCTTGGGGAGGAGGCGCTGATGACGGAAAATCAGGGAAGTGTCTGTGTAGATGGTGCCCCAAACCACAGACTAGAGGAGACCAACCCGGGAGAACGTGGGAGGAGAGAAGGGGCTCAGGACTGGGAGCTGGGGCATTGCAGAACTAGAGGTTTGGAAGAAGAGGAGGGTTCAGCAGAGGAGCCTGAGGTGAACTGAGGGGAGGGCAAAGATGGGAAAGAGTATGGGGTCCTCAAGTCCAAGTGAAAAAAGAGGTTCAAGAAGGAGGGAGTGGTCAGCCGGGGAAGCTGCCCCTGGGAAGGCCAGGAAGCGGGGGCCACCGGGTTCGGCAACACGGACCTCGCTGGTGACCTGGACAGGTGTGGTTTCAGAGGGAGCTGGGGATGGAAGCCTGAATGAAGTGGACTCAGCAGAGATGGGAGGTGAGGCTGTGCCCGGCCGAGGGCTTTGTTATACAGGGAGGGCTTTGTTATACAGGAGGGAATGTGAGGTCAGTGGAGGGTGTTATTATTTTAAATGGGAAATAATAGATACTGAAAAGGGAAGAAATTATATGCAAGAGGGAGGGATTAATTATAGAAACCAAGACCTTGAGTCAGTGACAGGGTAGAGGAACCAGGGCAGCAGCAGAGGTTCGCTGGGCAGCAGGGGAGCCGACACCTGCCCCCACCTCACAGCTGGAGGGGACTGGGGGATCCACACCTGCCCCTGCCTCACAGCTGGAGGGGACTGTGGGATCCACACCTGCCCCTGCCTCACAGCTGGAGGGGACCACAGGGTGGACACCCCCCCACCTCATAGGCCTGTTGGACAATCACGTGTGGAATAATGCAGTGTGCTTGGGTTCGTGCCTGGCACATTGTAAGTGTGAATTATTACTGCATGGCTTTACTCTTTGATTTTCTGAAGATTCTTATTCTTGAATAGAGTTCGCGCTTTATCTTTGCATGTAGCCAAATGGCCTATCTGACTACTTTTCCCTAGACCAAAACAACGAAACTTCACTCCCGTGACGTCTTTCCAAACGGGATTCTCCGTAAGTAGAAAAAGATGACTGAGTTTGAAAATACCAGTCGCTCCCCGGTTCTCATTATCATATTGTCAGAAGCATCCTGTGACACCCACAAAGTTTAGCACATAATCCCATGCATAGCAAGCCCAGAGCTGGCAGGCTGGGGCGGCCCGTGGTACAGAACGCTGTCACCTTCGGGATTCCACAGACGGCAGCCTTGGTGCTGCTGGGGTAGGAGCGTCTGCGTCTCCGGCATTCGGTGTCATAATCTACAGTGAGACCTTCCCATCCTTACTGACGGGGCCCCTCTGCCGTCCTCGAGCTGCCTCTAGCACTGGGGAAATGAGTCCTGACGGCCAAGGGACGTCACCGAGAGTGTCACCACCCACGCCGAGCAGCCACAGGCTCCATGTCCAGCCCCTCCTTCCCCCGGGAGGGTGAGCCCGGGAGGTGAGAGCAGGGATCGGGGCCTGGAGGTGCGACCTGGGAAGCCCGGTGTGGGTGCCGCCTCCCTGAGCCACAGCCTGGCCTGGGGATCCGTGGACGCTCCGTGGCTCTGCAGAGCTGCTTGCACCGCCCTTGCTGGAGGAGGAGGTTCTCGCGGTTTGCTTCTGTTTGTGGATGAGAGACAGGTGGGTTGGTTGGTTCTTCTCATCGTGGCATCACAGCCATTCCACGGGAGGCGATGGCAGCTGATTGTTCTGAGTCTCTGCTAAGTGGAGTCACCCCAGGACCTCGAATGCATGGACCCACTGGGCTCTGGGCCTTGCAGAGACGTGCCCAGGCCTGGATGTGCTGACTGCTGGGCTGTCCCACGCTGCTGGAGCCAGGAGTCCACAGTGGGCAGCAGGACCTTGACTCTAGGTGGACAGAGCCGGGCATCTCCTGTCTCCTCCCTGCCCCAGCTGGGATAGGTTTGTAGGAGTAGCTCTGCTAGAGGGAAGATTCTGAGACATTTGGGATCCCGAGCCGCTCTGGTGGGCACCCGCCAGAAGACAGGAGCCCAGGCTGCAGGAGTCGCTGGTGGAGGAGGGTGAGGCGGCGCCCTGCCTCTGTGGCTCTGCATGGGGCAGGGCCCCTGCTGCTCCGGGCGGGGAAAGAAGGTAGGAGACCCTTGCTCCCGTGACTCACTCCAGGCTCTACACAGGTTGGAGTTTTCTGTTTCTTTCTGAGCTTCTAATGCAGGAATCATAAGCTCAGATCCCTCACAGATGCTATGATTTGCTTCGGCGTGCATTCTAGGTGGGATTCTTTGACTTGGGAAACACACAGCAACATCCCGCCCTTCCACAAAGGAGTATGCATGCTCCTCCAGCACCCCTTGTGTTTTGAGATAGAGCCTCGCTGTGTCACCCAGGCTGGAGTGCAGTGGTGCAGTCTCGGCTCACTGCACTTCTGCCTCCCGTGTTCAAGTGATCCTCCCACCTCAGCCTCCCAAGTCGCTGGGATTACAGGTGCCCAGCATCACACTTGGCTAAGTTTTGTATTTTTTGTAGAGATGGGGTTTCACCATGTTGCCCAGGCTGATCTTGAACTCCTGGGCTTAAGCAACCCTGCTGCCTCGGCCTCCCAAAGTGCTGGGATTATGGGTGTGAGCCACTGTGCCCGGCTTACTCTCCTACTTTTTTCATGAAACAGGCAGCTCTTTTGTTCTTCACATATTTCTAGAACACTGACTGCATGCCAGGGAAGATTCTATGTGCCAAGATCCAGCTGTGAATGGTCCCGGTAAAATCACTGCCCCGACGAGGTGTAATCTAGAGGAGGGAGACAGGAAACCAATACATGGTTAAGTCAAATGTATCTGTGCTGGGTGGTGATAAAAATTTTGGAGAAAAATAAATCTCCGAGGAGATAAAGTGTAGAGATTGGACATCCCTGTAGAGGGCATTCAGGAAGCTCTTATGAAAGGTGATATTTAGATGATGACCAGTGACAGGTAAGCGTGTGATCCCCTTGGATTTCTGGGAAAGGAACTTTCCAGGCTGAGGAAGAGGCACATGCAAAGGTCCTGAGGTGGGCATGGGCCCGGTGTGTCCAAGCAACTGCAAGGAGGCTTGTGTCGCTGCAGTGACCGGACAGGAGGGAGAGAGACCACGGGGCGTGTGTGCTTGGGTGAGTGGGTGGGGGGCCAGATCACTCAGGGTCTAGGGGGCCATCATGTGGACTTTGACTCCGACAAAAATGGGAGTGACTGGAAGATCGTATATGTAGAGTTGACAACACTTATGTGTTAAAGGCATGTGCTGACTCCTGTGGGTAGATGTGTCAAAAGGGGGACAAAGATAGAAAGAAGAAGACCAAGCCAGGTACAGTGGCTCACACCTGTAACCCCAGCACTTTGGGAGTCTGAGGTGGGAGGAGCGCTTGAGCCCAGGAGTTCAAAACCAGCCTGGACAACATAGTGAAAAATTAGAAAATTAGCTGGGTGTGGTGGTGTGTGCCTGTTGTCCCAGCTACTCAGAAGGCTAAGGCAGGAGGATTACCTGAACCTAGGAAGTCAAAGCTGCAGTGAGCCGAGATCGCACCACTGCATTCCAGCCTGGGCAGCACAGTGAGACCCTGTCCCCATCCTCCTCAAAGAGGCAAAGAAAAGAAAAAGGAAGAGCGATTATGAGGTTCCTAAGGCCATCTAGACAGGAGGTGGTGGGGACTTAGAGTGACAGCTGAAGTTAGGGCAAAAGAGGTTAGACACTTTATCAATATACTTTGAGGTTTGAGTCAAAAGCCCTTTGGCTGGGCTGTTAAAGGGTATGGGGAGTCTTTCTGGGGTAATGAAAAGATTCTAAAATTAATGGTAATGGTTCCACAAGTCTGTAAATACACTAAGAACCATTGAGTTGAATGGTATATGAGTTGTGTGTCAGCAATGTTATTAACAGAAATGAGGATTTGCAGATGGATTGGTGTTGGGGTCTGAGAAGGAGAGGAGGCAAGGAAGACTGGCCTGGGGAGCTGGAAGGATGGTCTTCAAGGAGGAAAGCAGACAGAGGAGGGGCAAGTGTTAGGGGAGGGCTAAGAGTTTCAGGAGTTCAGTTGTTTTTTTTGTTTTGTTTTGTTTTGAGATGAGGTCTTGCTCTGTTGCCCAGGCTGGAGTGCAGTGGCATGATCACAGCTCACTGCAGCCTCAAACTCATGGGCTTAAACAATCTTCCTCCCTCAGCCTCCCAAGTAGCTGGGACTACAGGTGCACACCACCACACCTGGCTAATTTCTAAATTTTTAAAGGAAATGGGGTCTTGCTGTGTTGCCCAGGCTGGTCTCTAACTCCTGGGCTCAAACAATCCTCCTGCCTCAGCCTCCCAAAGTGCTGGGATTACAGGTGTGAGCCACTGGGCCTGGCCCGGGAGCTCAGTTAGGTCTAGGCTGTGATCAGATATGCAAGTGGATATGGGGGAAGCATTTGGACACTCAGCACTGGCTCTGGGGAGAGGGCCACAGAATGAATGACAGGAGCACCAGGCTGGTGAGTGACAGGGGGAAGACAAGGGGCAGGACTGAGCCCTGGGCCCCTGATGCTCCCAAGTTAGGAGGGGAGGAGCGGCCAGCCAGGGAGGGGATGTCCCAGAAGCCAGGAGGTTCTGTGTTTCATTTCCCCACCAGAAGCAAAGAGCATGGGCACAGAGAGAGGCCTTTCTTTACTGGGCAGGAGCAGCAGTGCCAGCCTACGGTACGTGACAAGTACCTCAGCATGTGGGTCAGGGAGCGGGGATGCAGGCAGTTGAGGACTGGCAGCTCTGGGTGGCAGGAGGCTGCTTTGGGGCTATAGCTGTTGCCATGTACAAATAAGAGCCAAGGGCTGCTGGGCGTCAGACGTTCAAGAGAAACTGCATATGATGAGATTTTGTTTGGCTTTTCAAAATATCCATTTCATTTTAAAAACAAACAGAAACCTATATGTGCCTATCCACATAAGTGTGTGTCCCCACCTGGCCTGTGGCCCGTCACTGCGTGTTCTGCTCTCCAACACGGGGAGTTAGTGCCGGGGCGTGGAGTCTCTGTCGGGCCTTTTCCTAAGCAGGTGTACCCTGGGAGAGGCACGGGCTGCTCAGGCTGTGGGTGCACCTGCGCTGGTGTTGACCCTTAGTGTGATGCCAGGCAGGGGTCCTCAGCCCCCCAGGACCCAGCTGGGTCTGAAGGTAAGGGAGGAGGTGGAATCATGCATGAAGATAGCTCTGCTGGCTGAGAGCCTGGCTCCCACGCTGTGTGACTGTGGGCAACTTATTTAATGATCCTAAGCCTGAGTTTCCTCCTCCATAAAACAGGTGGATAACAGTCTCACATCTTCGGGCCACAGGAAGTATTTAATAAGACTGTACATGGAAGCCGGGAGTGGTGGCGCGTGCCCGGAGTCCTGCCTGCTGGGGAGGCTGAGGTTGGTCACTTGAGCCTTGAAGTTCGAGGCTGCAGTGCACTATGTTCATATGTGTCAATAGCCACTGCCCTCCAGCCTGGGCAGGACAGTGAGACCCCATATCTAACAGGAAAAGAAAAAATTCTACACGTACAGAGCTTAGTGTGTTGCTTGACACACAGGATACACTCAGGAGATGTGGCGAAATGCAGTTTGCGTGAATATTTCAGCTCTGGCTGCTTGCTAGGTATTTACTTTAGTCCAGAAGGAGAACTCTGTGCTACTGAGGTTTTTAGAGCGGCACTGTGAGTGTAAGCAAAACCAGCCACAGCGCAGCAGAGCAGTAACAGGAAAGCCGGCTGGGGCCAGAAGCCAGCAGCTGGCCAGGAGCGCTCTCATGGAGACAAAAGCCTGTTCTGACCCCAGCTCCAGCCTTTTCTAGCCCCGCAGCTCTGGGCAGACGCATCATCCCCTGCACTGCTGCTTCCTGTTTAAACAATGGGATCTCAGTGCAACTTGATTCACTGAGCGTTAAATAAAATAACAGGAGGATGAACTTTCGCTCTGACCCCGGCAGTAATGTTTGCTGTTATTACAAAGTGAGGGCCAATATTACAGCAGATCTGCACACATGGAGGTGAGAGGTGTTTCGGGGTATTGTCGGAGAGAGACTAACAGAACTGTCTTTGGACCCACGGATGGTTTTATAAGGAAGAGGTGCCTGACGCAGGTCGTGGTGAAGACCATGGATAAATGAAAACGCCCGGCCTGGAACCCTGGCGACTGGGAGGGAGCTCCAGGGCTCTTGGCTCAAGGCGACTTGCTGGGAGGTGCCTCCTTCCAGCTGGGAAGCCAGTGCCCAGAGCGGATGCCTCCGCTCCACCACAGCGGCTCTGAGCTGATGACTCAGGCTTCATGCACGCCCACAGCTGCCCGTCAGAACTTTCGGCTTCAGCAGTTAGCTTGGAACGCAGTCGTGAGCGGGGTATTTTGGGCAGCGTCTCAGCAGAGGGGTGCCAGCTGTGCGGGTGTTCTCCCCCTCTGCGGGCGCTGACTGCCCTGCAGAGCTCCTCTCCTGGTGGCCGGGGGCGGCCGCAGGGTGCAGTTGGGATGACCGCCCTGGCTTGGTTGACTCCAGCCCGAGCCTTTGGGGCCGGGCTCCTCAGAGCAGCAGGTGCGACTTGTGAAGATGATTCCAGTGCCCTCCACCATCGCCCTCCACCATCGCTCGTGCCTCTTACACTGGAGGTTTTCACACTGTGTGCTTCCTCCACCCTCTAAGGAGAATGTGGTCCTTCCCCCGGGTTCCCTTTTTTCATGCAGAACGGAGTCAGGGGAATGGGCGGAGTGGAGAAAGTAAGCAGAGAGCTGTGAGAAGGGGGAGAGGGCTCTGGTGGGCCCAGCTTGCTCCAGCACATTTCTTGGTGGGGAAATTAGAGTGAAATGGGTGAAGTGGAGAAAAAACTACAAAATGCCAGAGAAACTCAGGTGGGCTGTGAAATAAATAAACTGAACAAGGGGAGGAAACCCAGAAGGAGGGACTGAAACTCATAGAAACTGGGTGCCAGGAAGAGTATGTTTTGGGGGATAGGTGGGCCGGGTAGGGAGTTAGTGAGAGAAAAGCAACAGAACAGATTGCAAAGTGCGGAAGAACCGAGGATGAAAGGGAAGGAGATGTTAGAAGTTACTGCTGCAACTTCCCTGTAAATCTAAAATCATTCCAAAATAAAAAGTAGAAGGCCAGGCGCATTGGCTCACACCTGTAATCCCATCGATTTGGGCGGCCGAGGTGGGTGGATCGCTGGAGGTCAGGAGTTTGAGACCAGCTTGGCCAACATGGTGAATCCCCACCTCTACTAAAAATACAAAAATTAGCCTGGTATGGTGGCAAGTACCTGTAATCCCAGCTACTCGGGAGGCTGAGGCAGGAGAATCGCTTCAACCAGGGAGGTGGAGGCTGCAGTGAGCCGAGACTGTCCTACTGCTTGCTAGCCTGGGCGACAGAGTGAGACTCCATCTCAAAAATAAATAAATAAATAAAAGTAGATTTTTTAAAAGAAAGTATTGCTATGGACTATGAATTAGACGCCCTAAAAGCTTTTCCAAGAAGCACCACTAAAGCAGGAATTGCTTTTTATCACCTTTGGTTCATGAATAATAGTATTTCTTTCTATGTGGGCCACGTACAGCCTGGTTCACATGGGGCCTGGCTCTTGTGTGGGTTACGTGAGTTCTTTTTCTTCTCTGAAATCACAGAATGATTAACGTGTTCCCTTTTAATAGGATGAGCCACGCTCATCTTGATATTTGGGTTTTTGAAGAAAACCTATCAAAAACTGTAAAACCCGAACCATGGCAACACCCCTGGGGGCACGGGTCAGTCTGTTGGACACAGTGTATTTTCTTACTCGTTTCTTCGCCTCCTCTGGTGATATCTGGCCTTACTGCTAGGGAGGACATTTGGGAAAATACCCTAAAGGAAGTCTGGATCCCCCGGCAGAGTCGTGTAATCGCCCGTCTCCTGGCTGCAGGTGGGATTGATCGTCATTGACCACTGGTCTTAAGCAAGATGCATGGAGAGCTCTGAGCTTCCAAGAGACAGACTGCAAGTCTGCAATGCAGAAGCGATGTGCTGTGTCCTGGGGCCCCTTCCCTGGCTAAACTGGCTCCTTCATTTAATATCCTGCCTGCTTGCTTTTCTTTTCTTTTTTTTAAAGACAGGATCTCTGTCTCTTACCCAGGCTGTAGTGCACTAGTGCAATCACAGCTCACTGCAGCCTTGACCACCCAGGCTCAAATGATCCTCGTGCAATCACAGCTCACTGCAGCCTTGACCACCCAGGCTCAAATGATCCTCGTGCAATCACAGCTCACTGCAGCCTTGACCACCCAGGCTCAAATGATCCTAGTGCAATCACAGCTCACTGCAGCCTTGACCACCCAGGCTCAAATGATCCTAGTGCAATCACAGCTCACTGCAGCCTTGACCACCCAGGCTCAAATGATCCTAGTGCAATCACAGCTCACTGCAGCCTTCACCACCCAGGCTCAAATGATCCTCTTGCTTCAGACCCCTGAGTAGCTGGGATCACAGGTGTGCACCACCATGCCTGGCTAATTTTTGTATTTGTATTTTCTTGTAGAGATGGGCGTCTTACTGTGTTGCCCAGGCTGGTCTTGAAACCCCGGGGCTTGAGTGATCCACCTGCCTTGGCCTCCCAAAGCGCTGGGATCACAGGCATGAGCCACTGCGCCCGGCCTGCTTGCTCTTTTGATATATTCCTGATTGATTAAGGTTAATGCATCTGTAAAAAAATAATAATAAGAGAGAGAAAGAGAAGAGAGACTTAAGAGAAATACCAAAGGCTACCTAAACCTGGTTGAGATTCTGATTTGAACAAAACCAACTGAAATTTTTCTTTGAGATAAGCAGATACATTTATTATGGACTAGGAATTAGAAGATAGTAAGGGATTGGTGTTTTGTTGGATGTGATAATATCACGGTGTTATGTTAATTAAAAAGTCTGTCAGTTTAGAAAGCATCCGGAATACTCACCTCTTCACAACCTCTTTAAAGACCTAAAAACCTAAGAACGAACTCCCGGGTAGCGGTACGCGTTGTGGGGCCTGAGATGGACAGAACGCTCTTAGGTCTGTCACTACCACCGGACTTCTTGTTATTTGTCTCTTGTTGTGTTTAAAAAAAAAATACCCTAGGACGGTCTTCCTGAGCTCTGAGTAGGGGATCCCTGATGTTGGCACGTCATAGGGGTGACGTTGATGACACAGAGCCTGGTGAATGGATGGGGCTGTCTTGAATCGGTGCGGTGAATGCAGGTTTAGCTCAGGGGACACAGTCAATGGACATGAATTCAAAACAGTAGCCCTGCCAGCCCCACCGTCTCCCCGGCCTCTGAGAGGGCCAATTCAGGGTTCTCGGTGACGTGTTGGCTTCCCGAGGCTGCGTCAGCAGGGAACTAGACATAGTTTCCTCTGAGCAAGAAACAAATAATTGCCAGTGGATGGGGGCCCTCTCCAGGCTGGGGAATCCTTTCTTTCGGGAGGTTGCCGGGCTTGTTGATGGGGAAGACTCAGCAGCCATGTAAGAAGGACTTAATGAATCCCTGGGGAACCAGGTTGTCCTCAGAGCTACAGGTAAGTTATCTGAAAATCCAGCCCCCTTTCTTTGCTGTAGTATTTATGTGCTTTTGTGTGTGTGTGTGTGTGTGTGTGTGTGTGTGTGTGTGTGTGTATTTTTTCCTTTTTATAATAGGGACTGGTGGCCAGGTGCAGGGCTTGTGCCTGCAGTCCCAGTACTTTGAGAGGCCAAGGCAGGAGAATCGTTTGAGGCTAGGAGTTCAAGACCAGCATGGGCAACATAGTGAGACTTCATCTGTACAAAAAATAAAAAAAATTAGCTGGGCATGGTAGCTAATTGGGAGGCTGAAGTGGGAGGATCGTTTGAACCCAGGAGTTGGAGGCTGCAGTGAGCTGAGATCACGCTACTATATTCCAGCCTGGGTAACACAGCGAGACCCTGTCTCAAAACAAACAAACAAACAACAAACAAAAACAATAGGAACTGGTTAAAAATATCACAGTTGTTTTTTTTTTTTGTTTTGTTTTTTTGAGACGGAGTCTCGCTCTGTCGCCCAGGCTGGAGTGCAGTGGCCGGATCTCAGCTCACTGCAAGCTCCGCCTCCCGGGTTCACGCCATTCTCCTGCCTCAGCCTCCCGAGTAGCTGGGACTACAGGCGCCCGCCACCGCGCCCAGCTAGTTTTTTGTATTTTTTATTAGAGACGGGGTTTCACCGTGTTAGCCAGGATGGTCTCGATCTCCTGACCTCGTGATCCACCCGTCTCAGCCTCCCAAAGTCACAGTTGTTGAATTTCCATATGAGCGCCCCCAACACTTTTACCTTGTCCTCTGTCTTTCTGCGTCCACCTGCCTTCCTCTCCATGACTGGAGGTGGCTGGAATAGTCACCTTATCTTTCCCCAGATCTTTCCCAGATGACTTGAAATCCCCCAGTGTGGGGTGGCCTCACTGGGAGTCCCCTCTGGAAGGCTGTGTGTCCTTGCTCTCACGCTGGGTCCTGAACCTCCTGTGTCTTGGAGGCCCATATTCAGGAAGTGGTTGGTGATACGTTTGGATATTTTCCCCCTCACTGTCTTGTGATGAGTGAGTTCTCACTCTATGGGTCCCTGCAAGGGCGATTGTTAAAAAGCCTGACAATGTCCTCCCCCTCCCCCCTCCGCCTCCCCTATCTCCCGCTCCATGTGCTACTCCTGCTCCCCTTCCCCTTTTTTCACGAGTGGAAGGAGCCCAAGGCCTCACCAAATGTTGGCACATGCTTCTTGTTCAGCCTGCAGAATAATGAGTCAAATAAACCTCTTTTCTCTATATATTACCTAGCCTCAAGTATTCCTTTAGAGCAATGCAAAGTGGACTTAGATAGTCAGTGAAACAAAGGGGGATGATGTGAGACTGGTGGCCCAAGTCAGCTGAGGATGCTGGGCTGAGAGCATACCTTCTCTTACCTGCTGGTCTCCACGGCACGAACCCCTTTCTTTCCTCACCACAGCCACTGTATGTAACCAAGTCCAATTTTCTCAGCACCTAGAGCTGTGCTGGGCATGAAATAGATATTGCTTGAAGGAAAGAGCCCAGGTACCAGAATCAGCAGCAGAGGCAGCGTGTGTCGCCCTGTCTGATATTGTGAGCCTTTTCAGAGATCCAGGGGCTGCTACCAGCTAAGGCAGTGTGCAGCCATTCAGCAAATATTCATCAGCACCTGCTCTGCACGAGGTCTGGCTCTAGGTGCCCTGAGCAAGCCAAACAGGGAACTTGCTCAACAGAGCTTAGGTTCTAGTGCAGGAGATCGACAGTAAACCAGCCAGCCAAAACCCCCATACAGCTCTGAAATCAGAGCAGAGAAAGATTGTGAAGAATTGGGAACACAGTATTGGGATAGAGTGGCCGGGAGGTGGTAGAGTTAGGGGTGTTCACCACAGTGGCCAGGGAGAGGCCAACCGAAGGGAGAATGGCATGTGAAGAAGGTGGAGGAGTGGGGAGAAGACCCCTGGCTGCGGGACCTGTGAGGGCGGAGGCCGTGGAGCAGGAGCAACTTGGCAGTTTAAGGGACAGAGCAAAGGGTTGGGTGCAGAGTGTGGTGAGCTGGGGAGATTGGTAGGACTGAGGTAGAGAGAAGGGCAGCGGCCAGAATGTGTTGGGTGTGTAGGTCATGGTGGGGAGTGTTCAGAGAGGAGTGTGGGACCATGGTTAAGTTTAAGAGACAGGTGTTCTGGTTCAGGGAGGCAAGGAGAGTGCAGAGAAGGAAGGCTGTATTTGGGTGTTATCTGGGAATTAGGGAAGCAATAAGGAGGAGCGTGGGTTGCCAGGGTAGAGGCGAGAGGATAGTAATACATTTTTACCTCCAGAAAAGTGAGAGGGGACCCTCACTTCCAGAGAGGTAGGTTTGGGCAGCCATTAAGGGGAGGCAGATGGCCACAAGAAACACGAACAAATCAGGGACTTGGCTTGTAGTCTCAGGTTTAGCATCCACTGCTGTGCAGCCTCAGAGAAGGCACTGACCCCTTCTGGGTTGGTAGGAGACCCTAACCAGCATAGGAAATTAATAAGGTTGGTAGGAGACCCTAACCAGCATAGGAGATGATTTTCAGTACAATGAGATGCTAAAATGTAATTTTCAAAAGGTGGAAAACAACTCTTCTATAAATATAAAATAAGCACATGTAAAGGATTGTATTTAACTCATCAGTGAACAGAGGAACTGGTAAGATGTTGTATTTAACTCATCAGTGAACGAGGGAACCTGTAAGATGTTATATTTAACTCATCAGTGAATGAGAGAACCTGTAAGATGTTGTATTTAACTCATCAGTGAACGAGGGAACCTGTAAAATGTTGTATTTAACTCATAATGAACGAGGGAACCTGTAAGATGTTGTCTTAGTCCACTTTGTGCTGTTAGAACAGAATACCTGAGGCTGAGCAATTTATCAAGAATAGAAACTTGTTTCTCACAGTTCTGGAGGCTGAAAATCAAGATCAGGATGCTGGCATCTGACAAGGGCTTTCTTGCTGTGTCCTCACGTGGCAGAAGGTGAAAGGGCAAGAGAGAGTGAACCCACTCCTGAAAACCCCAGATTACAGAGGCACTAATCCATTTATGTGGGTGGAGCTCCCATGACCCAAACACCTCCAAAGGCCCCACCTCCTGACAATGTTGTGCTGGGGATAACATTTCCAACACACGAATCTGGGGAGACAGCTTCAGACCATAGCAGATGTCAAGGCTGGTTCAAAGGACAATGTGAAGAACAAAGGCAGGCTGACATGAATTTGATAATAGATGCAAACTTGGGTAACATCCTACAGGACAATAAGGTGTAATACTTGGGATCATCTTTCCTTAGGCATGGGCATCAATTGCATCTATAGTGAACAACATTGATTACATTACCATAGAGGAAGCTTTGTGTTGTTCTCAGATAAGAATCATGAGCACTGCTGCATTCTCTACATGAACTTCTATTCTACAGTTGTAATATAGTTCAGTCAATACAAAGCCAACCTCAGAGGCACACTTAGTAGTTTGTTTTTGCCTATTTTTAAGTTTTAAATATTTTTTATAACAGATATGACATTGAATCCATAGTGAAGTTATTCACTTTTTAATTACTTATTTTTCTAATAATTAAATCAACAAGGGAATCTCCTTTGGGTGCCAATCAATCTCTAAACTTTCCAAACTCCTTGTTTGAAAGACGAAAAGGCAGAAGTGGGCCTCAAGTGTGATGCCTTCAACTGGCTGTACAAGCTAGCTGCAGTTTGATGATACTGTTTTATTTACTTTACTATATTGTTATGGTTACCTTTTATTAATGGCAATGGATATATTAATTTTCCATTTTTGGTTGAGATATGAGGCTTCCTTTAAAATACATTTAAGTAAAAAAGAAAAGTGAGTCAATGTGTTTAATTAAGCCAAAAGTATTCAAATGATGAATGATATAGATGGGATGAATAGAAAGTCATGGAAAATGTATGGTGATCACTGAAGCTTGGGAAAAACCCAATCTGATGAACACTCACTGCCCCTTCTCATATCAGGTCTAAGATCTAATAAACTAGAGGGAAGTGGGGAAACCCGGAAAGAAGAAGATGAGTGTTTACTGAGCATCTAATCCGGGCCAGGTCCTGCCCGCTGTGCTTGTCTCCCTGACTGTCTTTTAACTCTCATCTTCTTACAAATAGTTGAAACTTAATAGCCATTATTACCTTACATTTAACAAAATATACATACGCATATATTTTTTTTATTTTCTCCCTCTCCACTAAGAAAAACTTCAGAGAAAGAATTTCTCCAGGGTCAAGCATCCAGCCGAGCATTCCATTAGAGAATGGCAGTGCTGGAATCCCCACCTGTTATCCGGCTTCAGGACTCTTTTGCACTGCCTCCCAGCCCTTCTCCCATGGGAGTTGTGGAGAATTCCCAAGGTGAAGAAAGAACCTTGGGGTAGAGTCTCCTTTTTTCATTTTTTCTTTTTTTCTTTTTTTTTTTTGAGATGGTCTTGCTCTGTCACCCAGGCTTGGAGTTCAGTGGCGCAATCTTGGCTCACTGCAGCCTTAACATCCCAGGTTGAAGCAATCCTTCCCCCTCAGCCTCCAGAGTAGCTGGGACTACAGGTGTGCACCATCATGCCTGGTTAATTTTTGTGTTTTTAGTAGAGACGGGGTTTCATCATGTTGGCCAGACTGGTCTCAAACTCCTGACCTCAGGTGATCCACCCGCCTCGGCCTCCCAAAGTGCTGGGATTGCAGGCATGAGCCTCATGTGCCCGGCCTCATTTTTGTTTTCTTTTTACAGAAATGGAAAGCACATGGTAGGTCATAAGGAGCTGGAAGGGCTGGGGTTCCAGTGAGTATCTGCCCCGGCAGTGCGGCCGCAGACAGGGGAAGGGTGGGAGGTCATCTGAGCTGGTAGGGTGAGAACAAATATAAATCTCAGGGGGGATCCACAAGGGAGCCCATGTCTTTGGTGCCACACAAATGCAGTAAAAGCCATGGACACACGAATATACCAGGGAGTGTTTAGAAAGTCCCATGGGCAGAACACACACAGAGAAAACAGGAGACTAGGCACTGTGGGTTCTTGGGAAAGAGCTGATTTTAGTTGAGAAAGCAGAGGAAACCCCAGACATTGCATGGCTTTATGCTTTAGCCTCACCACCCGCAGAAATCTTCTGTCTCCAGGGTGTCATTGGTGCCTCAAGTTCTACTCGGGGCAGACCCCAAGGTTCTTCCCACCCCTGCGAGCCACCCATCAGGGTCAACTGAGAGATCAACAGAGTCACTTACAGCTGAGGGGAGTTGTTCTGGGCGTTGGTTAGTAAACAGGAGAGCAAAGGGGAGAAGAAGATCGTGTACAGGGGTGGAGCATCTCTAGCTGAAGAAGGCGAGGCATAGAGGTGTCTTACCACCAGGAACGGATCCGAGTCGTTCAACACCAAAATACGTGTTGGAATCATGGCACCAAAATGTTCCTGGTGGTGAATTCACGTCCGTGGGGGTCTGCAGCAGTCTCAGTTCTTGCCTCCTCAGAAGAAAGAATTCGACTGAGTGGCATAAGGCAGAAAGAGAGACCGAAGCCAGTTTCGAAACAGGAGTGAAAGTTTATTAAAAGGCTTTAGAACATGAATGAAAGGAAGGAAGGAAAGGAAACTTGGAGAAGGGCCGAGTAGGCATCTTGAAAGGCAAGTCCTTTTTTTTTTTTTTTTTTTTTTCCCATTTTTTAACCCCTTCCTAGAGTCACTGGAATAAGGGGCTTGTCCTAGACCCCAAGAGTAGGTTCTTGGATGTTGGGTGAGAAACAATTCCAGGTGACTGGCAGAGTATAGTAAAGTTAAAATCGTTTATTAGAGACCACTCAGTTACAGAGTAGGGCGTCCTCCAAAAGCAAGAGAAGGAACGTGCACACCTTAAATACGATTCTTGTTTACGTCGGTTAACAGAGCTAAGAAGAGAGGTCTTTTGTGCTTTATTACAGAGGCTATTGATCAGCTTCTGACAGGCTATTAGTGTTGTTTTCCTTTGTTACTACTGATTTCAGCAAGGATTTACGAATGTACTATTAACCTTAAATCAAAACCTACTTTTAAACTAAGAATGCTTTTTTGTTCTTAAAATATTAAGACATTGCCATAAAGTTCTGTGTATTTAGTTAGCATCACTAATTTGTTCCCTCAGCCATAAACATCTGGTGCCCAAGAGTGCCCACCCCCTGGGAGTATAACCCTGCAGGCATGGCTATATCCCACATTCATGAAAGGCAGACTCACTCTGATGAGGACACCCCTGACACTAGTGTTTGATCCTAAGGGCAGGATGCCCCAAGCTGATCACAGAGTGGTAGTGCTGCTGGTGTTGCCTGCACACAAGCCTGGGTGCCCCTCCTGTACCTGGCCTGGCTTACTGGGCCAGGTGGATTCATACCCAGGCAGGATCCAGGCTGAGGATGGAGTTGAAATGAGGCCATCTGTTTGTGGACCACCGACCACCAGCAGTCCATCCTCCTATTTTTGTGTTCTTTTGGTAGTGGGGAGGAGTGGATGGAGAGTTGCAGTGTCCTGCTGGGAGGGAGGTGCAGGGGCCATAGGAGGTTGGGCCCACCCTGTATATCATTCTTGGGCTGTCCTGAGCACTCAGGACTTTCTGGCTGCTGGGTGAGGGAGCCATCCCTGCAGCACTCCTCCTCCCAACCCTGCCCCACATCTGAGAGCCCTTTGCTCCTAGGGATTTGAGGGCCAAAGGGCCCAAGCCACCTCCTAGGTTTTTTTCCCCTTCCCTTCCCTCCCTCCAGTCCTCTCCTATTTCCTCTTCTCCCCCCAATCCCCCAATTCTTTCACTCCCTTCTTCTTTCCTTCTCTTCCTCCCTTTGTTCTTTCCACTCTCTTTCTTTTCTCTCTCTCTCTTTCCAAGCTTCCATCAGCAATGTGTGATAATTTCATTTGTTTTACATCTCACTACTGGCATGTGATGGTGATAATGGTGGTGATGATAGGGATGGTGATGGTGATGATTTTGGTGATGATGATGGCAAGGATTATGGTGATGGTGATGATGGCAATAATGGTGATGGTGATGATGACAGTAATGGTGATGATGGTGATGGTAATGATAGTGATGGTGATAATGGTGATGATGATAGTAATGATGATGATGGTGATGATTGTGATAGTAAGGATAGTGACGGTGATGATGGTGATGGTGATTATGATGGTGATGGTGAAGATGGTGATAATGGTGATGGTGGTGGTGATGATGACAATGGTGATAGTGATGATGATAGTGATGGCAATGATGATATGATAATGGTGATGATGGTGTTGGTGATGATGGTGATGGTGGTGATTGTGGTGGTGGTGGTGATAATGGTAGTGATGGTGGAGGTGGTGATGATGATGGCGATGATGAGTGGTGGTGATGTTGTTAATCTGAAACTGGCATTGTAAGGCCTGAAGCTTATGCAAGTTGGTGACCTCTTTAAGAAATACTACTTGGGCTTGAACCCTTGCTGTCCACTGTGTCCCTGCCTGAATCACTTCCACTTTCTGTGCCTCGGTTTCCTTGTCCATCAGTCAGAGTTAGCAATATTAATAATTCTCCCTTACGGAGTGAGGATTAAATGAGGTCATGGTCAGCATGTTCAATAGTGCAAATAGTAAACACTTGATGGGTGCTTTCTGTTTTCGACCTGACTCTGAGGTCTTGTCTATCATACATACATTTATTATTTTATTCCATGGTGAAGCTCACATAACATACATTAACAATGTTATTAACTACTCGAAACTGTGCAATTCAGTGGCATTTAGTGCATTCCCAATGGCATGCAGCTACCATTTCTGTCTAGCTTCAAAACACATTCATCACATCAGAAACAAACCCTGTTGCCATTACTAGTCACTCTCCATTTCCTCCCCACATGAATCCACTTTCTGCCTCTGTGGATTTGCCTCTTCTGGACATATCCGGCCATACAGTATGTGGCCTTACATGCCTGCCTTCTTTCCCTTGGTGTCGTGCTTGCAAGCTCCATCAATGTTGGAACATGGGTCAGGGCTTCATCCCTTTTGATGGCTGAATGACTTCAAGCTGCTCCCACTATACTAGCACACCATGATATCATGAACACGATGACATCAACACCATGATATAATCAGCATTGCATCATTAACACCACTACATCATCAGCACCATGACACCATCAACACCATGACATCAACACCTCAACATCAACACCATGACATCATTAACACCCCATCATTAACACCACATTAACACCACATCATCAACACCATGACATCACCATGACATCATCAACACCACATCATCAACACCATGATATGATCAACACATGACATCATCAACACGGCATTAACACCATGACATCATCAACACTATGACATCATCAGCACCACAACATCAACACCACATCATTAACATGACATCATTAACACCACATCATTAACACCATGACATTATCAACACCATGACATCAACACAGTGACATGAACACATCATGATCACCATGACGTCGTAAATACTGTGACATCATCAACACCACAACATCAGCACCATGGCATCACCAACACTATGACATCATCAACACTGCAACATCAACACCATCACATCATGAACACCGTGACAGCATCAACACAATAACATCATCAATTCCCTGACATCATCCACTCCATGACATCATCAACACCTCAACATCAACACCATGACATCATCAACACCATGACATCAGCACCATGACATCATCAAAACCATGACATCCTTAACCCCAATGACATCATCCACACTGCATCATCGACACTGCATCATTATCTACACTACATCATTAACACCATGACATCAGCACCATGACATCAACACCATGATATCAAGACCATGACATCATCAAACCATGCCATCAATACAGCAATGCAGTGACATCATCAACACAACATCATGACATCATCAACACATGCCATCATCAACACCACGACATCATCAACACTATGACATTATAAACATAACATCAAGACCATGACATAATCAATGCTGCATCATTAACACCATGACACTATCAACACCATGACATCATTAACACCATGACATCATCTACACCATGGCATCATCTATACCACATCATTACATGACATCATCAACACCATGACATCATCAACACATCAAGACCATGACATTATCAACACTGCATCATTAACACCCTGACACTGTCAACACCATGACATCATCAAAACCATGTCATCAACAATGCATCATTAATACCACAACATCATCAACACCATGACATCAACATGACATCATTAACACCACGACAGCAACACCACACCAACACCATGACATCAACACTGTGACATCATTAACACCATGACATCATCAATGCAGTGACATCATCAACACAACATCAAGACCATGACATCATCAATACCATGCCATCAATACCGTGACATCAACACTACAACATCATCAACACCATGACACCATCAACACATCAAGACCAGGACATCATGAACACCATGACATCATCAATACTGTGGCATGAAGAACAATGCATCATTAACACCACATCAACATCATGACATCATGAACACTGTGACATCATCAACACCATCACATCCACACCGTGGCATCAACACCATGACATTACTACCACCACGACATCACTAACACTATGACATCATCAACATGATATTATCAACATCTCGATATCAACACTGTGTCATTAACACCACATGAGCACCATGACATCATCAACACCATGACATAATTAACACCGCATTACTAACACCATGACATCATCAACACCACGTCATTAACACCATGACACTACCAACACATCAACAACGATGTCATCAACAGCATGACATCATTAGTACCACTTCAACACCATGACATCATTAACACCATGACATCAACAACACACCATCAGCACCACAACCTCATCAGCACCATGACATAATTAACACGACATCATCAACGTCATGACATCATCAACTTCAACACCACGACATCAACACAGCAGACTCCTGTGAGCAAATGCAGAGTTGCGGCTTCTCCCCACCATCAAGTGAGCAACAGTCCTGTAGCGGACACCAACGGGGGGGTCCTCCAATTCCATTCTGACCCCTCTACCTAGAGACAGTGTCTGATCATACAGGGTGAGGGCTCAGTCCCTAAGACACCGCCCCATCACAACTCCAGACATGAACTGCAAATCTGGGCCTTCTGACAAACTTCTTGATGTTGGGGTTCCCGTAACCCCCTCTTTGTGTTTGATTAATTTGTTAGAGTGGCTCACAGGACTCAGGGAAACACGCTTTTGGTTTATTATAAGTAATATTGCGAAGAATACATATGAAGAGATGCACAGGCGAGGTGTGGGGAAGGGGCGCGGAGCTGCCATGCCCTTTCTGGGCAGCCCCTCCAGGAGCCTCCGCATGCCCAGCTTTCTGAAAGCTCCCTGAACCCTGTCCTCTTGGGCCTTTGATGGAGACATCATTGGACAGGAATGATTGACAATCATGTAGAAATGCCACTGGACAAACAGGGTGTGGTGTAAACCCAGCAGGGCTTGTCTGTCCAGATTCTTCTTCTTTTTTTTTTTTTTGAGATGGAGCCTCACTTTTTTTACCCAGGCTGGAGCGCAGTGGTGCGATCTCGGCTCACTGCAACCTCTGCCTCCCAGGTTCAAGCAATTCTCCTGGCTCAGCACCCCCAGCAGCTGGGATTACAGGTGCTTGCCACCATGCCCGACTAATTTTTGTATTTTTGGTACAGATGGGTTTTGCCATGTTGGCCAGGCTGGCCTCGAACTCCTGACTTCAGGTGATCCATCCGCCTTGGCCTCCCACAGTGTTGGGATTACAGGCGTGAGCCACCGTGCCCGGCCCAGACTCTTCTCAGCTTCTCGGCAGCATTTCTTCCTCCAGGTGATGAGGCAGAACCTGCCCTGGAATGAGGATCTTCTGACCCACAGTCAGGTTAGGGGTCTTGAGATTCTGCTTCCTGAGGCCTGCTTTGAAATTGCCCCAACGTGATAACAAAAGGCTATAACCAGGGCTGTGTGAGTTATGAGGCAGGAGCTGTGGATGAAAACACACACATTTATTCCATGGTGAAGCTCACATAACAAAAGTTAACAATCTTAACTACTCCAAAGCAGATAGTTCAGTGGCATTTAGTGCACTGTGGATGGAAATGCAGGGGAGTCGGTTGCCCTGCCACTCGCTCTGAGCCTCTGAGGGGTGACTGCCACACCCTTTGGCATTGAACTCTACATCCTTTGGGTCTGTCAGCACCTTTCCAGCAATTCCTTGGGTCAAGCCTGTGGGATTCACGTGCTCTTAAAATGAATGGTTAACTGTGCCTGGGTTGGTACAACTTGGTGCTGTGTGACCCCAGCTATCCTCGGCCCTCCTTCTCACACCCCCACCTTGGCCAATACCCACCTGGATTTCTCTCTGGTCCTCCAAGCTGCCGAGCTTGTCCCCACTGCAGGGCCACCAGCCCGGCGTGCTCTGCCCTCGGAGCTCTGCGTGCTACTTCTCTCTTACAATTTTGGGTCTTGCTCAGATGGTACCTCCTTGGGGCAGTCTTCCCCGACCACCCCCCCAGGCACTCCCTGCCACAAATGTCCCCACTGCACTTATGCTGCGGGGAGTTCTCTATCCACTTCCTTGTTCACCCTCACTGGTCCCCTCAAGAAAGCTCCAGGAGGGAGGCGCTGGTTCTGTGTATCCACCTGCGCCAGGGCCAGCACTCCAGGCAGAGCTGTGGTGGAAGGAAGTGGCCCGAGACACCCTGATGTCATCTTTTGGTTTCTGCGTGTTTCCTCCTCATAGACCTGCACCAGCGAACAGGGAACCCGCAACCAGAGGGTGGGCACTGAAATAAAGACAAAGTGAGACAGAAACTCCTGCTCCTGCCCCTCGGCTGTCCCCAGAGCTCAGCGGCGGGGCCGTGGCTGCCCGTGGTCGCAGCGCGGAACTTGCCTCGCAGGATGTTGTGCAGGGCAGCCTGGACCCCACCGTGGAGGGTTAGCCTCCTGTCCCTGGCCCTCCAATGCCTGCAGAGGGCTGATTCTGCACAGCTGTCCAGGGGATGATGCAGACGTCCAGGCGCGGGAAACTGACTGGATGGAGCAACCACTCTCCAGCCTTGTCCTAGCAGACAGCACCATCTGCTGGGCCCTGGGTTTGCGTCTGCAGCCGGACGGGCTCTAGCGGGGCTCTGCCCAATCTAGCAATGTGAGGTGGCATATCTACACCAACATCCACCTGCTGTTTACCAAATGCCATGCCAGGCAGGTGGTCGGCAGCATGGATGAGGCCACCTGCTCATGGCCTGCACTGAGCTGTGTGTGGAGAGGGACCTGTGGGACCTGGGTGCTGCTTGTGGTGCAGGCCCAACCAGTCTCAGGGAGGGGCGTCTGCTGCTCCGAGGCCTCGGGGGGATGCCCACCAATCAGTGGACACCCACGTGTGGGGCGAGCGCCCACCACAGTGCCCATCTCCAGACAAACATCGCTGCTTTCCTGCAGCTCCGTTCCAGGCAGGGGGGCACAGATGAGACGTGGTGGGCGGAAGAGGTTGTTTCAGGTCGTGTTAGATGGTTGGAGGAAATCAACAGGGTGCCATGGACAGTGCTTGGGGGTGATGGGCAGATTAGGGACTGCACGCCAGAGTCAGTCATGGGAGGAGAATGGCACCACTGTCCCAGAAACAGCAAAAACGAGTCCACGCGTGGCACTGATGGGACATCAGAGGAGACAAAAGGAGGTGGCCCTTGGTGGTGCGGTGAGGGGAGGAGGCTGGGAGGGAGGTGGAAGCTTGGGCAGAGCCTGTTGGGCTTTAAATTCTATTCTAAGCGCCATGGGAAGCTGTCGCTGGGCTTTAGGCAGCACAACGACAGGATCCGATTGAGGCTTTCTGTGTTACTAGCAAAGGAATTCAACATTCCTGACATGGGTGAATGGAGAGAAAAGTGATGGGGCTGTTTCCAGAGGTCAAGGTTAAGGGGACTCCCATGGATGGGATGTGTCCTGGGACCAGCAAAGTGGGAAGCGGTCGCCTCGCCCAAGCCTGCAGGGACCAGAGAGGGAGTGGTCCCCGGAGGCCCATAGAGTAGGGCCGAGGACAGGGGAGGACACGAGGAGCTGCCGAGGGAGTAGGAGGTGCAGCCGCCCTTAGATCTGGCCTGCAGGGGTGGAGCAGGAAACCACAAACACCCACCTCTTCTCCTGGGGTGGTGGAGCCGGGGCACCACGTCCACGGGGTCCTCCTGGGGTGGAGGGCGGACCTGGAGGGGCAGACACCCTCTCAGCTTCCAGAAAACCTTGACTCCAAGAAGTCACACTGAGAGATCCCCCCGTCGCTGGAGAGATCTCCTTTTCTGATACAACCACTTTATTCCCGTATCTCGGGGGTGTCTGGGGGGGTGACTCAGTCCGTCTAAAGGGAATGAGTGTGAACTGGGAGGGGGTGTTGGACCCAGGAGACTTTCACTGCAATAACCACTTCTCCCCTTGTCCTTTCATCCTTCTTCAGTGGGACCCACTTCCCTGCCCTACACCGAAAGGGGGTGGCTCACAAGTATTTTTAGATAAGGAACCTCTGCCAATGCGGTCCCAGGCAATGAGCTGAGCTCTCAGTGTCGCTTTCCACGTCACTCCCCTCTAAGCTGCACCTTGCTCTGGGCTGAGGCTTTAGCAGGGGCCGGACCAGGGGCCTCTGTCAGCTTTCTGCTCAGCCCCTCACAGGCTGGTTGTGGTTTTTGCTCCCCACAGCAGGCAATACTGGGGCCAGGGAAGAGGGGTAAAGAGACAGGGCTGGGCTCGCTCGGCAGGGCTGCGGTGGTTGTGTGGGCTGTGGTGGTTGGCTTTAGGCATCAGCTTGGCTAGGTCATGTCACCCAATTATGTAAACACACGTGAATCTCGGTGCTCCCGGGAAGGTATTCTGTAGACATGGTGGATGTGTCCCATCACCTGACTTTTAGTAAGGGCGATCGCCCTCCGCAGCGGGTGGACTGAGTGGGCCTCACCCAGTCAGCTGAAGGAAGGAGACATTCTGCCCCAAGACTTTAGCCTCAGCCTGGGTTTCCAGCCCGTTGGCCTGTCCTGCAGATTTCAGACTTGACAGCTTCCAATCACACGAGCCAATTGTAAAAAGAAATCTCATATCTGGATCCACATCTACATTTGTATATCCATATCCATACATATATCCATGGATACTTCCATATCTATATCTCCATCCATGTCCATGCCTCCATCCACATTCATGCCTACATGTACATACATATCTACATCTGTATCCATGCCTACGTCCACATCTGTGCCTATGTGTGTATCTATGCCTACGTCCACATCCTATCTACACCCACATTCATACCTACACCCTCATCCACATCTACACCCACATCCATAGCTACACCCACATCTATATCTATACCCACATCCATATCTACACTCACATCCATATCTACACCCTCATCCACATCTACACCCTCATCCACATCTACACCTGCATCCACATCTACACTCACATCCATATCTACATCCACATCCATTCCTACACCCACATCCACACCCACACCCACATCCATATCTATACCCACATCCTATCTACACCCACATTCACATCTACACCCTCATCCACATCTACACCCACATCCATAGCTACACCCATATTCATATCTACACCCACATCCATGCCTATACTCACATCCACACCCACACCCACATCCATATCCATATCTACACCCACATCCACATCTACACCCTCATCCACATCTACACCCGCATCCACATCTACACCCACATCCATATCTAGATTCACATCCATTCCCACACCCACATCCATGCCTACACCCACATCCATATCTACACCTGCATCCATATCTACACTCTCATCCATATCTACACCCACATCCATGCTTACACCCACATCCACATCTATACCCTCATCCATATCTACACCTACATCCATATCTACACTCACATCCACACCCACACCCACATCCATATCTATACCCACATTCATATCTACACCCTCATCCACATCTACACCCGCATCCACATCTACACCCTCATCCATATCTACACCTACATCCATATCTATACCCACATCCATGCCTACACTCACATCCACATCCACACCCACATCCATATCTATATCCACATCCATATCTACACCCACATTCATATCTACACCCACATCCATATCTACACCCTCATCCACATGTACACCGCATCCACATCTACACCCGTATCCATATCTATACTCACATCCATGCCTACACTCACATCCACAGCCACACCCATATCTATATCCATATCCATATCTACACCCACATTCATATCTACACCCACGTCCATATCTACACCCACACCCATATCTATATCCACATCCATATCTACACCTATTTCAATATCTACACCCACATCCATATCTACACCCACATCCATGCTTACACCCACATCCACATCTACCCTTATCCGTATCTACACCCTCATCCATATCTATATCCTCATCCATATCTCACCCTCATCCATACCTCCATCCACATCCGTGCCTACATCTGTATCCATTATCTACAGCCACATCCATATCTACACCCACATCCATATCTACACCCACATCCATTTCCAAGTCCGTATCTATATATATACCCATAGTCACCTCTGTATGTATACCCATATCCATTTCCATATCTGTATCTATATTCATAGCCATATCTGTATCTATACCTATATGTACCTCCATACCTATATTCATATTTACATCCAAATTTATTTCCATAGCCACATCTGTATCTATACCTATATGTACCTCCATACCTATATTCATATTTACATCCAAATTTATTTCCATAGCCACATCTGTATCTATACCTATATGTACCTCCATACCTATATTCATATTTACATCCAAATTTATTTCCATAGCCACATCTGTATCTGTACCTATATGTACCTCCATACCTATATTCATATTTACATCCAAATTTATTTCCATAGCCACATCTGTATCTATACCTATATGTACCTCCATACCTATATTCATATTTACATCCAAATTTATTTCCATAGCCACATCTGTATCTATATCTGTATTCATATCCATATCTGTATCTATACCCATATCTATGTCCATATCCGTATCTATATCCATATCTATGCCTAAATCTGTACCCATGTCTGTATCCATATCCATCTAGACCCATATTCATATCTGTATCTATACCCATATTCATGTCCATATCCATACCTCTCTCTATATCAATATCCATATCCATATTCATCCATTCCCATGCTCATGTCCACTTCCACATCTACCTGTGTCCTCTTACTCTGCTTCCCTGGGGACCCCTGGCTGAAACCGGAGGCTTCTGTTGAACTCACTGGATGTGGCAAATAGAGAAAGGTTTCTCTTGTTCTGGGGTCTTTGGTGACCCCTGCTGGTCCCCTCTGCCGGTGGTTTCCTTGACCCTGGGGTGCTGCCCTCTCTGCAGAGTCAGCCTCTACTGGTTCTTGAAGAGAAGCAGCAGGCCAGCCCCACCCATCTAGATTCATACGTGGGGGCAGATCTCTCGGTCATGTGTGTCTCAGGTGCTAGCACCACAGCATGGAGTTATCTGAGTCGTCATCTCAGAGCAGGAACTCACTCATCACCAAAGGGAGAGTGAGTGCCAGGCCATTCATGAGGAATCCACCCCATGATCCAACACCTCCCATCAGGCCCCACCCCAACACTGGGGACCACATTTCAACATGAGATTTGGAGGGAACACACATAGAAACCACATCACCACACAGTTGTGATGAGATGTAAAATCTATCATGGCAAAGGCAAAAAATGAAAAGAAATGAAGTTGAGTTTAACAATCAGTGATCAAGACCATCCTGGCTAACACGGTGAAACCCCGTCTCTACTAAAAAATACAAAAAACTAGCCGAGCGAGGTGGCGGCGCCTGTAGTCCCAGCTACTTGGGAGGCTGAGGCAGGAGAATGTTGTAAACCCGGGAGGCGGAGCTTGCAGTGAGCTGAGATCGCGCCACTGTACTTCAGCCTGGGTGACAGACTCTGTCTCAAAAAAACAAACAAAAAACCAATCAGTGGTAAGTGGCAGTTATAACCGCCGTGTCTTCCGTGTCATAGTGGAACACTGAGGCACGGGGCAGCTTCCCATCACCTTACCTTTGATGATGGTACTTCTTAGCTTTCTTCTTGGGGCCTCTATCTCCCCATTTGTAAGCAGAATATTGGATTTGCTAGTTCCTGCGGTCCTCCCAGGGTGCCATGCTAGGCTGCTGACTGGAATCGCAGAGGGGGCAGAGCTGACCGTCTCCAGAAGGGCCCGCCCGAGTAGGAAATGACAGACTTCCTGCCTTGTCATCTCCTCCTCCAGAGTGGACGTTTGGAGACTTCACCGCACATGTGGGGATTGTGCTTGTTGACCTCGTAGTTCCCTCTGAAGAAGGTGTTTGGGTCTCAATAGAGGGCCAGTTACTGCCCAGGGAAATAAGAAATCCTATAACATCCACAGCTTATATGGCATTAAAACTCAAAGAAGGGCCGGGTGCGGTGGCTCACTCCTGTAATCCTAGCGCTTTGGGAGGCCGAGGCAGGCAGATCACCAGGTCAAGAGATCGAGACCAGCCTGACCAATGTGGTGAAACACCGTCTCTGCTAAAAGTATAAAAATTAGCTGGGCGTGGTGGCGGGCGCCTATAGCCTCAGCTACTCACGAAGCTGAGGCAGGAAAATCGCTTGAACCCGGGAGGCGGAGGTTGCAGTGAGCTGAGATCGCACCACTGCACTCCAGCCTGACAACAGAGCGAGACTCTGTCTCACAACAAAACAAAATGAAACAAACAAAAAACCCCAAAAGACTCAAGTCCATATGTTTATTTGACAACCATTGCCCTTTTGGGGGATACAAAGGGAGCAGGAGGTTTTCAGGGCTGCTGAGGCAGAATTGGCACCATTTACTCAAAGCTTATTGCTTCCTGAGCTCTTGTCTGTTAAATGTTCCTAGATGGTTCTAGCCTATGAAACTCATCTTAGTTTGATTTAATTTTCCTGCCTCAGCCTCCTGAGGCATAGATATGGATATAGATACGGATATGGACATAGATATGGGTATAGATACAGATATGGATATGAATACAGGTATAGATACAGATGTGGCTATGGAAATAAATTTGGATGTAAATATGAATATAGGTATGGAGGTACATATAGGTATAGATACATTCATGACCAAATGAACTATTTTGGGGAGAGAGAAATTGCCTTTCCTGGTGAATAACAAGTTAGTGGATCATTGGAGGCCAATCCAAGGCCTGTTAGGGACAAATCCAGTCTTTGCAAGGATTATTTCAAAACCTGGCATTTCAATCGAAAAATCAAACTGGGCTTGCTGTTGACCTGACCATGTGTGTTGAGACCACAGTCCTCCGTCTTACTTGGGTCATGTTGACTCATACATCGGTAGTTTGGAACCCACTTTATCCATGGAGATGGTGTTGGTGGTGGAAAATAAAGCATGGATAATTAAAAACAAAACTTCTGAAGTTACTGTCTGAGTTTTAATTTACCTTTGAGCCAACTTTTAAAACCAGTCTCCCTAATAAATGAGGGAGGGTGAGGGGTGAAGAGGAGGAAGCCATCCCAGCCGCAGGTTAGGTGCCAGAAGGAAGCTGTCCTGGGGTTAAATGCTGGCCAAGGCTGTTACTGAAATGGGTAACTCACATTCAGATGATGGAATCTGGCTGCATTTAGTGAGCTTGTGCATGTGTATATTTTTGTGCCATATACTGGACTTTCTTAAACTCGAGGTATTTGATGCACTTCATGTAGTGGTTCTGAGCAGGAGAGCCTGCAGCTGGACTGCTGCCATTTAAATTCAGTGTCTGCCACTCACTAGCTGTGTGGCCTAGTGCTGGGCTTGGGGTGAGGGGAGTGAGGTGCCAGTGGCAGTGCATGTACAGGCGGACCCCTGAGCAGGGTGCCTTCTCAAATTCTGGGCCAAGGCGCCTCACCTGCCTCATCACAATCCCAACCCTGGAGTGACTCGGAGCCTTGTTTAGCTCTATACCTCAGTCTCTTCATCTGTGAAAGGGGGGTGACCGTGACATACACCCCATGGTGTTGCATTTTTGGGGATAGCTGAATTAAAATACTGGAGGTATTTAGGACAGCTCCTGGCACACGGCAGGCACTGGGCTCTGACAGCTGATGTCACTCAACACACACCAAGGCTGCTTTCTCAAGGGCAGGAAGCAGGGACCTTGCTTTTCCTTCTGGTGGCCCTGGAGTTTCCATGCACGTGCTGCTTGGAAGCTACTGACTTTCAACATCAAGCTCCTGCTGCACCCATTTTCTGGGGCTGGCCTGGTGCTTGGGAGCCTCATTCTTGCCTTGCCAGAGTCTCCCTGCTGGACTGGCCACTGGTAGGCTAGAGGAGGCTGCAAGGATGAATGGGAGGGAGCAGCTATTGCCCTGCTTCCCTCTGGTTCATGCATTACTTCCTGTTCCTGCCTCACTTCCTGCTCCTGCTTTACTTCCTGTTCCTGCCTCATTTCCTGCACCTGCTTTCCTTTCTATTCCTGCCTCACTTCCTGCTTCTGCTTTACTTCCTGTTCCTGCCTCATTTCCTGCTCCTGCTTTACTTCCTTTTCCCCCTTTAGTTTCTGCTCCTGCTTTACTTCCTGTTCCTGTTGTGCTTCCTTCTCTGCTTTCCTTTCCCAGTTTACTTCCTGCTCCTTCGCTTCCTGCTCCTGCCTCACTTCTGCTCCTTCCCTTCCTGCTTCTGGTTTACTTCCTGTTCCTGCCTCACTTCCTGCTCATTTGGTTCCTGCTTCTGCTTCTTGTTCCTGCCTCACTTCCTGCTCCTGCTTTACTTCCTGCTGCTTTGCTTCCTATTCCTGCTTTACTTCCTGCTCCTTTGCTTCCTGTTCCTGCTTCACTTCTGATTCCTACTTTGCTTCCTGCTTCTGCTTGGCTTCCAGTCTTGCCCTTCAGCTCCCACTCCTCGTTCTGCTCCTGCACTGCTGCCCCACAGCATGACTTCCTGTTGGTGGCAGGCGGGCTTGACCTTAGGACTTTGCACCCGGAACTGGGAAATGGGCGGAAGGTGGGGACTCTGTGGCTGTGGGAATGTGGGGATGCCAGGAGCCTCCTACCCTGCTAGTGGGAGTGAAAAATGGTGCAGTCACTTTGGAAAACTATTTGGCCGCTTCTTAAAGAGTTCAACAGAGTCATACCATGTGACCCAGCAGTTCTCCTCCTAAGTATTGAACTGGGAGAATGAAAAAAGTACCTTCACACAAAGGCTTTCTACAGATGTTCTTCGTAGCATTATTCCTAATTACTATAGAAACTTCAAACAGCCCGAATGCCCATCCGCAGGTGCCCACCTGAGCGAGTGTGGCCCATGTGCCCAGGGACTCACTGGCCTGCCATCAGAGGCGATGCGCTGCAACTTCCCACCACGGCAGGCATGGCCTTCGAGAGAGTGCATGACATGGAGGAAGCAGATGACACTGCAAGACTTCATGGGTAGGAAATTTCTGGGACAGGCAAAATGGTAGAGACAAAAAGTAGATCCGTGGTTCCCTGAGGATGGGGGTGGGATTGACTGCCGGGGTATAGGGAAGCTTTCTGGACTGATGTGGCTGTCTTAGAACTGGGTTTTGGTGATGGTTGCTTAATTATATGTTTACTAAAAGTCACCCAATGCCGCCTTTACCATGGGTCAACTATATGTTCATTATAATCCTATAAAAGCTGCTTTTAATATAGTCATTGTCCGAATATTTAAGATGGTGGATATCCCAGTTGCACTGATTTGATCTTTATAAATGATATGAATGAAATGATCACATGAACTCCCCGCATATGTACACCTGTTGCGTATCAGTTTAAAAAAAATAAAGTTAAAAATAAACAGTGCCTGGCCAACATGTTGAAACCCCGTCTCTACTAAAAATATAAAAATTAGCCGGGCATGGTGGCATACACCTGTAATCCCAGTATTCAGGAGGCTGAGGCAGGAGAATCGCTTGAAGCCAGGAGTCGTAGATTGCAGTGAGCTGAGAACGCACCACTGCACTCCAGCCTGGGAGACAGAGCAAGACTCCGTCTCAAAGAAAAAAACAAAAAACAGTGATTGTCCCCTTGCTCCGTGCAGGACTTGGGACCGGGACCTGCCCTCTCGCGGGCGTTTGGGGCGTTCTCTGCGTTCGCTCCGGTGGCTTGCAGAGCATGGGGTGAGCAGCAAAGAGTTCTCTGCCACAACTCCCAGGAGAAGCTTGTGCCCAGCTGTGGATGCAGCTGCTTTGTCTCTGTGGCAACTGTTTTCTTAAAAACCTTGGGTCAATAGAATCGGTGTCAATCAAATCCCATTTTCTCCTTGACCTGCGTGACCCCTTAAGAGTTGTGTGTCACCTGCTGAAGAGCGGCCTCTGGGACTTAAGGCCTGGAAAGATCCGCACACAATGGCACCTGTAGGGCGTCGCTCCGGGGCATCCCTGCCGAGAGTGCTTTTGTGAGATGGAGACCATTCAGGCCCGTGGAGGATCCCAGACAGCAGGGGGCTCTGGTGGTCAATGGATGGGATGAGCCTGTGGGCCTGTGCTTTCCTGCACAAGGGCCTCCTGAGGGGAGGACTCTGGGGAGTTTCCCACAGTGCCCAGTGGCTCTGAGTAATCCTCCTGGGATGGGACAGAGGGAGCACACGGAAGGGAATTTGTAGGTGACCGTGGCAGGGACAAACGACTCAGCAGCTGGCTTGTCCTAAAGTGCTGTGGGAGTCTGAGCTCCGGTGGAATCCCAAGATTAAATAAAATAATAATAATAAGAAAACAGGCCGGGCATAGTGTCTCAGGCCTGTAATCCCAGCACTTGGGGAGGTCGAGGCGGACGGATAACCTGAGATCAGGAGTTCAAGACTGGCCTGGCTAACATGGGGAAACCCCGTCTCTACTAAAAATACAAAAATTAGCCGGGCGTGGTGCCAGGCGCCTGTAATCCCAGCTGCTCAGGAGGCTGAGGTAGGAGAATTGCTTGAACCCGGGAGGTGGAGGTTGCAGTGAGCCAAGATCGCGTCACTGCACTCCAGCCTGGGAGGCAGAGCAATACTCCATCTCTTAATAAATAAATGAATGAATGAATGCAAACCCATTGCACTAAAGGAATGTAACAATGCCCGGACAGTCATGTTCTCGCCAAGGCTCCCTTGATAAGACGAGGCTGGCCAGGTAGTGAAAGGGTTTAGACCTGGTTGGAACGTGACTGTGTCTACATGAAATGGGGGTTATTTTACCCTCAGGCCGCTGTGGCATCCACATGCCTGCTCTGAGGTGATGGGACAGGGTTCAGTGACCGGCTGAACTGAGAGTGGGTTGGGAGGACTGAAGGTTTGGAAGCTGTGGGGATAATGATGCCACCAGCTTTGGTCTTGTTAAATGTGAGATGCTGCTCAGACACGTTGGGGAAAGGGCTGTGACCAGCTTTCACTATGGTGTGGACAGAGAAGGGGTCTGAGCTGGAGACAGACGGGAAAGTTATCGGGGGAAGTGACGGCCAACCACCTGACAGTGGTTTCATTTCCCAGAGGATGCAAATTTACATATATTAAAAAAAGAGCTGAGAGCAAGACTCTGTAAAAACAATCCGAAAATCAGTCAAAGAAGACAGATCTAGTCAAAGAAGACAGATCTAGCTAAAAAGGTGGAGAAATCCACGTGGCCAGAGAGTGAAGAAATGAAACAATGCATTGAAAGCAGCTCTTGCCATCAACCATTTTTATGGCAATTTTGAAACATCTGAAAGGGGGAAAGAATTGTTCTGTAACACAGATGAACCCCCATCTGGATTCTGTGGTTAGCATTTAGCAGCATCCATCGTATCACCGTCAGTCTCCATCAGGGAATCCATCGTGTTATTCTTTGACCAAAAGCAGCTTTTAAAATTCTAAAACTGAATTTTAGACTCAATTCTAACTTTCAGTTACACAATTGAAAGTTATGTCAGCATCCTCAAGTCCCTTCCACTCCACAGGGTAATATTTAGATCAAATCTTCCTAATGGTAAATGGCCTAGAAGCCGGCACTGCTCACAAATAAAGAATCTCATTTCAAGAGAGCAACTGTGAACTCAGGGTAACGAAATCCGTCCAGCTGCACAGGTGACTGGAAAAGCACGCCAACCCTTCGTTATGTGAATGGAAGATACCTTGGGCCTGTTCAAGCTGGGACCACGCAGGGCAAACCTGCCTCCTGTTCTATTCAAAGTCATCCCTCTGCTCAGAGATGTATGCATAGTCTGGCTGCCTCTTTTGGAAGGTCTATCAGAAACTCAAAAGAATGCAACCATCTGTCTCTCACGTACTTGTGACCAGAGGCCCCCAGTGGGGGGCCTTGTTTTGAGCTATCTCTGCTGTTCTGGAAGGAACTAATGTACTTCCTACACATATTGATTGATGTCTCACGTTTCCCTAAAATGTATAAAACCAAGCTGTGCCCGACCACCTTGGGCACGTGTCGTCAGGACTTCCCGAGGCTGTCTCACGGGTGGGTCCTCAACCTTGGCGAAATAAACTTTCTAAATTAACTGAGACCTGTCTCCAGTTTTCGGGGTTCACAGATAGTTAACCACAGGACAATCGAGGTAGCCAACACTCGTGTGTGTGCAAGGCGTTATTCTCAGCGCTGTTCTCAGACTCTCTTATTTCAGGCTCACACAAACCTATGCAAACCAAAAATAGAATTCTAAGGCCCCCAGCCATCTGAATGGGACCTTTCTCTCGGCTAAGGGCGTTCCAAACTGAACCTGAAAAACTAGTTCAGGGCATGATGGAAAGGGCAGATCGGTCACGCCTCATTTTCCTATCCTCCTTTTTTTTTTTGAGATGGAGTCTTGCTGTGTCACCCAGGCTGGTGCAATCTGGACTCACTGCAACCTCTGACTGCTGGGTTCAAGTGATTCATGTGGCCTCTGCCTCCCAGGTAGCTGGGATTACAGGCACGCATGACCACGCCTGGCTACATTTTGTATTTTTAGTAGAGATGGGGTTTCGCCATGTTGGCCAGGCTGGTCTGAAACTCCTGACCTCAAGTGATCCTCCTGCCTCAGCCTCCTAAAGTGCTGGGATTACAGGCATGAGCCACTGCACCTGGCCTTCCTCTCCTTCCTTTTGGAACTCAAGAGAAGCTGACCAGCATTTAACATCAACGCAGACCCTGAGTCTGAAAAGAAACATTTACAGTCTATTCTCTCTGAAGTCGGCTACCTGGAGGCCTCATTGGCATCATGAAACCTGCTCTCCCCGACCGGTTATTGTAACCCAGACGTTTCTTTCTAATGATAATAATGCTTTCAACCTGTGAACCTAGAAAATCTGACACAGGTCTCAGTTAATTTAGAAAGTTTACTTTGCCAATGTTGAGGACATGCCCGTGACCCAGCCTCAGGAGTCCTGACGACATGTGCCCAAGGTGGTCGGGCACAGCTTGGTTTTACACATTTTAGGGAGACATGAGACATCAATCACTATATGTAGGAAGTACACTGGTTCCGTCTGGAAAGGAGGGACAACTGGAAGCAAAGGCAGGAGGACGCTGGAGGGGGCTTCCAGGTCACTGGTAGGTGAGACACAAATGGTTGCATTCTTTGGAGTTTCTGATGAGCTTTGCCAATGGAGGCAGATCAGATATGCATCTATCTCAGCAAGCAGAAGGATGACTTTGAATAGAATGGGAGACAGGTTTGCCCTCAGCAGTTCCCAGCTTGAGTTTTTTTCAGTGATTTTGGGGGCCCAAGATATTTTCCTTTCACAAACCAATTGCTAATCAGAAAATTTTAAATTTACATTTGACCTGGAAGTCCCACCCCTGCTTTGAGTTGTCCCACCCTTGCAGACGGAACCAATGTAAATCTTACATGTATTCGATGGAGGTCTCGTGTCTCCCTTAATATGCATAAAAGTAGGCTGTGTCCCCACCACCTGGGGCGCATGTTTTCAGGACCTCCTGAGGGCTGTGTCACGGGGTCATGGTCATTCATATTTGGCTCAGAATAAACTTCGAATATTTTACAGAGTCCGACTCTTCACTGATAACCGTGGGGCATCAGCACTCTCATCACTCTGTTTTATGGATGAGGAAACTGAGGCCCAGAGAGTTTAGGTGACCTGCCCAGGGTCCCACAGGTGGTCAGGGACCATGCTGGGATTTCACCAGAGCCCAGATCTCTGGCACCTGTCAGCATCCCATGTTGCCTCCCAGACAAAGCAAAGAGGTGCCATTTTAAACCCTCCAATTTAGCCGTGATCTGTAAAAAACGATGATGCTTCCTGCTGGTGGGGATGCAGCGAGAGAGGCCTGCCCACGGGAACGTAAATCAGTACATCCTGGAAGGCTGTTTGGCAACTCAGGAGCCATGAAATGTGTGTGTCATTGATCCAGGCATTGGGTTCCCAGGAATAAATTGCCATGAAACAATGCAAGAGGTGGAGCCAATGTCCTCTCCAGGGGTATTCGCCAGAGAATTTGATGAGTGAAGCACCAAACAGCAGAAGATGTGTATCGTATACGTTATGAAATGCTTCTGTAATAGCAATGTTCACAGGTCACGATTTAAAGAAAAATGTATATGATGAGAAAGTGTTTACTCCGTAGAACACATCAAGTTACAAAATAGAATTTAGGAAAACAAAATAAAATCACAATCATCTTCGCCTACTGTTATATGTGTATACAAATACACATAATAAGTATAATGTATGTGTACTCCATAAAATAATATCATCAAATACATTGGAAAGGTAGGTACCAAAAATACCAGCAACGGTTATTTCAAAGAAGGGCTTTGACATTTTGCTTTGTTCTGCAAGGGGCATGCATTACTTAGGAATCCAAATGCCATCCTTCCGTTCTCATAGTGGTAGTCATAGAAGAGACTGAAGTCAACTCAGACGCTCCCCTTTTTTATTCCGGCTGCAGAAGCTTCGAGGGAGACGGAAAGCTGTCAGTAGGTGGCGCCAGAGGGTGGCGGTTGTCTCAGGCTGCGTCGGGGCTGGTGCCAGCCAGCCTGGCCCTGAAGTCCCTGGTTCTCTGCCATCCCATGTGCAACTGGTGATTTTGCAATTTCTGCATCTGTGTGGGGCCTGGCTCCCCTGTGGCTGGAGGCCTGCATGGAGCAGGGGGCATGCCACGCTAGATGGTGACAAATTACTACCATCGAGGGCACCTAAGCACACCTTGGGCTCTATAAAGCACAGCTAGAGCCAAGATGCTGCCCTTAAAAATCAGATAATCTCAGGCGCGTGTGAAGCAAAGTGAAAACAGGAAAATGCAAGGGGCGGAGAAGCTGTTGGTGGAGAGAGAAACAGTGGAGAGTGCTGCCAGGAATCTTGTGCCGCTTTTTCCTCTGAGGGGACAGAGAGGCTGGGAGAGTGGAGAGCTGGCCCTGTTGGTCTAGATCTAAATCCAGAGTGAAAATAGCAACCCCGAGGACACGGATACTCTAGGTCAGTGTAGTAGTTGAGAGACCTTGACCTGGGACATAGAAGCCAGAGATGTATGGGTTCAGGCTCTCAGAAAAAATGGAGTCAGTTTTTCCCTCCATTAGTGAGAATAGATAAACCCAGCTCAGCTAAATTCTTTGTTTCTTTTTTTTTTCCTGTTGCCAGGCTGGAGTGCAGTGGCACAATCTCAGCTTGCTGCAATCTCCGCCTCCCAGGTTCAAGCGATTCCCTTGCCTCAGCCTCCCAAATAGCTGGGATTACAGGTGCATGGCACCACACCCCACTAATTTTTGTATTTTAGTAGAGACAGGGTTTCACCCTGTTGGCCAGGATGCTCTCCATCTCCTGACCTCGTGATCTGCCTGCCTCAGCCTCCCAAAGTGCTAGGACTACAGGCATGAGCCACAGTGCCTGGCCAGCTAAGCTAAATTCCAAAAGTGTTTGTTGACTGCCTTGGAAATGATCGTAATGATGGTATAGTAATTGTAAATGATGGATAGTAATTACAATTTCCACCAACATTTATCAAACCCTTACTGTGTTAAGTGCTTAACATGGGTTATTGCATTTAAGCCCCAGCATGGTCTAGCAGGTGGATATGACTGCTATCATCCCTGAATTACACATGAGGGCACTGAAGCTTAAAGAGGTGAAAATTTTCCAAGGTCACCCATGGCTAGGTCTTACTGCACACTTAATAGGAGCCAAGGAGAATCAGTCAGGATAGGGCAGGTTATGCTGCTGTAACAAACAAATTGAAAACCTCAATGGTTGAAAAATATGTTTATTTCTCAATTGTGTTATATGTCCATTGTATGTCATCAGGAGGGCTCTGCTCGTTGTCGTTCCTAGGGGTCTGGCTGGAAGGAAACTCCATCTGAAAGCATTTTTCCATGTTGGTAGAGACAAGGAGAAGAGACCATGGTAAACCACACAGGGACTGCTAGAGCGCCTCACCTGAAGTGTACTGCGACTGCTCACAGCACGTTGGCTGCAGCAGGTCACATGGCTCTGCTTGGGTCAGTAGAGGGGGATGGGCATGAACATGTTCCTCTTGCAAGAAAGGGAACCCAGTATTTGGTTTTCTTATTCTCCATAGCAGGGGTCCCCACTCTGGGCCCCAGAGTGGTGCCATTAGGAACCGCACCGCATGGCAGGGGGTGAGTGGTGGGTGAGCATGACCGCCTGAGCTCTGCCTCCTGTCAGGTCAGCAGCAGCATTCGATCCTCATAGGAGCGGAAACCCGGGTGTGAACTGGGCATACGAGGGATCTAGGTTGCCTGCTCCTTATGAGAATCCGATGCCTGATGATCTGAGGTGGAACTGCTCCCCACCTCGGTCTGTGGGAAGAATTGTCTTCCACAGAGCTGGTCTCTGGTGCCAAAAGTTTGGGGACCGCTGCTCTATGGCTCCTATTAGTGTGCATTTGTTTGGAAAACGTAGATTATTTTATTTGATTTTATAATACACTCTTAGGCACTATTATTATTTTTGTTTTATGCAAGAGAAAACAGAGTTTCTGTAGCATACCCTAGCTCACACAGCTACTAAGTGGATCATGTACGATTCAACCTTAGCTCTGTTCCAGTCCTGAACCCCAGCTCTCCAAAAACAGTTATATCCCACAGGGGGGTCTCAGTAAGTACGTTCCAGGAAGCGTACCCTTCTTGGTTTATAAAATAAGATTTGGTATTAAATATTTGGCATTTAAATATTGCATTTAAATATTTGTATATATTTAAATACAATCTAAACATTACATTTACATATTTGTATATATTTAAATACAATATTTAAATTGTATTTAAATATTTGTGTATATATTGTTCTGTTATTTAAATATTGTATTAAATATTGTACATGATATATGTTATATGTACATATGTGTATATGTGCATAAGCACGGACATATATGCATATACACACATGTATATGTATGTATATATGTATATATGTACATACACATGTCTATATGTGTATACATATACATACATAGCATATACAATATTGAATATAATATATACATGATATATCACTTTTCAGGAATATATTTAAAGAGAAAATGTAAATTTTGGGTCCCTAAGTTCAATGCAATATTTTAAACAAAATGATAAGTGGACAAAATCTCAAATCACACTCAACGTGCAATGGGTAGAGCCTCGAAATCTGGTGTAGATATTTTGAAAAGGTCGCCCAGTGTCAGCAAAAGGACCGGGCATCTCACTGGGCATCTCAGACGTGCTGGCACTAAGGGAGAAATCCTGGAGCTACCGTATTCAAGACGACAGTTTGTAACAATTATGTGGGTTGCTCGACGGCCAGGGGGTGATGTTCTGAGATTTCTACCTGCCAACACAACAACGTGTTCTGTATATTTAGGCCTTGTACTGGTTTTCAGTTATGTTTTAGGAAATTGGGTGGGATGTTTGGGTTTATGTGTAGCATGTAATAGCTTAGTAATAGAAAGAAACTAGGATTCTGGAGAGGACTTTCACAAAGAACTTCTGATATTTTGGGAAGAGATTGTTGAGATATTAAATGAAAGATGAATAGTGGAATCAAGTATATGGTACAATTGAAAAATGCTACAAATTCTTGGGTCCCTGACATCAAGACATAGAACAGGAAGTAAGACCTACGCACCGGTCTGTGTGTGCACACGTATGCATGTGTGTGCACATATGCTTATGTTCAGATGGAAGCTGTCCGTCTGAACTTAAAAAATAAGGACTAATCAAAATATCCTCCAGGGACTCTAAGAAATAACCGAGATAGGGATTAGGGGTGGCCTAAGAGACTCTGTTATGCATGCTGTGGTAATAAACCTGTGACCAGCACATTGCTATGGTAATTCACACTTGTAGACACGTCGGCGATGCACACGGATATTTAGTCTATGGAAGACTCTGGGAAATCTCCTGTGTGAAGCATAAAACCCCTAGTATTACCATATAATGATTTTTCTTCTTTCCAATTATACTGGGCTTTTTGGAGTCGTAATCTCTTAACCTGAATGATTATCTTTCAGTGGTAGAATTTTCGATCTTTGAGCAATAGGTTGTTGCATGAGATGTGTTTACACCAAGATTTCATCCTGGCCCTTGACTGGTACCATTCTTTCCTTAGCTGCTTCTGCGCCGAGAGTCTTATCAGCCCCTCTCATTCCAGTGTTGGTGTGTTTTAGATGCTGTTGTTTCTGGATCATACATTAAGCAGTAAGCACGACATTGGCGGTTTTCCGTGCCGCTTCCTGAGGTGGGCTGGAGGATCTGTTCCTGGAACTAGATTTCCTTTCTGGGTTTGTTGACAAATGAATCTCACACACAGCTTCTCTGCTGGCATCAGCATTTGCTATTTCCCATGGAGTCCAGGGTTCATAGCTTTTCTGGGCATGAACCCTATGATCTATCAGCTGACTGGACAAACAGACCAGGCGGAAGAGCCACTTGCAAAGCCAGAAGTGTGTGCACGAGCTGCTGGGTGGCCCAGGGAAGGTGGGCTGGAGCAGCTTGGCGCTTAGTCACAAGTCTCAATGGAGACCCTCACTGGTGTTTTAAACATCCTTCCTGCTGGGCTCACCTCTTAAACACATCAGCAGCATCTCCGTAGCTAAGCAGATATGGAGGACGCTGACTCTGGGAAGGAGGGGAAGAGCGGTCAGCCGCATGCAGAACCTTCCCCCAGTGGGAGTGTCACCTGAATTGGGCCTAAGAGCTGCTCATAGTTTAACTGAAAATTACCTTGTGGGAAGAAGGACAGGAAGAAACCCTAAGAAAATATAATGCAGTCTATTTTACCACAACTATATCTGAAGCCTAGGATGAAAAGGAAGAAAATTGTTACATTTGTTTAAAATGGGTTTGAAAAAAGCAATAGAATACACAGCTAACAATGGCTTAACAAATAGGACTTTGTTTTTCTCACAGGAGGAGGAGTTTGAATATGTTCAACTGAGAGTAAGGATTCAACGCATCAAGGATACCTGGCTGTCATTCTTACGATTCTCTGGACCTTTTCCTCGTGGTTGAAGGATGGCTGCCACAGCTCCAGCCATCATGTCTGCATTCAGAATGGGAAGTAGGAGAATGAGGAATGAGGGATAACACTAGTTTCATCTGTTTCTTCTTATAAGGAAAGCCAGCACTTTCCCAGAACTCTCTCCTCTCTATGCCCATCAGATTTCTGCTTAGACTCATTGGCCAGAAGAGTGTAACACAGCTACCTGTTGCTCCAGCAGAATCAGGGTTCGCTGCCACCCTGAATTAATCAGTTCATTTCTGTTTGTATAGGAAAAGGGGTGAATGGATATCAGAAAGCAGTAGCCGTATCTATCCCATTCGGGGTACTGAGTTTTGCCTGATGACTTTCTCCTCTTCTGTTTAGGAGAACTGTCCACCCTGTACCTCCCCAGGGAGAGGGTGACACCCTCCACAAGGGTTCTCTCCACCAAATCCAAAGGTCATCAGTGCCACGGAGAATCCCAGCCCCTCAACAGGTGCACAGGGATGCCAGGCTGGACAGACACCCAGAAATCAGTCCACTGGAGGTGAACAGTGAGGGCCCGGGGTGGGGTCGGTGTTCAGGCAGCTCAGAGTAAATGCCCTTTGCATTACTGGCCTGTAGATAAATGAACTTGGAGAGCGTGGCCCCCAGGAATGACACAAAGAAAAGAGCTTTCTCTGTCTTTGGGATGATTTAGACATTTTTCTACTGCATTAAAACACTTTTATTATTTTGATATAATTTAATGCAGAAAAGCAGCAAGAATAGTGTAAATAACTCCTTCAAACCTTTCTCCAGAATCATTAAACTGTTTATATTTTGCCCCAATTTTTTTTTATCATTGGTTGCTATCTATCTATCTATATCTATCTATTAATCATCTGTCATCTGTATATCTGTTAATCATCTATCAATCTATTGATCATCTGTTATCTATCATCTGGCTGTCTATTATCTATAATCTATCTACTTATCACCTATCTATTACCTGTAAATTATCTATCTATCTATCCATCTTCTATCTATCATCTCTCTGTCTATCATCTGTTATCCATACAGAGAGAGGGAGAAGAGAGGAAAATAGATGGAGAGATTTTTCCCCAGAATTATCTATTTGAAAGTATATTCAGATATCTTACCCTTTGTCCTTAATATTTCAGTGTGTTTTTTCTAAAAACAAGGAGATTCTCTTATACCACCACAATACAAAGTTCAAAATCTGAAAATCTAATACGGATACGATACTATGATCTAATCTGCAGTCCCTATTCTCATTTGATCAATTGCGCCAATAACTTCCTAATGGCTACTTTGTTTCCCAGTCCAGAGGCCAATGCAGGATCTCTGCATGTGTTGGCCACATGTTCCAGTCGTCTTCCATCTGGAGCAGTCCCCATCTCTTTGACATGATTGAAGAGTACGGCCAGTTACTCTGCAGGCCGTCCCTGGATTTGGGCTTGCTTGGTGTCTCGTCATGATTTGGTATAGTTGTGTGTTCTTGGCAGGCCCATGGTATGTAGATAAGTTACTATGGAAGTGACATACTGGCCTCAGTATCCCTATCAGGACACACAGGACTTTGGTTAGTCCCGCTGCTGGTGTTGTTGACTTTGGTTGCCTGGTTCAGGTAGTGTCTGTTGTGGATTTCCCACTCTGAGGCTACTGGTTTTCCCTTTGTAATTAATAAATAGTTCATGGGGAGATGCTTTGAAGCTGTGTAAATATCTGGAATCTTGCCCATATATTAGAGGTGCAGCCCCCATAACTTTTTTTTTTTTTTTTTTTTTTTACCAGTAGGGATATCTAAAATTTAGAAATCTTTGATCATTCCTGCCAGTAGAGGTATCCTAAATGTATGTATATGATCAAAAAGTTTGGAAAAAACTTTGACCAAAACCAAACAAAACATTTGACCAGGGAACAGCAAATGTTTTCTGTAAAGAATGAGACAGTAAATATTTTAGGCTCGGCTGGCCTTATAGTCTCTGTCACAACTAGTTAGCTTTGCCATGAGAGTGTAGAAGCTGCCATGGAGAACAATTAACTGTGTTAATTGTTCTGGATCAAACCATGGAGTAAGCAATTAACTGTGGCAGTGTTCCATTAAAACTTTATTTATAAAAACAAGTGGTGGGCCAGAATTGGTTCATGGGCCATAGTCTGCTCTCTGCACCTCATGCCACAGTCAACTTGTTTGGCCCTGACAACTCAGAATTCCCCCTTAGGAATCATATTTCTACTCTCTAGCATCTGACCTGGAACCTTTAGGGTCTTAATTGCTGGCATATAAATTTGCAATGAAGGAATCAAATTGTGCAGCAACCCTGTTGTATGATCTCAAGGGTGCTGACATCAACTGGGCTTAGAACGGCCCAGTCCCCTTTGCCTGTGTCAGGAGGTTTGCCTCTAGAAACTTGTATTAGTCTTTTCTCATGCTGCTGATAAAGACATACTTGAGACTGGGTAATTTACAAAGGAAAGAAGTTTAATGGACTCATAGTTCCACATGGCTAGGGAGGCCTCATAGTCATTGCAGAAGGCAAGGAGAAGCAAAGGCACGTCCTACATGGCGGCAGGCAAGATAGAATGAGAGCTAAGTGAAGGGGAAACCCCTTAGGAAAGACCAGCTCTCAGGAGACTCGTTCACTCCCACAAGAACAGTGTGGGGGAAACCGCCCAAATGAGTCGGCTATCTCCGTCATCCCAAATGAGTTGGCTATCTCCGTCAGCCCGAATGAGTGGGTTATCTCCGTCATCCCGAATGAGTCGGCTATCTCCGTCATCCCAAATGAGTCGGCTATCTCCGTCATCCCAAATGAGTCGGCTATCTCCGTCAGCCCGAATGAGTGGGTTATCTCCGTCATCCCGAATGAGTGGGTTATCTCTGTTATCCCGAATGAGTGGGTTATCTCCGTTATCCCGAATGAGTCGGTTATCTCCATTAGCCCGAATGAGTGGGTTATCTCCGTCATCCCGAATGAGTCGGTCATCTCCGTCAGCCCCAATGAGTCGGTTATCTCTGTTATCCCGAATGAGTCGGTTATCTCCGTCAGCCTGAATGAGTCGGTTATCTCCGTCATCCCGAATGAGTCGGTTATCTCCATTAGCCCGAATGAGTGGGTTATCTCCGTCATCCCGAATGAGTGGGTTATCTCCGTCATCCCGAATGAGTGGGTTATCTCCGTCATCCCGAATGAGTGGGTTATCTCCGTCATCCCGAATGAGTGGGTTATCTCCGTCATCCCGAATGAGTCGGTTATCTCCGTCATCCCGAATGAGTGGGTTATCTCCGTCATCCCGAATGAGTCGGTTATCTCCGTCATCCCGAATGAGTCGGTTATCTCCGTCATCCCGAATGAGTCGGTTATCTCCGTCATCCCGAATGAGTGGGTTATCTCCGTCATCCCGAATGAGTCGGTTATCTCCGTCATCCCGAATGAGTCGGTTATCTCCGTCATCCCGAATGAGTGGGTTATCTCCGTCATCCCGAATGAGTCGGTTATCTCCGTCATCCCGAATGAGTGGGTTATCTCCGTCATCCCGAATGAGTCGGTTATCTCCGTCATCCCGAATGAGTCGGTTATCTCCGTCATCCCGAATGAGTCGGTTATCTCCGTCATCCCGAATGAGTGGGTTATCTCCGTCATCCCGAATGAGTGGGTTATCTCCGTCATCCCGAATGAGTCGGTTATCTCCGTCATCCCGAATGAGTGGGTTATCTCCGTCATCCCGAATGAGTCGGTTATCTCCGTCATCCCGAATGAGTCGGTTATCTCCGTCATCCCGAATGAGTCGGTTATCTCCGTCATCCCGAATGAGTGGGTTATCTCCGTCATCCCGAATGAGTGGGTTATCTCCGTCATCCCGAATGAGTGGGTTATCTCCGTCATCCCGAATGAGCGGGTTATCTCCGTCATCCCGAATGAGCGGGTTATCTCCGTCATCCCGAATGAGTCGGTTATCTCCGTCATCCCGAATGAGTCGGTTATCTCCGTCATCCCGAATGAGTCGGTTATCTCCGTCATCCCGAATGAGTCGGTTATCTCCGTCATCCCGAATGAGTGGGTTATCTCCGTCATCCTGAATGAGTCGGTTATCTCTGTCATCCCGAATGAGTGGGTTATCTCCGTTATCTCCCACTGGGTCCCTCCCACAACATGTGGGAATTGTGGGAGCTACAATTCGAGATGAGATTTGGGTGGGGCACAGCCAAACTATATCAAAATTATTACAAAGAAGGACCTCAACCAACAGCTGACACACATGGATTTTGTTTGGCTTGTACAGTTTTAAATTAATCTGAATTATTTTTGGTAGGCTTGGGTGCTCCAGTTCCCACCAGCCCCACTCCCTGCTTCTGCCTCCCTCCCCACTTTTATGGGTTCTGCTTGACCATGAGATGATGTTTCTTTTCCACCCCTTTGTGAGGTCTTGACGATTCGGGAATCATTTTCTAGAATTCCTTTCTCTTGCAGCCATGGGATGCTAAATCCCAGAAGGAAAATTCACCGAATCAGGATGTTTATATTCAGTGCCTCCGTTAGCCGCACTCTAAGAAGAGAAACTTCGTCACTGTGAGGCACACTCCAGGGAACCCAGCACTTCAGAAGGATGTGGCTCTTCGCTTAATTTATTTAGCTCTGTCTGGTTGTGCAGATTGGGCAACATAACCTGGATCGGTGAGGAGAATTCTGGGTTAAAGTATTGCACCCAGAGCTGGTTCTTGGTGGCACAAGAGCCCAGCGTTTCTAGTCCCGGGGTGTTTCGGGCGGGTACCAGCAAGTCAGCAGCCGAGGGGAATGAGTGTTCTAGACTTGGGGGTTGGTTGGAGACAATCTGTTAGTTTATTTTCTCAGAGAGGGAGGTTTGTGGGCGATTCTCACAGTGGGACTGGATTGAGATGGTCGACCTTCTGTGTGACAGCCGCCACACAGGCTCCAACAACAGTGGGGTTCTTGCTCCTGGATTTCCAGCCAAGGAGGCAGGGGCGTCAGCCAGTGAAACGCGCAACGCGAAGATGTCCGGGACTGGTGGAAACATGCAGCATGAGCACACTTAGGAACGTATCTGGGGAGTCGTATATATGTGGACTCCCTCAGAATCTATCGGGGAGGGACGTGGGGGTGCTGGAGACCCACATCTCGAGCCATCTCTGTGTATCCTGTTTTTTTTTTTTCTTTGCAAAGAGGATCGATACTTATTTTAAAAAGTTGAAGTGGATGTTTCTTACTCATGTTTTACAGCCCTGATTTTGGGGTTTTGGAAATAGTCCAGCAAAAGTTTGCCTGATTCCATTTAAAAATCCAAACACAGACTGTCTTATTGCAAGAGAACCTTCTCTTCACCAGAGTGCTGGGAGCACCCAGACTGTGGAGGGGACCCTCTTAGGGGGAAAGGCCAGACTGGAGTCACTGAGCTAAAGCAGCTCAGTGTCAGGTGGAACCAAGTGTCCCCAAAGGGCCCTCTCCTGGGCTTCCTCCTGTGGGGGCCCCTCTGCAGGGATGGGGTCACTGGCTGCCTCTCTCACCCTGCTTTCCCTCTCATGCTGTATCTGTGGTCTGTCCCTATGCCTGGCAGGTGTCACCGACTTTAGGTTGTGCGACTTGGTGCTCACACACTCACACCCTCCCAGGGTGGGAGGGATAAACAAGTGGGTATAGCCAGATGGGGGATGCTGGGGTGGGCAGGGGACCCAAGGGCCCGAGGACAGTGGGCACCCCCTGCCCAGAGGCTGCCAACTGCTGGCCTGAGGGCAGAGGGCCAGTGTTACTAGATCTGGTTTTTCAAGAGAAGTCAGAAATCTAGAATTGGATGTGCAACCCCCAGGTTTTTAAATCTTGCCATCAAATTCAGTTTAAAGATTGGGTAGACCAAACGTATGCAGGCTTGGTTCCACCTCAGGCTGCGGGTTGACTTGTGGAATCAGTTCAAGGGCACTGTAAGGTCATAGTTATCCTGGAGGACGTGTTAGTCTCTGGGTTTGCTGAATAATCCAGGTGTGCCAGTTAGGACTGCACACAGCTGCTTCAACAGGCAAAAATAATAGTGGCTTAGACATAGACATGTACTCCTTTCTCATGTAACAGAAATCCAGGGCTGAGGTGGACAGATCATTTGAGCTGAGGAGTTCAAGACGAGCCTGGGCCACAGGGTGAAAGCTTGTCTCTACAAAAAATACAAACATTAGCTGGGCGCAGTGGTACACACTTGTAAACCCAGCTACTTGGGAGGCTGAGGCAGGAGAATCGCTTGAGCCTTGGAGGTGGAGGCTGCAGTGAACCAAGATTATGTCATTGCACTCTAGCATGGGCAACCAGAGTAAAACTTTGTAAAAAAAAAAAAAAAAAAAGTCCAGAAGCTCATTTGGCAGCTCCAAGGGGATCAGGGACTGAACTTTTATCTTTTTGCTCTATGATCCTCATGTGAGGACTCCATTCTTAAGGTGACCTCATAGGCCAGTATGGTGGCTGAAGCTCCAGCCATCACATCCACATTCCAGGTGGTGGAACAGAAGAAGGGGAAATGGAACAAGAATGCCCCTCCCAGAGGGGCCTACCTTTAAGCAGCCTTTCCTGTAGTTTGACACACAATCTCCTCTTATACTCATTGGCTGGATTTAGATGTGCAGGAACTTAATTAAGGAACTTAATTTTTATTCTGGACAGCAATGTGGCCAGCTAAAAATCAGAGTTCTATTACTGGAGACGATTATAGGAGTAAATATTATGTGGATAAAGAAAATGTGGTACACATACACCATGGAATATTATGCAGCCATAAAAAAGGATGAGTTCATGTCCTTTGCAGGGACATGGATGAAGCTGGAAACCATCATTCTCAGCAAACTAACACAGGAACAGAAAACCAAACACCGCATGTTCTCACTCCTAAGTGGGAGTTGAACAATGTGAACACATGGATACAGGGGAACATCACACACTGAGGCCTGTTGAGGGGTGAGGGGATGGGGGAGGGAGAGCATTAGGAGAAATACCTAATGTAGATGACGGGTTGATGGGTGCAGTAAACCCCCATGGCACGTGTATACCTATGTAACAAACCTGCACGTTCTGCACATGTATTCCAGAACTTAAAGTGTAATAAATTTTTTTTTTTTTTTTTTTTTTTTTTGAGACGGAGTCTCGCTCTGTCGCCCAGGCTGGAGTGCAGTGGCGCTATCTCGGCTCACTGCAAGCTCCGCCTCCCGGGTTTACGCCATTCTCCTGCCTCAGCCTCCGAGTAGCTGGGACTACAGGCGCCCGCCACCTCGCCCGGCTAATTTTTTTGTATTTTTAGTAGAGACGGGGTTTCATTGTGTTAGCCAGGATGGTCTCGATCTCCTGACCTCGTGATCCGCCCGTCTCGGCCTCCCAAAGTGCTGGGATTACAGGCTTGAGCCACCGCGCCCGGCCAATAAATTTTTTTTTAAAGGTAAATCTTATCTAGCATCTAACTTTTATTTTTAAAAAAGAAATTCTTCACTTAGGCGATCTCATGGGGGAGGTCAGAGGGAGGCACTGGACCAGTTTGAGGGGACAGAGCGTGACTCTCTCCTGCCTCGGGTCTGAACTTTCCTGCAGTGACCACCCTTCCTCCCAGGTCATAAGGAATTCTAAAAACAACAAGCAGACTGACAAAAATGACGATGGTGATGGCGCGGAACTTACCTGCAGCCTCTGCCTGCCATCTCCCGCTTCTCCCCAGGTCTCAGTGCAGATGACTCCTGCCTCCTGCCTCCTGCCTCCTGCCTCCTGCCTCCTGCCCAGGGCGACTTCCTGCATCCCCGGAGTGGCTTGGGACCCCCGTTCTGTGTTCCCACAGCTGACAGCACTTTTCCTTCGTGCACTTCGCTGCAGTTCGCAGTGACAGCTTCTGCGACTACAGCACTGACGCTGGTCCCTCCCCAAGGGCAGGCCTGAGCCCATTCTGTTCACCATTGTGTCCTCCAGTGCAGGAGCCAGCACGTAGGGGCCACGCAGCAAAGAACTGCTGAATGAATGCGTTACCACAGGACCCGCTATAAAAGTAAAGGGAACTATAAGACCAGATGGTAAGCAAAATAAACAATAAAACCAGAGAACTAAGAGAGCTAAAATCATGTAAGTATAAAAATTTAATAGCTCAAGAACTGGATATCAAGGTAACTTCATTTTAAGATAAGGAAAGCTGAAGGTGGGAGTCAGTAGCGGAAGAACAAAAGGAGGGAATAAAATAGTTAAAACGGGCAGTAGAGAGACTGGCTCCAGCTCTGACGTGTAGGAAGCCTGGAAGCCATCACTTACTTAGAGCAAGAAACAGCCGAACAAGCTCAGAACCCGGGGATGTCCTCGGCCCCCTCACAGAACAGATTGTGGATGAGCCACCACCCCGAAATCTGGAAGGACGGGTGAATGCAGGCCTGGGGCAGAAGCCATGGAAACCTCGAATGAGTGGGGGAGGATGGGAACACCCCAGTGGTGACTTTGCTGAGTTGCTGGAGGTTGAGTGTGGAAGCTTGAGAGTGAGAAACCCTGGGGCCATCCTCCCAGGGCTCCGTCACACTCTTGTGGTTCAAACCTCCAGGAAGCCCACAGGTTCTCACAAGTGAAGATCCAGGAAAGATCCCCGTTGGCTCTGCAAGGGGGAGCAGAAGAGTCATCCTTGTGGAATCTGCCCAGCGTGTTCTCCCCAACACAGGCTTGCTCCAAGGCCTGCCCAGGCTGGGGAGGCACTTCTTCCACCCCAGCCCCCTTTAGCCTTCCTGTCTCACCCAAGGGGAAAAGAAAAGCTACGTCACTGGAGGAACGCTTGCGAAGGTCATAGCCCCTAAAAACGGAGACTCCATCGTGGGATGACCGGATGCTTTCCTTCCCCCATACCTCACCGCCACACACACAGGGCTCCGGTGCTGTAACCCTGGGTTCCAGCTGAAAGGGCTGCAAGACGTGGACCCTTCCTGAGGAGGAGGATTTAGGGAAGCCCCAGGTCAACAGGGGAGACACCAGCAGGGACGCTAGAGGAGCCGGAAGCGTGTGGCACCCGCAGCTGCAGCAACCAGTCAGCACAGCCCAGCCCAGCCATGTACGTCCTCAGGCTGCAGGCCTGCTCACCTTGGTCCTGTTACCTGGCACGGCATGTCTGGTCTCCACAAAAAATTGCAAAGCCTGTAAAAAGGGAAGAGAAAAATACAGAGACAAAGTAACCATCTGAGCCAGACTTAAAGATGACACAGATGTTGGAATTATCATAGAAGGATTTAAAATGACTACGATTAATGTGTTAAGGGCTGTAATGGAAAAAGTGGACAACATGTAAGAACAGATGGGTAAATGTGGCTGCAGGTGCAGAGTTTCACGTGTGCAGGATGAATACGTTCTGGAGATTGAATGAGCGGCTTGATGATTGTGTTTAATAATACCGTATTGCAGACTTAAAACCTGCTAAGAGAGCAGATCTGAAATGTTCTCATCACACACAAATACCAAAAGGGAACCGTGTGTGGTGCTGGCTATGTTAGTTAGCTTGATAGTGGTAATCATTTCACAGTGTGTAGGTAGAGCAAAACATATTGTAACACCTTAAATAGATATGATTTTTATTTGTCAATTATACCTCAATAAACTTGGGGAAAAAAAGAATAGATGGGTAGGTAGAGAAATGAAAACGCCATAAAAGAAAATGCTAGAAATAAAAATCACTGAAACAAAAATGGTGAAAGCCTTTCCCGGACTCCTCGGTAAATCGGGCACGGCCCAGGCGAGTCAGTGGACTTCAAAGTGGGTCGGTAGAAACTTCCCAAACTGACATGAGAAAAACACAGTTGGAAAACAAACAGCAAAACAAGTCAAATCAAAACAGCATTCAACAACAATATCAAAACATGTCATATATGTATAGTTGGAATATTAGAAGGAAAAGAGATTAGAGCAGAATAAAAATTTCAAGTAATAAAGGCTGAGAAGTTTCTGAAATTAATGTCAGAACCAAACCAAAGATCCTGGAAGCTCAGAGAACACCAGGTGGGAAATATACCAACAGACATGGCCGGACATAGCATAGTCACGCTGTGGAAAACCAACGGAGAGAGAGCCTTGGGAGAAGTCGGGGAAATCACCTGACTTGTGCAGGAACAGGGATAAGAATTCCAGGGGAATTGTCACCAGAAACCACATACGCAAGAAAAGAGAGGAGTGAAACATTTAAAGTGTCAGGGAAACACACACACACGCACACACACCTACACGCACACACGCACGTGCGTGTGCACACACACACGCACACATGCACACACGCACGCACACACGCACACACATGCACAAACACGTGCACACACACACACCACAACCTAGACACACACCCCCCCAACCTAGACATACACAAACCCCAACCTAGACACACACAACCTAGACATACACACCACAACCTAAACATACACACACACCACAACCTAGACACACACACCCCCAACCTAGACACACACACCCCAACCTAGACACACACAAACCACAACCTAGACATACACACACACCACAACCTAGACAAACACACCAACCTAGACACACACACCACAACCTAGACACACACACCCCCAACCTAGACACACACACCCCAACCTAGACACACACACACCACAACCTAGACACACACACCCCCAACCTAGACACACACACAAACCCCAACCTAGACACACACACCCCCAACCTAGACATACACACACCACAACCTAGACACACACACACCAGCCTAGACACACACCCCCAACCTAGACACACACACACCCCAACCTAGACACACACACACCACAACCTAGACATACACACACACCACAACCTAGACACACACACACACCAACCTAGACACACACACCACAACCTAGACACACACCCCAACCTAGACACACACACACCACAACCTAGACACACACACACACCCCAACCTAGAATTCTATATCCACCAAAATTATCCTTCAAAAATGAAGGAGAAACAAAGACTTTGACAAACAAAAACAGAGTGAACCAGGGAAATGAAAATTAAAACCACAGTGAGATATCACCTGATGGCCATTATTTAATGGCCATTAAGCAAATGGCCATTTAATAATAGCCATCATTAAAAAGCCAGAAAACAATAGAAGTTGGTGTAGATGTGGTGAAGAAGGAGCGTGTGTGCACTGTTGGTGGGAATGTACATTAGTTCCACCTCTACAGAAAACAGCATGCAGATTCTTTAAAGAACTGAAAGGTGGTCCCATCATTGGATCCGGCAGTCCCACTGCTGGGTGCACAAAGGAAGTCACTGTATGAAAAAGACACACACACACAGCTGTATGTTTATTGCAGCCCAGTTCACAATTGCAAAGATACGGAGCCAACCCAAGTGCCCGTCGGCTGATGAGTGGACGGAGAGAATGCGGGGTGTCCCGTCGGCTGATGAGTGGACGGAGAGAATGCAGGGTGTCCCGTCGGCTGATGAGTGGACAGAGAGAATGCGGGGTGTCCCGTCAGCTGATGAGTGGACGGAGGGAATGCGGGGTGTCCCGTCGGCTGATGAGTGGACGGAGAGAATGTGGGGTGTCCTGTCGGCTGATGAGTGGACGGAGACAATGTGAGGTGTCCCGTCAGCTGATGAGTGGATGGAGAGAATGTGGGGTGTCCTGTCAGCTGATGAGTGGATGGAGAGAATGCGGGGTGTCCCTTTGGCTGATGAGTGGATGGAGAGAAAGTGGGGTGTCCCGTCGGCTGATGAGTGGATGGAGACAATGTGGGGTGTCCCGTCGGCTGATGAGTGGACGGAGACAATGTGGGGTGTCCCGTCGGCTGATGAGTGGACGGAGACAATGTGGGGTGTCCCTTTGGCTGATGAGTGGACGGAGACAATGTGGGGTGTCCCTTTGGCTGATGAGTGGACGGAGACAATGTGGGGTGTCCCGTCGGCTGATGAGTGGACGGAGACAATGCGGGGTGTCCCGTCGGCTGATGAGTGGACGGAGACAATGCGGGGTGTCCCGTCGGCTGATGAGTGGACGGAGACAATGCGGGGTGTCCCGTCGGCTGATGAGTGGACGGAGACAATGCGGGGTGTCCCGTCGGCTGACGAGTGGACGGAGACAATGCGGGGTGTCCCGTCGGCTGATGAGTGGACGGAGACAATGCGGGGTGTCCCGTCGGCTGATGAGTGGACGGAGACAATGCGGGGTGTCCCGTCGGCTGATGAGTGGACGGAGAGAATGCGGGGTGTCCCGTCGGCTGATGAGTGGACGGAGAGAATGCGGGGTGTCCCGTCGGCTGATGAGTGGACGGAGAGAATGCGGGGTGTCCCGTCGGCTGATGAGTGGACGGAGAGAATGCGGGGTGTCCCGTCGGCTGATGAGTGGACGGAGAGAATGCGGGGTGTCCCGTCGGCTGATGAGTGGACGGAGAGAATGCGGGGTGTCCCGTCGGCTGATGAGTGGACGGAGAGAATGCGGGGTGTCCCGTCGGCTGATGAGTGGACGGAGAGAATGCGGGGTGTCCCGTCGGCTGATGAGTGGACGGAGAGAATGCGGGGTGTCCCGTCGGCTGATGAGTGGACGGAGAGAATGTGGGGTGTCCCGTCGGCTGATGAGTGGACGGAGAGAATGTGGGGTGTCCCGTTGGCTGATGAGTGGATGGAGAGAATGTGGGGTGTCCTGTCGGCTGATGATGAGTGGACGGAGAGAATGTGGGGTGTCCTGTTGGCTGATGAGTGGACGGAGAGAATGTGGGGTGTCCCGTTGGCTGATGAGTGGACGGAGAGAATGTGGGGTGTCCTGTCGGCTGATGAGTGGACGGAGAGAATGTGGGGTGTCCCGTCGGCTGATGAGTGGGTGGAGAGAATGTGGGGTGTCCCGTCGGCTGATGAGTGGACGGAGAGAATGTGGGGTGTCCTGTCGGCTGATGAGTGGACGGAGAGAATGTGGGGTGTCCCGTCGGCTGATGAGTGGGCGGAGAGAATGTGGGGTGTCCCGTCGGCTGATGAGTGGATGGAGAGAATGTGGGGTGTCCTGTCGGCTGATGAGTGGATGGAGAGAATGTGGGGTGTCCCGTTGGCTGATGAGTGGACGGAGAGAATGTGGGGTGCACACACCGTGGAACTCTCTCTCCCCAAACTCAACTCCAGAAAAGAATGACAGAGTTTCTTTCGTAGCAGCCTGGATGGAGCGGGAGGCCATTCTTCTAAGTGAAGTAACTCAGGAATGGAAAACAAGGAGCACGTGTTCTCACTTATAAGTGGGTGCTGAGCTCTGGGTGTGCAAAGGTTGACAGAGTGACAGAACGGACATTGGCAACTCAGGAAGGGGGAGGCCTTGCAGGGAGGGAGGAAAAACTACTCATTGGGTACAGTGTACACTACTTGGATAACAGGTGTGCTACAATCTCAGACTTCACCGCTATACAATTCATCCATGTAACCCAAAACCACTTGTACCTTGAAAGCTATAGAAATAAAAAATATATGTGTATAAAAACAGAGAGAATTCACCACCACCAGACCTGCCCTGCAAGAAACATTGAAAGAAGTTCTTGCGGGAAAAGAAAGACAGTATATCAGAAACTCAGATCTACAGAAACAAGAATGTTGGGGAAGGAATACGAGGTGGTCAAGTCTTTTATTTTTCTTACTCTTAATTGATCTAGAATATAATGTCTTGCTTAGCATCATAATAGTAATAATGCGTTGCATGATTATAGATTGTGGAGAACTGAAGTAAACAGCCATCTCACAAGGAACAGGAAACAGAAACCAGGATGCCCCACCGCAGAGTCTGCACTCACATGGGCTGGAGCAGTGTTTTTCCAAGGTGGGCTTAGTTCAGGTGAATGTCTATTGAGAGCTCCAGCACAGGCACTGGGAAGATTTCAAAAATGTATATAAGTGAAGGTCTAAGAGAGAAATCATATCAAACACTCACCCAAAACCAATGGGGGCAGAAAAAGGATATGAAGAAAAAAGTATGAACAACACTATGTCCACAAACATGAGAATTTTTCTTTTTTCTTTTTGAGATGGAATCTCACTCTGTCGCCAGGCTGGAGTGCAGTGGCACGATCTCGGCTCACTACAACCTCCGCCTTCCAGGTTCAAGCGATTCTCTTGCCTCAGCCTCCCAAGTAGCTGGGACTACAGGCATGCGCCGCCACGCCCAGCTAATTTTTATAGTTTTAGTAGAGACGGGGTTTCACCATGTTAGCCAGGATGGTCTCAATTTCCTGACCTCAGGTGATCAACTCACCTCAGCCTCCCAAAGGGCTGGGATTACAGGTGTGAACCACTATGCCCAGCCAAATATGAGAATTTAAATGAAATGGATCAATTCTTTGATAGACACAATCTACTAAAGCTCTCTCAGGAGAAACAGGTGATCTAGATAGTCCCATACCTATTAAAGAAACACAGTGAACACTTAATAAGTGTACAAAACAAGCACGGCCCAGGTGGCTGCAGCCAACATCATAATTAGTGGTGAGAAACTGGACATTTTCCCTCTAAGACTGGGGACAAGGCAGGGATGTCCCCTCTTACCTGTTCAGCTTTGTGCTGCAAGTCCTGGGTAGTGCAGTAAGACGAGAAAAGGAAGTAGGAGACGTACAGATTGGGACAGAAGGAATGGAACTGTATTTATTTTTATTCATTTATTTTTTTGAGATGAAGTCTTACTCTGTCGTCCAGGCTGGAGTGCAGTGGTGTGATCTCAGCTCACTGCAACCTCCATCTCCTGGGTTCAAGTGATTCTCCTGCCTCAGCCTCTCCGGTAACTGGGACTACAGGTGTGTACCACCACGCCTGGCTAATTTTTGTATTTTTTGTTTTTTTTTGTTAGTAGAGATGGGGGTTCACTATGTTGCCCAGGCTGGTCTCGAACTCCTGACCTCAAGTGATCCACCTGCCTCAACCTCCCAAAGTGCTGGGGTTACAGGCATGAGCCACCATGCCTGGCCTCAAGAAATTTTTAAGCACAAAGTACAGTGAAGGCCGGATGTAGTGTGCCAGATCTCTAGTGCACACTCACCCAGTGTGCTGAGACTTTACACCATTGATTCACAGCTCCCCGTGCTCCCTCCCCAGCCCCCGGCAGCCACCACTCTCCTCTCTGCTTCTGTGAGGCGTCTGACGGTTTCAGAGACCTCATTTAAGTGGAATCATACAAGATTTATCCTTCTGAGACTGGCTTGTTCCACTGGTGCAATGGTAAGGTCCATGTCATGTTGCAGAACTGACGTCATTTGAAAGGCTGCGTAGTATTCCGTAGTGTGGATCGTGGACCATGTCTGGTGTATCCATTCATTTGTTGATGGACGTGACAGCTGTTTCCACACCTTGGCTATTCCAAACAGTGCTGCGTGAAGTCCACAGTCTGTCTATGGAAGTCTTGCAGGGTGGGGAAGAGGGCAGTGGTGGGAAGCGTGTGCAGAAAGCAGGAGGTGGTCATTGTGAGCAGCGCACCTGGGCTGAGATGCACTGGGAAGAGGACATTGTGTGAGGCATTTGCAACAGCCCAGCCTCTTGTAACAGCCAGCTGGCCCCTACATGGCTGATAGCTACTGATCACGAAGCCAGCAGTGTCCTTAGCCCAGAGTACTGTGCAAACAACCAAAGCTTGCTCAGAAAAGACTGGACAGTTCGACAAATAACTCAGACATTGACTACGGACGTCACTGGGGGGATTCTGCCATGAGTCCCTGTGACGGGATGGGCCAATATCCTCACCACTGACTGGACACCAAACCCCACCGGGCCTGGTCTGTCTTCCTCTGACATTGTTCAAGATAGACTGCTGCTCATTCCACACAGCGCCATCTTGTCCCCTCACAGTTTTCTGAGATCAGAATCATCATTTGCTGAAGATCCTGGTTTAGGAACATTCTAGATTATCTCTCGGGATGGCCTCATCCATGGTGTTGTGGGGGCTGCTTTCTCCAGGAAGCCCTCCTGCTTCCTGCTTTATCGAGGCCCTTTGGGAGGGGTTTGATCGCCCATGGCTCTTGGGACAGGGTCCTGTGTGTTCCCTGTATTCAGTCTGAAGAAACCTCCATCCATCATCTTTGTCACTTTAAACCGAACGTTGCATACCAGAGACCTACGCACAGGAGAAATAACTGGAAGATGTCACATAAACATACAGATCTCCAATTTGTCTTAAAGACTCAGAAGTTTCCTTTCTTAGGTGGCGACCCCCGTGGTGGCCTGGAGCAGGTCAGTGACTGTGTGCTCTTGAGTCCACCCCCTTCACTTCCTACTCTCCTCCATGGCCTTTGAAATTACGCCCCAGGCTCCCTTGCTGGGTGGCCGCAGGGAGGATCCATGCAGGAAGCCATGGATCTCCAGAGACTGGTGAGTGGGGCAGAGAAGGGCCAGGGCATTTCTCCTGCTGTCTCTGCTCAGAGCACCACTCATGCCTGTGGATCTCCTGTGGCCCCAGCTTTCCCTGGACAGCACCTTCTTCTGCGGCCCCAGCTCCCCCTGGACAGCACCTTCTTCTGTGGCCCCAGCTCCCCCTGGACAGCACCTTCTTCTGCGGCCCCAGCTCCCCCTGGACAGCACCTTCTTCTGCGGCCCCAGCTCCCCCTGGACAGCACCTTCTTCTGTGGCCCCAGCTTCTGGGGAGCAGCCCCGTCCCGGGCTCTCCCTACCCACCCAACCTATGGTGGTGGCTTCCTGCTGTGGTCTCTGGGGTGCCTCTCTATCATGGCTGAGTTGTGTCTCCCCAAATCTATCCATTGAAGCCCTAACTCCTAGCACCTTAGCATGTGGCTGTATTTGGAGACAGGGTCTTTAAAGAGGTGATTAAATTAAAATAAGGTCATGAGGGCTGGCTCTGACCAATAGGGCCAGTGTTCTTATAAAGAAGAGATTAGGACACAGACATGCATGGAGGGATGAGGACGCAGGGAGAAGACGCCGTCTGTAAGCCGGGGAGAGAGGCCTCCGGAGGAACCAGCCCTGCTAACACCTTGATCCGGGACTTCCAGCCTCCAGAGCTGTGAGATAATATGCCTCTATTGTTTAAGCCACGCGTCTGCTGTATTTTGTTACGGCAGTCTGGACAAGCTCATATACTCACCGTCCTCTGTTTGGCAATGGGTATCAAGTTCCTCCTATTAAACTACCTAGTGTTTTCTTATTACTTTTATTATAGTAGAAGTAAGAGAAAGTGAAACATCTTTAATCCTATGTGTCTATCAAAAGCCGGAAGATACGAGACCCCAGGGGGGACACGTGTCTCTCGCTCGGTGTTGACCTTCCATGTGACCTGCTTGGTCCCTGGTCAGCATCTGACTTTGCAAACCCTGATGTAAGCTTTCACCTGTTCTGCTAAAGCAGTATCAAGAAAGATGAGCGCTTTTTATTTGAGTTTATTGGGTTTCCTGATGAGCCGGGTAAACTGATGCTGGTTTCATCGCTGGGGCCTTCTCTGTAATTGGTGGGACACACACAGTTTTGAAATTTCCGTACCAACGGAAAAAAAGTCAAAAATGCCTCTACTGCTCCTTGTTCATGAACGTGGGTCTCCTCTGCTTTTAGGTGAAATATTCTCTTCTTTGTTTTTTCACGTAATCAAGGAGATGAAACAATTCAGAGCTGTCTAAGGCCGTCAGAAATGTCTCCAGCCAATCTCTTTCAGGGCTTACCTGTGCTTCGCTACGTCGGGCTTCAAGCCATTCTTTTTATAAATTTTTGGAGACGTTCCGAAGTCTGTAAACAGCTCTTACCTTGTTCTTAAAGGGACTGAAGGAAAACACACACACTCTAAGCAGAAGGAAGATAAAATAAGAGAAACTGCGTCCTGGGGACTTTTGGGCTTGAACGTGATGTCTTTGTAGATGTGAGCACAGGGGCTGAGCCTGATGAAGCGCCAGGCACGTGGTTTCTAAGTGGCTTTTTGCTCCTCTGGGGAAGTGTATTAAGAATGATGCGTCGACACAGCCAGTGGCCAGTGTGTGCCCTGCCCCTTTCCCGGTTCCTTCTCTGCAGGGCAGCTGCCTTCTTGTTGGCTGTTACCAAATGATTTCATCCCGGAGCCAGTGGAGAATTGTGATGTTTGACTTTGCGCTCTACTGGGATGACTGTTAGAGCCAGCTTTTAAAAACAGCAGACACCAGGCCACGTTGCTCTGCCCAGATCCCTCCGATGACTCTTGTCTTGCTCACAGTGAAGCCGGAGTTCTTGCAGCATCTAAAAGCCACACCGTCTGGCTTCCCTCCCTCCCTCCCTCCCTCCCTCCTTTCTTCCCTCCTTTCTTCCTTCCTTGTAACCCAGCCATGCTGGCCTCTGTGGTTCCTCAGACACGCTGTACATCTCCTCTTGGGGCCCGTGTCCTCACCGTTCCCTCCACCAGGCACACGTTCCTCGTGCACACCGGCTCCCTCATTCCCCAGATCACTCCCTCCACGGCCACCTTCCCAGGCCCTCCTGGGGCACCCCAGGCCCATCTCTTCCCCAGACCCCTGTTTCTTAGCACTAAGTGTAACTGCCTTGCCAGTATTGATTGGTATTTGTTTACTGTTTGCCTTTCCGTCCTGAGCACAGAGGCCTGGTGAGAGCAGGGGTCCTGTCAGTGTCTCTGCTGAACTCTGAACACCACGGGCAGTTCACGGCAGAGTCAGTGCTTGGAAAGATGTCCTGATGGAATGGCCCCATCTTTTAAGTAGAGAGGCCAGGCAGCTCCTCAAATCAGCCCTGAGGCACGGGAAGCCCTGCTGTCCTGCATCTGCTCTGCAGGCTGAGCAACCCGGGCGGGAAGAACGCCTGGAGGCAGTGTCAGCATGGGGAACCTTCTGTACCCCAGCCACAGAGTCCGCAGCACGAGAACCTTCTCCACTCCAGCCACAGCGGTCGGCCTGTCTCTCCCCCTTTCTTCCTCTCTTTCTTTCTTCTTCTTCCACTTCTGCTCCTCTTTCTCCTCCTCCTCCCCCTCCCTACCCCGTCACACACACCCCTGCTGGAGGTGGAGGAAGGCCTGTTCCACCTGCAGAGGGAGACCAGGTGTGCGCTGTGTGATGGGACGCACGCCCCGTCAGCATTGCCTGAACTCGGGGGTAAGTTGCCTAAGTAGCTGGGCCCAGTGGTTCAGGCTTTCTTGCTGTGCCCTGAAGGACTGTTTCTGTTTTTCTTAGGTTTTGAAAGTAACCTTTATTTTTAAAAAGTTAATGTATGTGTTATAGGAAACTGAAAAACACAAGAAGCAAGAGTGGAGTCACCCACAGCCACAGCAGTGTATGGCGGGACGTGGGACTGTGATTTTCTAGCACAGAAAGAGCTGCTGGGGAGCAGCCCCGGGACGTGGAGCTGTTGCTCAGACAGGCTCAGCGGGAGCTGCTTTGGCTACTGGGAAAGGTGTCTCCGGGGGGAATGTGAGTGCAAGTGCCAGTGCGAGTGTGTAAGTGCAAGTGTGTGTCAGTGCGAGTGTGTGACTGCGAGTGTACCAGTGTGAGTGTGTGAGCGTGTGAGTGCAAGTGTGTGTCAGTGTGAAGTGTGAGCGTGTGAGTGCGAGTGTGTGAGTCCGAGTGTGTGAGTGTGAGTGCAAGTGTGAGTGCAAGTGAGTGTGTGTGTGCACGAGTGTGTGTGAGTGCGAGTGTGTGTGTGAGTGTGAATGGAAGTGCGAGTGTGTGAGTGTGAGTGTGTGAGTGAGTGCAAGTGTGTGAGTGTGAGTATGTGATTGCGAGTAAGTGCGAGTGCATGAGTGTGAGTGCGAGTGTGTGAGTGTGAATGCGAGTGCACTCTCAAAAAAGTTATGTCATCTGCAATCAGAGATAATTTGACTTCCTCTCTTCCTGTTTGGATGCCCTTCCTTTCTTTCTCTTGCCTGATTGCTTTGGCTAAGAATTCCAGTACTTTGTTGGATAGGAGTAGTGAGAGAGGGTATCCTTGTGCTGGTTTGTCTTGTGCTGGTTTTCGAGGAGAATGCTTCCAGATTTTGCCCATTCAGTTTGATGTTGGCTGTGACTTTGTCATAGATGGCTCTTATTATTTTGAGGTATGTTCCTTCAATACCTAGTTTATTGAGAGTTTTTAACATGAATGAATGTTGAATTTTATTGAAAGCCTTTTCTGTGTCTATTGAGATAATCACATGGTTTTTGTTTCTAGTTCTGTTTATGTGATGAATCATATTTACTGATTTGTGTATGTTGAAACAACCTTGCATCCCAGCGATGAAGCCTACTTGATCATGGTGGATTAGCTTTTTGATGTGCTGCTGGATTTGGTTTGCAAGTATTTTGTTGAGGATTTTTGCGTTGATGTTCATCAAGCATATTGGCCTAAAGTTTTCTTTTTTTTGTTTCTGTTTCTGCCAGGTTTTGGCATTATGATGATGCTGTCCTCATAGAATGAGTTGGGGAAGAGTCCCTCCTGCTCAGTATTTTGGAATAGTCTCTGTAGGAATAGTAGCAGCTCTTCTTTGCACAGCTAGTAGAATTTGGCTGTAAATCCATCAGATCCTGGGCTTTTTTTGGTTGGTTGGCTATTTATTACTGATTTAATAAATCAGAGCTCATTATTTGTCTGTTCAGGGAATCCATTTCTTCCTGGTTGAGTCTTGGGAGGTTGTATGTGTCCAGGAATTTATCCATCTCTTTTCAGTTTTCTAGTTTGTGTGCATAGAGGTGTTCATAGTAGTTTCTGATGATTATTTTTATTTCTGTGGGGTCAGTGGTAATATTTCCTTTGTCATTTATAATTGTATTATTTGCACCTTCTCTCTTCTTTTTTATTAGTCTAGTTAGTGTCCTATTTATCTTACTTATTTTTTCAAAAAACCAACTGCTGGATTAGTCGATCTTTTGAATGGTTTTCTTTGTGTCTTGATTTCTTTCATTTCAGCTCTGATTTTTGTTATTTCTTGTCTTCTGCTAGCTTTGGGGTTGATTTGTTATTGTTTCTCTAATTCTTTCTGTTGTGATGTTAGGTTGTTAATTTGAGATTTTTCTAACTTTTTGATGTTATGAATACTTTAGTGCTATGAATTTCCCTCTTAACACTGCATTAGCTGTGTCCCCAACATTCTGGTATGTTGTATGTTTGTTTGCATTAGTTTCAAGTAACTTCTTGATTTCTTCCCTGATTTTATTATTTATCCGAAAGTGATTTCCATGTAATTGCATGGTTTTGAGCAATTTTTTTAGTCTTGACTTCTATTTTTATTGTGATGTGGTTTGAGAGTGTGTTTGGTATGACTTCAGTTCTTTTGAATTTGTTGAAGATTGTTTCATGTCCAATTATGTCATTGATATATGCCATGTGGCAATGAGAATAATGTATATTCTGTTGTTTTGGGGTGGAGAGTTCTCTAGAGGTCTATCAGATCCATTTGGTCCAATGTTGAGTTCAGGTCCTGAATATCTTTGTTAGTTTTCTGCCTTGATGGTCTGTCTAATACTGTCAGTAGAGTGTTGAAGTCTTCTACTATTATTGTATGGCAGTCTATATCTCTTTGTAGGTCTCTAAGAACTTGCTTTATGGATCTGGGTGCTCCTTTGTTGGGTGCATATATACTTAGGATAGTCAAGTCTTCTTGTAGAATTAAACACTTTACCATTATGTAATGTTGCCCTTTTTTATCTTTGTTGGTTTGAAGTAGGTTTTTCTGAAATTAGGATCACAGCCATTGCTTTTTTCTGTTTTCAATTTGCTTGGTAGATTTTCCTCCATCCCTTTATTTTGAGCCTATGGGTGTCATTATGTGTGAGATAGGTTCCCTGAAGACAGCATACCACTGGGTCTTGCTTTTTTACACAACTTGCCATTCCGTGCCTTTTAGGTGGGGCATGTAGCCCATTTACATTCCAGGTTAGTATTCATATGTGTGGATTCAATCCTGTCATTGTGTTGTTAGCTACTTATTATGCTGGCTTGTGTGTGGTTGCTTTATAGCAACACTTGTCTGTGTGTTTAAGTGTGTTTTTGTTTCAGCTGGTAGTGGTCTTTCCTTTCTATATTTAGTGCTCCTTTCAAGATCTCTTGTAAGGCAGGTCTGGTGGTAAATTCCCTCAACATCTGCTGATCTGAAGAGGATCTTATTTCTCCTTTGCTTATGAAGCTTAGTTTGGCTGGACATGAAAATCTTGGTTGAAGATTTTTTTTTTTCTTTAAGAATGTTGAATATAGGCCCCCAATCTCTTCAGGCTTGTAGAGCTTCAGTTGAGAGGTCCACTGTTAGCCTGATGGGGTTCCCTTTGTGGGTGACCTGCCCTTTCTCTCTAGCTGCCTAAAAAAACATTTAAGCCTTCAATAATAACTTTAAAAAGCCAATTTTGATCATCATGCTAGAAGAAAGAGTTTTCTTTCTGTTCTCTCCAAGAAAACAAAATTATAAAATCATTGTCATCTGGAGAAGTAATCAAAGATTACACAGTCAAACAGTGTTAAAAACAAATATTACTCAAATATTATAAGGTGATAGGTCGCCCAATTACCCTGATTTTATTTTTATATTTGCATGAATGCATCAAATTAGCACACGTACCCCTAAATTATGTACATTTATCATGTATCAATAAAAACAATATTATAGTAGAGTCTTAGGCAGTTAATTACAATAAATATATGCTATTTTTCTGGATTTTGTGATATTTATGGAATTTGTCAGCATTTTAAAATCTGGAATTTGTTGTGATTTACTTCCTTATTCTCGATAAATGATCATTTGTATATTTTGTATTGGTGTTCTCTATGTTTTATTTTTTTATTTTTCTTAACTAGGGCTCCCCACATTATATAAAATCCAGGCGCAACAAAATTGGACCCACAACTGAATCTGAAATATGTGTTGCAAATATGTTATCTCAGTTGTAGCCAATCTTTTGGTTTTATCTGTGGCATTTTCCCACTGTGCAGAAGTTTACATTTCCATGTAATCAAATTTAATCAGCATTTCCTTTTCTTGTTCCTGGGTTTTCTTAGAAAGTCCTTCTTCATTTGACAATAATGAAAAAAAGGCATAATTTTTCTAGAATATCTAATTTTTCTTTTATATGTTTAAATACTTGCTTGATCTGGAATTAACTTATGTGTAAGAACTTTCTCTTAATTATCCTGTATTCTGACCATTATTTATTGAATATTCTATATTTTCTTATTGATTATAAGTACTATTTTATCATATATTAAATTCTCATATGTAATTGGATTTGTTTATGGACCACCCAGTTTGTTCTATGGGTCTGTCTGTTCATGTACCAGGACAAAACAATTTTAATTATATATTTATAATACATTTTTAATGTCTGGTAAAACTAGTTTTCTTTCATTACTTTTTCTTGCCTTCAACAAAATGTCTGGGTTATACTTTTGTGCTTATATTTCCATACTAAGTTTAGAATCGGCTTCCAGAGATCTGGAAAAAATCTGTGCCTTTGTAATCATATTAAATGTTAAGGTTGATTTCAGGAGAATTTTGTAAAATGTAAGGACCCTCTCCTAGTGTGGGGTTGGCTGTTTGTTTTTTTTTTTTTTGAGACGGAGTCTCGCTCTGTTGCCCAGGCTGGAGTGCAGTGGCCGGATCTCAGCTCACTGCAAGCTCCGCCTCCCGGGTTTACACCATTCTCCTGCCTCAGCCTCCCGAGTAGCTGGGACTACAGGCGCCCGCCACCACGCCCAGCTAGTTTTTTGTATTGGGGTTGGCTTTTCTTTTTGCTCAATTTTTCTTTTATTTTTTCTTCAGTTTTCTTCATATATATCTTACACATTTCTAGGCATGCCTTTCTTTTTGTATGCTATTATAAATGGAATTTTTTCCCCTTCCATTATACTTTCTACCTGATTATTGCTTTTATATAGGAAAGCTATTGATTTTTATATATTAGTTTTGTTCCTCCAAAATAATATGCAATAATATACAAATATATATTTGCTGGGAACCAAAAATAATATACTATTCTATCCAGTTATGGAATATATGTAGAGTTCTCTCTTTTTTTTTTTTTTTTTTTGAGACAGAGTCTTGCTCTGTCACCCAGGCTGGAGTACAGTGGTGTGATCATGGCTCACTGCGACCTTCACCTCCTGGGCTTAGGTGATCCTTCCACCTCAGCCCCCAAGTAGCTGGGACTACAGACATGAGCCATCACACCTGTCTTAAGTTTTTGTATTTTTTGTAGAGACAGGCTTTTACCATGTTGTCCAGGCTGGTCTCAAACTCCTGAGCTCAAGTGGTCTTCCCACCTCAGCCTCCCAAAGTGTTGGGATTACAGGCATGAGCCATCATGCCAGACCTATTCTATCCTCTCCTATGCAATTCTTATTTGTAACAGTTTTTCTGCGATTGGTTCATCTGGATTTCCAAGTAGATCATCATATCATCTCCAGTACTGCCTAGTTTTTAGACCTTTCTGACTACCCCACTACTTGTAAACAGGGCAGGTTTTTCTGAGAGATGTTCCTATCTGAGTGGTGCACTTATGGTGAACACCCAACTTCAAAAGGCTACTTGAAAGGATTTAGGGGGCTGCACTTAGCCACCGGCCTTGGAATTGGCCTCATAGAAAACTTGCTGTGCTTTGTGAAAGCTCGGGCCCGCAGAGGCACTGATGTTCAGTGTCAGCACAGACCTATTATTAGCTGTCCAGGGACAGGAGATTCCACTTTAATGCTGAGCCTTCAGAACTACGTTGCAAACAAAATGACTGGCATTTTCTCAGACAGCAGTTCCAAGTGGAAACAGCCCAGTTGTGCTGTCTCCGTACGAAGCGCTGGAAAACTCTGTGAATGGCGGTTACGCAGCTTTGCACCTGACACTTCCTGACATCTGGCAAACACTCGTTCCATCCAGGACCAGATAAAACAAATGGTGCCTTATTCACAGGAGTCTAACAGCCTCACAGAGCCGGTGAGTAACAACGCCTTTGTGTGGCCTGTGTCCGGCCCGGAGCTAGCAGGTTGCCTGTACCAGGCGCTGGAGGAGGTCAGCACTTCTGATTCCGTCACCGAAACTGGTCCCCACCACGGCAGCTCACTTTTCAGAACCGGCCAGCTCCTTCCTGCTGGGTTGAACATGTCCTCATTCTTCACAGGCACAGAATGGCTTCATCTGGATTGTTAGCTACCTAAGAGCACACCTATGAAAGTCTCTGTTTTGTTACATTTTTTCAGTATTTTAGGCACAGAATTTATCTAATTTTTGGGAAGTTAGAACATGACACCAAGAAACGGAATCCTGCATTATTTTTCTTTTCTTTCCTTTTTTCTTTTCTTTTCTTTTTTTTTTTTTGAGGCAGGGTCTCACTCTGTCCCCCAGGCTGGGGTGCAGTGGAGCAGTCACAGCTCATTGCAGCTTTGACCCCCCTGGGCTCGAGCGATCCTCCCACCTCAGCCTCCTGAGTAGCTGGGACCACAGGCATGCACTGCCATGCCCAGCTAAGTTTTGTAATTTTTTTTAAAGATGGGGTCTCGCTATGTTGCCCAGGCTGGTCTAGAACTCCTAGGCTCAAGTGATCCTCCCACTCTGGCCTCCCAAAGTGCTGGGACTACAGGCATGAGCCACTGCGCCTGGCCCTGCATTCTGTTTCTGATTTGACCACGTGTCTCTTGGCAGCTACAGTCAACTCTTTGGTCTCAAGTTGTCCGGTCGACACAGTGGGCTCCTCATGCCGAGACCCATGACCTGCAGCCCCACACACGTGAGATGCCGCGGACGACAGTGCAGCCATGACAGACTCGGCGGGGCTGGCGCAGTCAGCAATGACCCTGTTTGGGGCCCAGCATCTCTGAATGGAAACATTTTTTGCAGCTTGTTTGTTTTAGAACCTTGGCTTTTCGGCCTATATGATCCATGGCATTCCTTAAAAATTAATTTCCTCTCTGCTGAGAAAATAGAGGTGGAGAGTCATTTTCATGCCACCGAATGACCTTTTAAAAGAGTGAGTCCTTTCTAAGGGCTTTATTTCCTTCTGTCAAATGTTTCATTCGTCCCCCAGAGGAGCCCGTGAAGTAGACATTAGGTGATAAGCAGACACGATCGTTTTACAGATATGGGAAAAGACTGACCTGCTCCAGGCCACACAGATGGAGTCAGGAAGGCGCAGACTGGGTCAGTGGGGTCCAATGCACAGGTGCTTTGTACGGTCTTGTCATATGTTTTTATGGAGATAAAGTTCACATCACATAAAATTAACCATTTTAAAGCGAACAACTCAGCGGCATTTAATACATTCATCGTCTTGTGCAACTGCCACCTCTCTCTTGTTCCAAAGCGTTCTCACCACCCCAAAGGAAACCCCACTCCACTAAGGAGTCACTCCTCATCTCCTCTCCTCCTAGCCCTCAGCAAGCACCAGTCTCCTTTCTGTCTCTATGAATTTGCCTATTTGGGGTATTTCATAGAAATGGGCTCATACGATAGATGGGCTTTGTGTCTGGCTTCTTTCCCCGGCATGGTGCTGTCAAGGTCCAGCCATGTGATAGCATGAATCAGTACTTCATTCCCTTTTCCTGGCTGAATAATATTCCATTGTATGGATATGCCACATTTTGTTACCCCATTCATCCGTTGATGGGCACTTGCATCATTTCCACCCTTTGCCTGTTGAGAGCAGCGCAGCTGTGAACATGTGTGTACAAGTATCTGGTAACCAGTTCCTTCCGTGATTTTCTGCAGTCTTGCAGTTTCTGTGACCTGATAACTCTGCTCCAGGGTGAAAAGGAATCATCTGTGGTTTGCCACCTACTCCTGGATACGGCGCGTATCTCTTTGTTCCATGCATAGAGGCTGGGGCTACTCTACACAGGGCTTGAAGGCAGCCTCCAGTCTTGCAGGCAAATTCAGAGGCATATAATTGAAAAGCCTATCCGGGAGGCCAAAATGGATCCTGATTGGGAAAACTCGCTGGACCCGTCTGTCACAGTGTTGAAAAAGTTGTCTCGGGAAGAGGCTTCCTCTGGCTGTCTAGGTTTGAGACCATTGCAGTTCCTTTAAGATCACAAGCAAAAACCACGGTGATGGGAGGATGCATTGGCTTTACTAAGGAGCCCATTTTTTAAAAACTTGTAAAGTGAGTCTAATTGGAGAAGCAGCAGAAAGCACCTCAGGAGAAGTCCTTCCTTTTTGTACAAAGGACTGGTGGTGAGCCCTTCCTTGGACTTCTTGTGTCCTACACTGGAGTCTTGTCCCTGCACAGGGCCATCATTAGTAGGAGCCCTCAGAGCCTCAGTTAGGGTATGTGGAGCCCAAATTACCAAAGGGGTTTTCCTTTGCATGAGCTACCTGATTTCGCACCTTTCAAAAACAAGCATGGGATTTTCACCCAGGGGAGGAAGCACGTGTGTGAAGTCCGTGCATGTTTCCCAGGGTTTTTTCCCTCCTGCACCACCTGGTTGCTAGGTAGTGGGTGTATCTGTGCCACCACCTGAAGTTCTGTGGGAAGGGGGAACCCTCGGGGCCACTGGAGGCTTGCGGTGGGGAGGGGAGCCAGACAGGAGAGCAAAGACCCAGGCAGCTTCAGTCGCTCCTCTTCATCACTTAATTCTGAGGGCGCTTGAGTTTCCGAGCTTCCTGGAGTAGAGCCCAGGGCAGCTTTCACCTTGATGTGCTGATTGGTTGCCTGTCGATTGCAGGAGTCCCCCGGCGTCCTGCAGGGAAGATCTTGTGCTGTTTTCCCAGGGACGGAGGGAAAAGCACCAACCCCAAGCCCTGTGTGGCTGAGAGCTGTTTGCCTCCGTCTCTGTCCGAGCTTTTCACCACAGCTCTGTGAAAGAGAAACTGGCAGTGAGGGGTATAGCCATCTTGGTGTGTGTGTGTGTGCACGTGTGTGTGCATGTGTATTTGTGTGCATGTGTGTGTGCGTGCGTTCAAACACTGACGTTTCATAGGCTCTGGTTACTGCTGCATGGCGGATGATCCTCTCTGTCTCTCTCTCTCTGGCTCTCGCTGTCTCTCCCTCCCTCTCGACCTGCTTGCCTGCCTGCAGAAAACTAATGAATCATGTCTACCTGAATGCAAGCAGTGCAGACACACCAATGCCCTGCAATGTTGACTGGGCACCGCCTCTGCCTGCCTCTCGCTCCCTGTCTCTCCCTCTGCTGCTCTCTCCATCCCTCTCTCCCTCTCCCCCTCCTCCCTCCTCCCTCTCTCCCTCTCTCCCTCTCCCCCTCCTCCCTCTCTCCCTCTCGCCCCCAGTTTGTAATCTGACACAGTACACTGCAGTTGTCTCCGGGTGAACCTCGGGAGCCTTGGCACAGCTCGCTTCTAAAGGTAGGCTGAGATTTATTTTTTTCTCCTAAAAATAGCTTGCCGTCTCCCCTCGCCTTTCTGCACCTGAGCTGCAGCGGCGATGATCACAGGGGGTTAGCCGGAAACTCTTTGCCCAGACAAAGTTTATTTTGCAGTGGATGGAGAATGCCCTTCAGCGTGGGGTCCGGGGACGCTGGGTGCGGGGAGCAGCGGCTCGCCCTGCTGGCATCTTGGTGCTGCCTGGAATTCAGGATCGTCTCGGAAGGGAAGGGCTGACCGACTTCTTCCTGGGTGCCGGGTGTCAGCTGCAGGGGTGCTGTGGCTCTGTCATCCCCCCACCTCAGGCTTTTCAGAAAAGCCCCTCCAGGCAAAGTTTGGCACCCGATGGACACAGTCCCGCTCGCCTGGGGAGTGTGCCCCGGGCGTCTCAGACAGCAGCGGCTCAGGGCCTGGACTTGTCTTCTTGCGGGTGGGGTGGAGTGGGGAAGGGGCCGTGGGACAAACACATCAGAGTCCCCAGCTCGGCTCAGGTGCAAATGCACAAAGCCAGCAGCCTGCACCCAGGAATCTGTCAATTCACGTCCCATGGACTGACTCGAATAATGTGTTTGTCAAAACAGATGTTCCCTGGCAAAGTGTGTGCGTGCATGCGTGCGTCTGTGTGACCAGTGTGCGCGGGCTGCTGGCTGGGGGCAGACTCTCCCAGTGGAAACCGTATTTCACTGAGAAAGGCAGGGTGTCCGGGACCACCTGCCCAGGAGCTTAGGTCTGGGTGGGTCCAGGTGGGGGCCCGGACATCTGTCAGCAGAGGCCTCGGTGGAAGGAGCCTCCCTCCTGTGCCCGGGGAGTGCACGCTGGGGTTGGGGTCAGGGCTGGCTGGGGTCGGGGTCAGGGCTGGCTGGAGGGAGGAGGGAGGGAGGGAGGACTGCTTCACCTCCCGGCCTGGTCACTGGCCCCAGGGGAGGCAGGGGTGCTGGCTCCATGCCTGCGTGGCCGCTGGGTCCCTGCAGGTTCTTAGGGTGAGCGAGGAGGGAGGGAAGGGGGCCCTGTCCAGCCCCATATTTCTCTCACGGAGGAGCCCTGAAGGAGACTGTGCTCACGAGGGCGAAAGCCCCACTTCATCCAGGGAGGGAGAAATGTCACAGATGGAGCAGGCCTGAGAGGAGAGAGAGCGGCTCCCTCTGAAATGGAAGATGGGTGGGAAGAGGAGGTGTCTGGGCTCCCGGGCCCTGTGGCAGGCCGGGCTGCTGGCAGCCTTGTCGGGCTCCGGGCTCCGAGCAGGAGCGGGCAGGGGAGGGAGCTGGTGTGCAGGCTCACTCGCCCGGTGTCTACAGGGAACAGTGGGGGAAGGCTGTAAAAATCACCACCTCCCCCACGCACATGGCCCCTCCCTGGCTCCCTCCCAGCCTTGCTGGGCTGTCCCGGAATTAGCTTCAGACTCAGCCCCCGCTGGGCTGTGGGGTCTTGGCTTGTGGTGTGAGACATGATCCCAAGCTCCCAGTGGGATGGGCAAGGTCTGACCGGCTCCGGAGGTTCCTCGGGGGGGCGTGGTGAGGGGAAGGCAGGCGGGCACCCCTTCTGCAGTGGGGGGTGGTGGGGCGTGACTGGGGTCGAGGGCTGTGCCATGGCCATATGGCAGCTGCCTGGGGCCCAGAGTGGAGCCCTTGCAGGTTATTTCAGGGAAGGCGCTGGCGGCCGCTATTCCCCTATACCCCTTCTGAGAGGATGGCAATCTGGGTCAGGGAGAGGGTGGCACTGCCCACGTGCCCGGGAGACAGGAAGATGCTGGCGCTGTGGGGGCCGCTCCCCACTCAGGAGGCAGGCGCCACGCAGCCCTCCCCGGGGCATAGCAGCTGGCCTCCCCCATGCTGCAAGCCCGGCAGAGAAACCCAAGCCTGCAGAGTCCGGGGGTGGGCGTGTGTGGTGCGGAAGCTTCCCAGGTGCAGCCGGACTGAGAGCTCCTATTGAAGATGAAAAGACAAGGTGGGCCCTACACTGTGGCTTTCAGTTTCATCTCTTTGGTCCCTTGCGCTGTTGGTGCCTGGAAGAGACCAGCGTGTACTCAGGGGGTGGGAGGAGAGGCAGGATCTGGCTCTTTCCCGAGCTTGCTTCGCTTTCCATTTCAAATCCACCCCCTGCCACATTTGTATTTTTGGAGTCCGGTTGAAGTTTTAATTGGAGCAGTGATTCTCACACGTTGGTGAGCGCTGGCATCCTGGCAGGTAGGTTAAGGGGCTACAAGTCTCAGATCCTCTGATCCAGCAGGTCTGGGGAGGGGCCGGGAATCTGCATTCCCACGCAGTCCCAGGGGAGGTGGAGGCATCCAGGGACCCCGCTTTGAGAATCCTTGAATACAGTGTGACCAGGGGGTGCTTTACGCATCTCTAGGACATGCCCTCAGCTCTCTGCTGGCCTTTGGCTGAGGTCATACATGGGGGGTGCTTTACGCATCTCTGGGACATGCCCTCAGCTCTCTGCTGGCCTTTGGCTGAGGTCATACATGGGGGGTGCTTTACGCATCCCTGGGACATGCCCTCAGCTCTCTGCTGGCCTTTGGCTGAGGTCATACATGGGGGGTGCTTTACGCATCTCTGGGACATGCCCTCAGCTCTCTGCTGGCCTTTGGCTGAGGTCATACATGGGGGGTGCTTTACGCATCTCTGGGACATGCCCTCAGCTCTCTGCTGGCCTTTGGCTGAGGTCATACCTGAAGCCGAGTGCGCCTCATAGGTTGGTCTAGACCCGCAAGCGCTAAACCTCAGGGACCAGAGGGCCTCGCCTGCCTGGGAGTTTCATTTGTGTCCAGGAGTCTCCTTAGGGCATGGCAATGAGCATCTGTTCCAGGTGGGCGGATACTCAACGGCTGAATGCTTCCGTGTTTCCCACGTCTGCCCGAAGATTTGGAATCTGTGTGGTGCTGGGAACCTGGGGGAGAACCGGGTCGGCTGTGCTGGTCTGTTGTTGATCAACCAGAGCTGCTGATTCCAGAAAACTCTGTTCTTCACTCGCCTCATCCCTTGTAGATAGTGGTAGTGCATGGCTTAGTTCCTCAGTTTCTCTTTTGACTTTCACCTATTTGAAAAGCTGACTGATCACCTGTGGGGTGGGAGGAGGCCTGCAACCAGCTGAGGGCACCTGTGTCTCTTGTTGGTGATGCTGGTGCCACCAACCTTGGGTGCAAAGGTTTCGCTGAACCATACTCCTCAGTCCTCCCTCCCTCCTCCTTCCCTCCTTCCCTCCCTCCCTCCCTTCTTCCCTCCCTCCCTCCCTCCTTCCCTTCCTTCCTTCCTTCCTTCCTTCCTTCCTTCCTTCCTTCCTTCCTTCCTTCCTTCCTTCCTTCCTTCCTTCCTTCCTTCTCTCACTCTTTTGTTCTTTTCTTTCAGTCTCTATCCTTTCTTCCCTTTCTCTCCTTTTCTCTCCCTCTTTGTTTTTTCTTTCCCTTTCTCTCTGTCTCTCTCCTTCCCTCCCTCCCTCCCTTGCTCCTCCTCTCCCTCTCTCAGTCTCTCTTTCTGACCCTCCCCTCCTTGTGTCCACCACTGGGCCATGCTCCTGTGTGGATCCATCTTTCCTTGAAGAAAATCTCCCAGGTCACGCCCTGCATGATGGCATTTCAGTCAAGGAAGACCACGCATACTGTGGTGGCCGTGTGCGATTAGAACAGACCTGAAAGACCTCTATCCCGGTGTGGCTGTCGCAGCAGCTCAGCTTGAAGCTTTACTCACACGTGTTGAGTGACGATGGTGCGGGTGAACCCACTGTACTGCCTGGCGCGTGAACGTCCAGCACATACGGTCATGCACAGACATGATATTTGATGATAAGAAATGACTGTGATACTGGCTTATGGATTTACTGTAACTTTTATCATGATTTTAGAATGTATTTTTTCTACTTACTAAACAAAAGTGAGCTGTGAAACAGCCTTCAGCAGGTCCTTCGGGAGGGATCCGGAAGCAGGCACGGCCATCGTGGGAGGCGACCGCACCCCGTGCATTATTCCGCTGGAAACCTCCCAGCGGGACAGGAACGTGCGGGTGGAAGGCGGTGATGTGATGATGCTGGCCCCGGGGAGGCCCAGGCGAATGTGTGTTTTTGTGTCTTAGCTTTTAACAACAAAGTTTAAAAAGCAAACAAACAAACAGAATCAAATAGGGAAAAGTGAATAGATGAGGCTATAAAGAAAGAAACTATTTTTGTATAGCTCTACACTGTGTGTTTTAAGTGAAGTATTATTACAAAAGAGTCCAACAGGTAAAAAATTAAGAAATGTATAAGGCAATGAAGTAAGCTGAGGGTAGTTATGGAAGAAAGAATAATAGTTTTGTATAAATTTAGCATAGTCTAAGTGTGCAGCCTTTATAGGGTCTACAGACATGTACGGGAATGCCTGGGCCCTCACATCTGCTCCTCATTCACTCACCCACCCACCCACCCAGAGCCACTTCCAGTCCCACAAGTTCCATTCATGCTAAGTGCCCTATGCAGGTGCACCATGCTTTAGCTTTTAGATCTTACTTCTGCTGCCTCTCTTCTATGATGAGATGCACAAGTACTCACCATTGTGCGGCAGTGAGTACTCAGTACCATCATGGGCTGCATAGCTGTGAAACCAGGAGCAATGGGCTTACCCATCGAGCCAGGGCATGGAGGAGGCTGTCCGCCCGGGTGTGTGTGCAGGCACACTGCGTAAGAGGTGCGCTCAGTGACAAAATCACCTGATGAGGCATTTCTCCGAACGTATCCCTGTCATTAAGCAAGGCGTGACTGCATTTATCTTTGAACAAGCCAGTCATACTGTACTAGGGCTTGTGGGGTTAAAAGTATTAATTTATGAGGTGGGTCCCTGAAAAGTAACACTTAATCTAAATCTATTTTAACTTTTTTGTGGTTATTTTCATAAGTATGAGAGGCAAATGTATCTGTAATGATAAACCTTCACACAATATAAACTTTAAGTCCAAATGGCGTCCTGAGTAAATTTCTCCAAATAGCATCTTCAAAAAATGGAGAAAAAAGAAAACAAAAAAACAGCACACTCGTTTTAAAAGCCCAGAATAATCTTGATACAAAACCCTAGTGAGGACATCAAAAGGAAGAACATATACTGGCCAAACCCTCATGGTCACGGAAACCACATTCTAAGTCAAATATTAGTAAATTAGAAAATGGAATCCAGCAAAACATGAAAAGGATAATAGACATGTCTTAATTTTTACCTGGACCAAGAGCCTCAGAAAATGGAGGAAGTTGGGGCTTCCCTGGATTTGTGAGAGGCTGGATAGCTGCTTCTTCTTTTTTTTTTTTTTTTGAGACGGAGTCTCGCTCTGTCGCCCAGGCTGGAGTGCAGTGGCCGGATCTCGGCTCACTGCAAGCTCCGCCTCCTGGGTTTACGCCATTCTCCTGCCTCAGCCTCCTGAGTAGCTGGGACTACAGGCACCCGCCACCTCGCCCGGCTAGTTTTTTTTTTGTATTTTTTACAAAAATAAATAATAAATAAAAATAAATAAAAAATAAAAAATTTTTGTATTTTTTTTTTGTATTTTTAGAGATGGGGTTTCACCGGGTTAGCCAGGATGGTCTCCATCTCCTGACCTTGCGATCTGCCCGTCTCGGCCTCCCAAAGTGCTAGGATTACAGGCTTGAGCCACTGCGCCAGGCCGGATAGCTTCTTTTTTCTTTCTTTTGAGACAGAGTCTCTATCACCCAGGCTGGAATGCAGTGGCATGATCTCGGCTCACTGCAGCCTCTGCTTCCTGGGCTCAAGCGATTCTCCTGCCTCAGCCTCCCAAGTAGCTAGGATTACAGGCATGGGCCACCACGCCTGGCTAATTTTTGTATTTTTAATAGAGATGGGGTTTCGCCATGTTGACCAGGCTGGTCTCGAACTTCTGACCTCAGGCGATTTGCCCGCCTTGGCCTCCCAAAATGCTGGGATTACAGGCACGAGCCACTGTGCCTGGTCAGATAGCCTCTTCTTAATGCTCACCTACACAAGAAAGGGAGGTGGCGATCGGGGCTCCGTGGGGACATACGTGTGAAGTGTGGGGTCTGTGAGGATTAGGAGCAGTGGGGCTTGTGGAGGAGCAGGTAGAGCAGGGAGGCCTGAAGACGTCCTTCTGGGATAGTCTCATTTGTTGGTGTTTTGTGGTCTGTTGTTAGTAGAGGCTGAATAAGCACTTGCTGGAAAGCCCCAGTGTGGGAGATGGGGGGCTCTCTCCTTGGCCTGGCCGCGTGGACAGGTCCTTCCTGTTGGTGCTGAGCCTGGGGCGGGGGAGGTACAGCGCCTGCCACTTCTTTATCTGTGTGGGCCCCAAGAAGGTGGGGCATGACCTATTCATTCAGCAAACCTTGAAGCACCTGCTAAATACCGACTCCCATTTTAGGTGAGCAGTGAGCAAGCTAGAGGAGGGTGCTGCCCTCATGGGGATAGGATGCTCGTGTGTGTGTGTGCGCGCGCACGTGTGTGTGTATGTGTGTGCGTGTGTAAGACAATGGGCAAGTGAATGAATAATCACTACACCAGAGACAGCCAACCTGATGGGGTGCCCCGCAGAGGGTTCCAGCGGCTGATGTTAGAGGCCGTGCCTGGGAGGGCTTCAAGAGGAGGTGGCGTTGAAGCTGGGACAGGACCCTGAGAAGCAGCCAGAGGTGCAGACACCTGGGAGAGGGGTTCAGACCCCGACGGCGGAGGGAGGAGTGGATCTGTGAGTTGCTCGGTGGCTTTGATTCTCACAGGCGTGTGCAGAAAGAGCTCCTTGGGTGTTTTTGGAGCGGCTGGGATCACAGGGGCTGCAGAGCCAACCCCTCTCCTGGAGACCCTCAGTGTCCGCCTGTGAGGTCCCAGGGATACCCGGAAACCATGGGGCCGGTGGTGTACTCTGTCATTTCCATTCATGCGGAGTTGGTCACGGTGTCCCTTTGGCTGGAAGGCTTCCCCTGCCCCTCCTGTGCCTCTTCCCGCCTTCCCTCCCCTGCCTCCCTTCTGCCCAGTGCTACCAAAAAGAAAGCCCATTTGGCCATTTTGGCAGTAGGGGCCTCCTGAGGGGGCCTGGGGTGCGTTGGTGTGTGTCCCTCGGATTACACACTCCTGGTGCCACACCCAGTGTGTGCCTGCGATGGGAGTGTCAGGAACCGGCCGCTGGTTTGGGTGGGAAGGGGCTTTTCCTCAAGGCATTCTTCATGCTTATTACCGACGTGGTTTCCAAGACCAGAAACGCCCCCATCACACTGCCCTGCACCTCCTTAGACAGAGATACGGGGACGGGGGCGACAGGCTGCCTCGTTTCTGACTCTTCCTTCCCTGTCCCTGGGAGGGGAGCCCCAGAATCTTGGGAAACGATGGCTCGACTCAGCTCCAGGTCTGTAAAGGGCTCCTTGTTCAGGGGCCGAGGGCTCGAGCTATGTGTTGGCTCCTTAGCCTGGAGCTGCCCTGCGGGCCGCGGGTGCCCGAGCTCTGCTGTTGGGCATCACGCCCAGAGACCTGCCCCAGCCCCGCTGTGGTGTGGGTTCTGTGTCTTCAGCCTGTGGCTGAGTTCCCGGTGTCCAGAGAGCGGCTGAGACCCGGCTGGGGCTCAATACGTGTCTCTGAAGGAAGGGTGGATGCAGCTAATGGCAGGTGGGGCCCCGGGACGGCCAGTGCCTCTGTCCAGACAGTTCCCCAGCTTCCCTCCCGCTCGTCCCCAAGCCCACCGGCCCTGGCGACTGCCTCCCACATTGTGGCTTCTGGATTGTGAGAATTAAAGATGGGAACTTGTGTCAATAGCTTTTCCAGCTCAAGTGCAGCAATGCATCGGACTGCTGATGCTGGCACGTGCTGGGTGCCTTCCTCGCTTACATGTGTGACACAGCCCTTCTGCGGCAGGCCCTGTTGCTCTTGTAGACCCATTTTTACAGAGGAGACAATTGTCTTTGAGAGATGGAGGGGCTCTCTGAAGATCACACAGCTGGGGAGGGATGGGCCCAGTTTCAAACCCGATCTGCCTCACCACGAAGCTGGGCTGGGACTGCAGCACTGCACGGCCTGCGAGATCCCAGAGAAGCTGGGGTGGAGCCCGTCCTGGGCCAGATGCAATCCCAGGGAGCTCTGAAACACACCTGTGTCCAGGACCCACACGAGCCTCTTAGAGAAGATGCAATGAGTTGGGGCGCAGGTATAATGGTGTTTTTAAAGCAGCTTTATTTCATTTATTTGTTTTTTGGAGACAGGGTCTCACCCAGGCTGGAGTGCAGTGACATAATCCTGGCTCACTGAAGCTTCGACCTACAGGCTCAGGTGATCTTCCCACCTCAGCCTCCTGAGTAGCTGGGACTGCAGGTGCGTGTCACCATGCCTGGCTAATTTTTTATATTTTGTAGAGACAGGGTCTCGCTATGTTGCCCAGGCTGGTCTCAAACTCCTGGACTCAAGTGATCCTCCTGCCTCAGCCTCCCAAAGTGCTGGGATTATAGGCATGAGCCACCATGCCTAGCTTTAAGATAGCTTTACTGAGATACAACTTACCTACCATCCAATTCATCCATCTAAAGTACAAGCCAGGGGTTGTCAGTATATTCAGAGTTGTGCAGCCATCACTGTCGTGAACGGTAGAACATTTTCATCACCTCAAAAAGAAACCACACGCCATTAAGCAACCAGCCTCCTCTCTCCCCTCCTCCCAGCCCTGGCAACTGCGAATCTGCTGTCTATCTATAGATGTCCTGCCGTGGACATCTTATGTGAACAGAATCATACCACACATGTTCCTCTGTGCCCGGCTTCTTTCCCCCAGCACAGCATGGTCCAGGTTCACCCGTGTTGTGGCGTGTGTCAGAGCGTCATCCCTTTTTATGGCTGAATGATATTCCGCTGTGTGGATGGACCACATGATTACCCACAGGCATCAGTACTTTCTAAAAGGCCGAGATTATTGTAAATACAGTCATGTGTAATGCGTATAGTCTCTCTCTCTCTCTGTCTCTCTCCCTCTCTCTCAACACCCCCTTTCTTGGCTAAGCATTTTCTTTGCGAAACATGTCCTCTTCCCAGCCTCTATCTAGCTGTTCCCTACATTCGATCCACTAATATCCACCACTTTCCCTTCACATCCTGAATCTGAGCTCTTCTTGCTCTGGCCACCTCGGTCCCCTTGGCCAGACACCCCTGGTCTCGTCCCTGGGCCACTGCCTCAGCGACCCCCCAGGCCTCCTGTGTCCACCTCTGCCTGCAGGTCACTCTCACACAGCAGCCAGAGGGCTCCTGTTGGAAACGACTCAGACCACGCACACTCTTGGAAGCTTCCGACTGCATTTATTCTCACAGCAAGCGCAAGGGCCTCCCGACGGCCACAGGCCTGCCTGATCTTCCTCCTTCATGTCTTTGTCCGGAAGGCTCTTCTCCCAGCTGCTCACTCATCATGTTGTTCAGGCCTCTGCTCAAAGGTCACCGCCTCCGAGAAGCCTTCCCTGACCGCCTGCCATGACAGCAGCCGACTGCCCCTCCTGTCCTATCACCCATTCTGTTTCTCGCTGTGCCTCCCTCCCTCCCCACGGGAGAACTCCTGGGCGTGGGCGGGAGCTTGTTCCCTGCTCCTCCCTGCTCCTCCCAGCTTCAGGTGGGTCCCGTTCCATTCCATGAGGGCACGAATCCTCTGGGTACCTACGCCAGCATCTGCGGCAGGGCACGGCTGGCATTTGGAAGCGCTGAGTGTGTCTGCATCTTCCCGGGTTGTTCTGTGACCCCACCGCCGTTCCCGCTCTCAGGCCTGGGTGTCTCCTGGGCCCCTGTCCTGTCTATACCCCGGCCGGCTTCAGCTCTCAAGCCCGGGCCCTGCTCAAGAACAGGAAAGAGAATCTTGTCGCTTGAGGACATATTCAGTTACTCGATGTTTTCTTGGTCATTTCAGGATTTCGCATAGTTAATTTAGGATTTTTCTCTCTTCCACGGGGTAGGGCTGGGCAGGTCGGTCTCTCAGCAGAGGCACAAGCTAGACCTGGCGGAGTCTGTGGGAAATGCCCTTTCTCCATTAATCTGCAGAATGAGCCTGCGGCATTTGGGACCACTGGCGGCTGCCGGATCCCTCCACGATAATTTTGGTGATGAGTCTGTTTGTAGGCAACAGCAGGAGCCATGAAAACAAGAGCTGGCCTCGCTGAATCCTCGCTGTACCCCCAGGCCTGTTCTGCACGCTTCCCACCAGCTAGCTCATTTCACTGTCAAAAGGCACCAACACCTGGAAAGGTTAAGTCACTTGCCCAAATCATTATGGCTCCTGAGTGGAGCAGCCAAGATTTACTGAGCACTTTGGCCAGAGCACCTGTCCCTGGCCACTACGCCACGCTGCCATGGGGAGCGCGGACCTGCCTGTGCCCCACGGCATCTCCGTGGGGAGCTGCTCCGTGAATGTGTCCCTCGGAAGCAGCCTTCAGTGGTCGAATTAGCCACAGTCGCAGGGCAGAGTCTGGAGCCAGGCTGGCAGGCTCAGATCTCTGCTCTGCTACTTCGGCTGTGTGACCACAGGCTCTCTTCGGAACCTCTCTGGGCTTTCATTTTCTTATCTATAAAATACAGGTAACAAGAGCATCCATCTTCTGCTCGAAAGATTGTTATTGACGGCATTCACCGGGGAAGAGTGCTTCGTATCTCCCGACACTCAATAAAGATGAGCAAATTGCCTTTATTTTCATTCAGATGGGGACTGCAGAAGGGGTGATTGGATGATTAAATGACTTCACTGGCCTAGAGCATTTAGAACAGGGCCTGGTATAGTGTGAGGGTTCAACAGACATTAGCTATTATGATTCCTGCTATTATTATTAAACTCCAAACAGACCAATCATTAGCATGTGAATGGAATTAGTAGAATAATACCAATAGTCCCAGAAATGGGTCCTCTGAAGTTTGTGCAGCCCAGATTTCTCGTAGATGCTTCTGCAGTGTATGTATTTTTCCTTTCTCATGAGCAGAGCTGTCTAAAGGGTGTGCGGAGTGAGCTGGTCACGGCAGGAGGGAGAGACTTTTGCACAGAGTGACCATCAGCATTTTTGTGACCCCGCGGGGATGGGTAGGCTGGGAAGAGAATGGCTTCTGCCTCCGTTGGTCCCAGCCACACCTGGTGGCCTCATTGGTGGGCATTTGCCTTGGGGCACTGGGCCTGCCCTGTCTGAGCTGGGACTTTTTTGCAGGCTGGGCGCCTGTGGCCCTGCAGCAGTTCGCTCCTGCCATACCCAGCGTGCCCCAGCATCACAGAAGGAGAGAAAGAGCAGGAAAGCGGTGTGCAGGGGGAGAGGCGTGAGAACCACAGAGAAACACAGCAAACGCCTGTGCCGAGTTTTTCATTAGTGAGGAGCTGGTCAGGAAGAGCCTTTTACGGGGAACCACGTGGGCTCCGGTGTGGGCCTAGGACAACTGCGTCCCTTTCCTGCCAGCCTCTCCCCCAGGAGGCTTCTGTGGCTCACAGTCATGGACACAACAGATGGGGAAACTGAGCCTCCTTTTCCCCAGAGGTGAAAGATGCATTAGGAAGCACAGGGTCGGGGTGCGGCCGCCAGGGCCCTGGTCTTTGTTGCGTGGTGACTGGCGGGGAGGCTCCGGGCGGCTTCATGAGCCTGTCTAGACTTGGTCTCTGCTTTTCACAAGTGGGAATATTAACATCTCATCGGTTCTCCTGGGCTTTGGTTACGCAGGCATCTTCTCCCTAACTCATGCATCCTTGAGTGTCACTGATTTGTGAAAAACTCAGTGTCAGGCATCCGTGTGACTCTGAGGGCGGAACTAGAGCAATGCGGCCGCAGAGAGGAGCCCCTGGAGGCAGCTGGTGCTGGCAGAGGCGGGGAGCCTCGTGCAGCTTCGGAGGGAGCTGGTCTGGCCACCCGGGCTTCCGGGCTTCCGGTCTCTAGATCTATGAGAGAAGAGATGTGTGTTGTTTTGAGCCTCCCAGTTTGTTGTCATTTGTTGTGGCAGCCCAGGAAACCAACACAGGAGGGTATCACTGTCCCCACCATCGTGGAGACGCAGACTTGGACGCACAGAGAGGTGAAGCAGCTAGCCCAAGATTGCACAGCTAGAGAGCAGCGATGCCAGGACCTGAACCGGTGAACCCAGTGGCGGAGCCCCTGGGCCTGGGCCCATCTTGCAGGTGCTCGCTGGCCGGTAGTCTACGCTTTGGGAAGTGGACCTGTGGAGGCGATGCTGGCAGGACGAGGGGTTGTGAGTCCATGGAGGGAACACCTTTGGAAAGTGGGTTAGAAAATGCAGAGTGCCACTTAATTAATTTGAGATTTAAAAACTTCCCTTTAGAAGCCATTTACTTTTGTTTATTATTATTATTATTATTATTATTATTATTATTATTACTTTTGAGATAGAGTCTGGCTCTGTTGCCCAGGCTGGAGTGCAGTGGCATGATCTCGTCTAACTGCAACCTCTGCCTCCCGGGTTCAAGTGATTCTCTTGCCTCAGCCTCCCAAGTAGCCAGGATTACAGGCATGTGCCACCACACCCAGCTAATTTTTGTATTTTTAGTAGAGACAGGGTTTGCCATTTTGGCCAGGCTGGTCTCAAACTCCTGACCTCAGGTGATCCTGCCTCCCGGGGTGGTCAGGCCCCAGTGCTGCGTTCAGGTTCAGGTTCAGGCTCAGGCTCAGGGTTCCCTCCGTGCTTCTAGATCTCTCTGTCTTTCTCTCTCTCTCTCAATCTCTCTCTGTATTTCCTAAGCTGTTCGACTGTGGGTGCTGTTTTTCTTTCTTCTGCCCTAGGAAACACCGTTTCAAACACACCCCCAATGTACTACACATGACAATTGCTGAATCTTATTTAAGACGTGGAGAAGCCGCCTGACCCCAGGGGAGGCTGTGCGGCGGGTGATGTAGACTGCTAATCAGGGTTAGGCAGTGGCCCCCAGTCACGTGAGGGCTAAAGCGCCCGGATCCGATTACAGGATCTGATGGAGCCCACGCCAGGGCCCGGCCCTCAGACTGCGGCTCAGCCCTGAGCTGAGCACCAGGTGGTTGCAGCGGGTGAGGGACTGGGGAGCACAGGCGGGTGGCCGAGGGAGCGCCCATGCCACGCTTTTAAGAAACAGTGATCGTTTGAAAATACAGCACCCTTCCCATCACAGTTCTAACACAAGGTAATTTTCAAACACTGATGTTAGGTGGTGATTTTCTTATTAGTGAATTCGGGATTCTTGGGCAGGCTTCATAATAAGTGCAGGGACCCGAAAATGTCCGGGGTGGAGGGGGAGCCCACCTGGAGGTTAATCGGGGGTGCACAAGGCCAACACCAGGCGTCAACTGTCAACCAGGAGGGTGACTTCCCTGGTTAATTGGCTGCCCCCGTACTAGGAGGCTGGACCACGTTGGCAACTGCAATTATCTCAGGCTCCGAGACAAAGAATCCCGCCCCGGCCCTCTGCAGTGACCCAGTGACCCGGAGGCATTACAGGAAAGTCCTATTCTAATGAATTTCTCCGGGCATCTGAAGGGCAGCAGCATTTTTCTGAAATGAATAAATTGCTGGGAATCACAGTCTCATTGTCTTGGCCCAGGAGGAAAGAAGTTGATGCTCTCAACGCCTGTCGAGGCAGGTCCTGGCTGAGCACCGGGGATGGTTGATTTCATGGCATTTCCATACAGCCCTATGATTAACTCCAGTTTTATGGATGAGAAAAGAGAGGCCCCAAGAAATTAAGTGACTTGTCCAAAGGCGCACAATTTGTAACTGGGTTTGGGGGAGGGGCCCTCAATCTGGTCGGGATCATGATTCCAGGGCCTCTATCCTCGCCGCTGGGCCATGTTCTTACTGGAAGAAATTAATACTAACAAAACAGGAAGGGCTTGTACACAGGCTTCTTGCTCTCACACACACCATTCCTATTTTCTTCTCCTTCATCTTACATGTGGTTCTTTCCTTCCTTTTTTTTGAGACGGAGTCTCGCTCTGTTGCCCAAGCTGGAGTGCAATGGCATGATCTCGGCTCACTGCAGCCTTTGCCTCCAGGGTTCAAGGGATTCTTGTGCTTCAGCCTCCCGAGTAGCTGGGAGTACAGGCATGTGCCAACACACTCGGCTAATTTTGTATTTTTAGTAAAGACGGGGTTTCTCCATGTTGATCAAGCTCGTCTCGAACTCCCGACCTCAGGTGATCTGCCCTCCTCGGCCTCCCAAAGTGCTGGGATTATAGGCGTGAGCCGCCGTGCCCGGTCCCACATGTGGTTATTTCATTGCTGTTGGTGGTGGCGGCAATCTGGAGATTTACCCAAAATCATTGCTAAGGATTCAGCTAGAGAGAAGCTTAGATTTTCCTCCCCCGCTGTAATGCAAACAGCTAGGACCCTTGTTGTTTAGGAAGAGCATGTGTCTTGTGGGCTGGAATCATCCTCGTCCTGGATTATTGACTGAAATTGGCTAGCCCCAGGGAGCAACATCCACACGGGGGCCTCTTGCATGCCGCATTATGTTTTGGGAGGCCTTGTGCCTGCAGTCCCTTCCCTAGAACAGCATCAGCACGAGGCTGTCTTTTGTGCTGCATTATGTTTGGGAGGCCTCGTGCCTGTAGTCCCTTCCCTAGAGCATCTGCTCCTTCTAGAACATACGTGTGTGGGCCGCACATACCTCCAGCAGGCTGAAGGACGCCCTATGGGAAGGGGTGGGCCATGGCAACCCTGATCCCGGCTCCTTGGTTTTAAGGCAGGCTGTCAGGTGTAACCTGTTTCACCCACTGAGTTCCAGGATGTGTTATTAAAAGACGTATTTGGCCCAAAGATCTTGAAGAAAAACAATGAATTTTGTGGCTTCCCACACTGTCAAGCAGGAGTGATTTGTGTCCCATGGCTTTGAGGGGGCTCAAGTCAGCATCAGGTGTGTAGTCGGTCTCACAGTCTCACACCTTCCTTGCTCAGAAACCTTCCCCGGGCAAGGTGCCCAGCAAGGCACTTTTCACCCCATGTTCAGACGCGGGCCTGACTGTGGAGGTTTCCTGTGCCCGACTCCCCTGGGCTACTCTCCGTCCCTGAGTGTGATAAGGTGACCTGCTGACTATCGGCATTCTTTGTTCTTTGGAACCCTTGTGTCTTCAGGGATTGTAAACTCCAACACAAGCAGTTCCTTGTGTGATGCAAGCTGAGTGTAAGGCAGAAGGTGCCATGTAGCTTTTACGTCTTCCAACCACAACACCTGCTGGTTCTGTATTTATAGAACACTCTGAGGCCTTCCCAGGCAGCTCGGCAAAGGTGTCCGCCCCACTGTGTTAGGGGGGCTTACAGCGTGAGGGTCCTGGCTCAGCTCCCACCTGCTGAGGGGCTCTGCTGCTTCCCTTCTTACCCTGTGGGCATGACTCAGAGTGGCTGCCTGTCTACAGCTGAACCCAGTGGCCTCCAACTGCAGTGCCATCCTGCCCATCCTTCGAAATCCCACGGAAACTTCGTATTTGTGTTTTAACCCTTCCCAGTGTTTACCTGGTGGTCTAGAGACCTGTGTGCTCTTCTTGTCTGTCCTAGAAGACTACTTGCTAAAAGTCAGGGCCATGTTACATGTGGCACACACTCCATGCTCAGTACAGGAGGTGCTTGTACACAGTGGTGCTTACAAAGTATACACAGTGGGTGCTCACAAAGTGTGCACTGTAGGCATTCACCAAGTGTATGCAGTGGGCGCTCACAAAGTGTGCACTATGGGCATTCACAAAGTGTATGCAGTGGGCGCTCACAGTGTGCACTGTGGGCATTCACAAAGTGTATGCAGTGGGTGCTCACAAAGTGCGCACTGCGGGCATTCACAAAGTGTATGCAGTGTGTGCTCACAAAGTGTGCACTGTGGGCATTCACAAAGTGTATGCAGTGGGCGCTCACAAAGTGTGCACGTCACAAAATGTGCACAGGAGGTGCTCACAAGGTGCTTGTTGTGTGATGGAACATTTGGAATTTGTTGGGTGGTTGGATCCATTTCCTGCAGCTGCCATAATTGAGGATGAACTGGAAGGGTTTAAAACCACAGAAATCTCTTCCCTCGAGTTCTGAAGGTGAAAGTCTGAGATCCAGGCACGGCGGGGCCGTGCTCCTTCCAGAGGCTCCAGCGTGGGATCTTTCCTCCCTCTCCCAGTGTCCGGTGGCTCCAGGGATTCCTTGGCAGTGGCCACGTACCCCCCACCTCTGCCTCTGTCTCCACATGGCCTTCTTCTGTGGCTCTGTGTGGCCTTCTCCATCTCCAGAAGGACGTTCTCATTGGATTGAGGGCCCCCGACTCAGTCTGATCCCATCTGAATTCCTACCTTAAGAACTGCATCTGCAAAACCTACTTCCAAGTGAGGTCACATTCTGAGGTCTCGAGTGAACGTGACCCTTGGGGACATTCCTCAGCCCACTGCCGTGGTTGACCATCTTGCAGACCCTTGCGGGGTGTGGCTGGTGTCTTAGAGATTCCTCAACTCCAGGCATCTTTCTGGGGAACGGATGAAGGGAGAAAATAACCTTGGCTGAGGCGGGCCTGGGGCTGTGTGGGTCTTTGTAGAAATGGCCTGCCCATTTGAGATGGAGAGAAAATGAACTAAATGAGCTAAAAACCACACCAACTGGAAGATCATCAAATGTTTTCTGGCTAGTAAATGTTTTCAGGAAGCATTTTTCTCAGTTGGGTGACTGGGGAGGGACCATGGCTGCCCTTTAGGGGTAGCAGATGGGCATTTGTGGGCTGAGAGCCACCCACACACGCCTTCTATTTGGCCTACGTAGAATTAGGAAAAAAATGGTTAAAATTGGTTACTAGCATTTTAAAAATTGGGATATTTTAATATAAAACCTGTATTTTTTTTTTTTTTTTTAAGACGGAGTTTTACACCATCACCCAGGCTGGAGTGCAGAGGTGTGATCTCGGCTCACTGCAACTTCCACCTCCCAGGTTCAAGTGATTCTCCTGCCTCAGCCTCCCGAGTAGCTGGGATTACAGGCGCCCGCCACCACAGCTTACTAATTTTTGTATTTTTAGTAGAGATGGGATTTCACCATGTTGGCCAGGCTGGTCTTGAACTCCTGACCTCAAGAGATCCACCCACCTCAGCCTCCCAAAGTGCTGGATTACAGGTGTGAGCCACTGTGCCCAGTCTAAAACTTACATTTCTAGCATCTTTTGTAAACTGCACACACTGGAATTTTGTGGGACTGAATCATACTTGTCCCTTCCCGACGGGTCATGTGAAGGAGCAGGAGGAGAGGCAGAGACCAGGACATTCGGAGTGGTGGCAGGGACGGACGGCCTTCTGATGTGAGCAAGTTAAAGACAGTGTTTCAGTCAGTATGGAGGTGGGTTCTGTGGCTGTAATGAGACCCAAAGGAAGGGGCTTCACTAAGTCACGGTTGCACCCCCTCTGGCTCCGTGGCCCACGCCTTCTCCCTTGAAGGTCTTTATCTCTGGGGTCTGTTACTCTGCTGTCTCCTGGTTCCCCTCCCCTCCACCTCCCCTGTCCTTTTTCACTGTCTCCTTCATGGCCCCTCCCATGAAGAAGGGCCTCACAGCGTCGCTCTCAACTTCTCCTCTTTTCCAGGCTGTCCCTCTCCACGCCCGTGACTGCAAGTTAGCTGTTGAAGATGGCTCAAATCCCTGCTCCAAATGTCCCCCTAAATATTAAGCATGGTTCCAGCTGTTTCCTAGACAACTTTTCTTTGATTCTTGCATTTCCTGCAAGTTCAGCGCATCCCAAACGGAGCTCACTGTCTCTTCACCAACACTTGCCCTTCTTTCCACTTTTATTTTTGTTTTTGTTTTTTTTTAAAGAGATGGGGTCTTGCTTTGTGGCCCAGGCTGGAGTGCAGCAGTGCAATCATAGCTCATTGCTGCCTTTACTTCCTGGGCTTGGGTGATCCTCCAGCCTCAGCCTCTGGAGTAGCTGGGACCACAGGTGGGCACCACTGTGCCTGGCTAATTTCCCTTCTGTGTTCGTGATGAAGCTTGATGGCACCACATCCAATTTAGGAAGGACAAGAAACTTTGCAGAATATTCCTCCCTGAACTTCTATCTCCAATCAGTTGCCAAGGCCTGCCAATTCTACCACAATTACTATGATTTTTTTAAAGAGGCCAGGTCTCCCTCTGCACCCAGGCTGGAGAGCAGTGGTGCAATCATAGCTCACTGCAGCTTTGAACTCCTGGGTTCAAGCAATCCTCTCGCCTCAGCCTTGCGAGTAGCTGGGACCACAGGCGTCCACCACCATACTCGGCTATTTTGTAGAGATATTTTGTAGAGACGGGGTCTTGTTATGTTGCTCAGGCTGGTCCTGAGCTCCTGGCCTCGAGCAATTCTCCTGCCTTCACCTCCCAGAGCATTGGGATTACAGACGTGAGCCTCTGCGCCTGGCCACATCAGTACTTCTTGAGTCTGGAATTCTCTATTATTTCTGCAGTCTTAGTTCAGGATGGCTTTTGCCGGGTTTTGTGTCTCCGGAGGTACCTCCAGTCGGGTACTCTTCATTCATTCCATCCTGTGTGTTCATTATAAATATGAACCTGATCACACCATCTTCTTATCTGACACCCTTCGGAGGCTCTTCTCCATTGCCTGCAAAATAAAATCCCCTGTTTTCAGCCTGGCAGGCGAGGCACTCCTCCCCACCTTACAGCCCCCATTCACCTCTCCCTTTAGCTACATGAGATGATTTGTAGCTTTCAAAACATGCTCGGCTGCTTCCTGCCTCTGTGCTTTTGCAGAAGCTGTTCCCACGCCCCGAATGCTCTCTTTTCTCTGACTAGATACGGTGCTTCCCAAACCAGGACTCCAAAGAGAGGTTTAAGCGGCTTCTCCAACATTGCTGAACAACGTGGCATCACAGAACAGCACATTTACTTCCTTTTAATTCCCCTTACTCCTTCTGACTAAATCCAGGAGAAAGTCTCAGTTTGGTGTTAGCTGGACTTTATATTTCTAATTCTTGCTAATCACCTTTGTTAAACCTCATTTGTTAAACGATCAATGTTCACAGTGATCGGTTTGTGAACCTCTGGCTCAAAACGCTGAGTCAGCTCAGTTATCTAGCTAGAAATTCATATCTTTCTGCTTTATAAAACAATCTATATTAATTGTTACTTTACATTTAAGGCTGACGATGTTGGCTTTCATTTTGCGGTGGTGATCTATAAATTTAAACCTTACTCAGGTTTAACGTCAGTAATTTAAAGAAAATTATTAGATCAAACTTGAGGGATGCAGATGACACATATTGAAGGTAGCCTCTGAATGACTGATGTATGGAAAAACCAGATCACCACACACATCTCCCAGACTCCCATCAGCGGCCTGTTCTTTTCAGGAACTGAATCTGACTCTGTCCTCCCCAGGCAGCTGTATTTTGCAGGCGTCCGCTGCACTCCCAGTAAGGTTTTGCGTGTACCCATGTTAAAGCCCTTATCATGTACCTGTCCTTGTGGACACGTCAGCCTTGCTGGCTGGGATGTGAGCATGGAGGGCAGGGTTGTGTCCATGCATGGTTGGTACCTTCTACAGCTCCTGGAATTTAGTAGGTGATCAGTTGCTCAAGCAGCATCTCCCCTTGGTGACTCAATGCACATCTGAAATGCACCTGTCCAAAATCATACTTGCAATTTCTTCCTGCCATAAATGTTCTTCGTTTCCTCCTCCAGTGTCCTTTGTTTTTGTAAATGGTAACTTGTTTCATCTAGCTGCTTGAGTCTAAAGCCTTGGGATCATCTGTGACTCCTCTTCAAGCCCATATCCAAACCATACCACATCCGGACATCTCTAAACTTTCAACACACCTAACCTCTTCTTTCTACCTCCCCTGCTAGCTCCTTAGTCCAGACCAGCCTGCCTGTCACCTAGGCAGCCATCCTAGCCTCTGCCTGGTCCCCCGGCCTCCAGTCTTACTGATCGATGGTCGGTTACCACGCAGAAACAGGGGCTGATCTTTTTGAAACATAAATTAGGTCATGTCACTCTGTTGCTTAAAACCTTCCAGCGGTTTTCCTGCCCGCTTGGAATGAGGTTCCTGCCTGGACCCCCCACTCTCACCGTGTACCACCCTCCCTCCCAGGTTGGTCTCGAACTCCTGGACTCAAGTGAACCTCCCACTTCAGCCTCCCAGAGTGGTGGGATTACAGGTGGGAGCCAGCGTGCCCGGCCTTGAATAGTTTATTTAAATGTCGAGTGTTGAACAAGGTTGTATGGAGAGTAGCACCTTTCCATCCTGTCCGCGTAGCTCTGAGATGGTGTGTCACTTACTTGGAGATCAAGCTGAAGTCTGATGTGGGTTTGGTGAGATGGGAGGCTGAGGCCACACGGTCCTCCTGGCTCGCGTGGGAGCAGATGCGGCTGGAAGTTAACACAGCGAACAGGAACTCAGGCTTGGAGGAAGAGGGGCCCTGTGGGCTTGTCATGACCAGGGAAGGCTCCAGCCAGGGTGTAGCACGTGGGCCAGACCTGGCGGCACTTGGATGATAAAAAAGAAAACCTCAGACAGCTAAGTGGAGATGAAATGCTCCCTGTTTCTGGAGTGAACAGATGCTGCAGAGCCTAGTGGAAGGACAGATACTGTGTTCGCGATAGTGGACATTTGTGTTCATAGTGGGAGTGACACTGACGGGAAACTGATCTGTTGTGGGATCTCGCTTATCCTCGGTCTGGCCTGGAATGTGTTTCCGGCTCAGGCGCTGGGTTCTGTTTGTGTTCCTATTTGGTTAGTGTTTGCTGACCACGGACTATGTGCTAGGCCCTGCGTTAAGAATAAAGGCTAAGAACACGGCTGTGCGTGTGTCCAACGTGGCTTCTTCCCTTCCTTTGTGCCCTCTCCAGGGCCATCATGAGTGGCCAGCCCACCCTATCATCTTTGTAATCACTTTTGTCAATGTCTGCTACCTCCTGTGTGGCAAGCAGGACAACTGCAAGGAACGTTGCCGCAGTGGGGACTAAGCCAGTCCAGGGGAGCACCATCCACGCAGAGAAGAAGAATGAGCGGAATTCTCTATGGGAGGGCCGTGAGGAGGAGCCTTCCAGGCCGGGAAGTGGTCCCGAGAAGGCCTCGGGGAGGAGCGCAGAGAGGCCAGCATGCTGGAGCGTGGTGGGAAGGAGAGAGCACACAGTGAGGTTGGCGATGAGGCAGGGTGAGATCGCGAGCAGCAGTGAGGACTCTGGACTTTATCCTGAAGGTCATGGGTAGCCTCTGAAGTCCTTTACGTAGAATCACATGGTTGAGGCCGGGCGCTGTGGCTCACGCCTGTAATCCAAGCACTTTGGGAGGCCAAGGTGGGCGGATCACGAGGTCAGGAGATCGAGACCATCCTGGCGAACACGGTGAAACCCCATCTCTACTAAAAATACAAAAAAATTAGCCGGGCGTGGTGGTGGGTGCCTGTAGTCCCAGCTTCTAGGGAGGCTGAGGAAGGAGAATGGCATGAACCTGGGAGGTGGCGGAGCTTGCAGTGAGTGGAGATCGCGCCACTACACTCCAGCCTGGGCGACAGAGCGATACTCCATCTCAAAAAAAAAAAAAAAAAAAAAAAAGAATCACATGGTTGAATATCCACTTTCAGACGATTTTTCTGCCTCTTAGGTAGGTAGGGAGCTACAGAGGCCATGACTACTGGTGACTGACTGAATGAAGGAAACTGCTGAGTTGCTGTGAAAGCCACGGTTTTGGGCTGGTTCCCCTGGTTGAGGGCAGTGGCCTTGCAGTGACTCCTCCTCCTCCGAGGGTTTTGCTTGAGGGTTCTGGTTTGTGCAGCCTCTTGGCAGGGGTGGGGCCTGCGCACAGCTGGCATTCACCACCCCCTTCTGGTCCACAGGTCCTCATGCCTGGGATAAATGTCCTGGACATCCCACTCGGGATTATGCTCAGTTACGCAGTGCCTCAAACGAGAAGGGTTTATATTCTCATGGCATGGAAGTTCAGATGCAGGAATCCCAGAGCTTCGAGGAGTGCGGGCTCCACTGCATCCTTAGGGACCTGGGCTCCCTCTGGCTTACTGCTCTGCCATCTTGATGACAACAATGCTGTCTTAATAGTCTCAAGACAGCTGGTGGAGCTCCAGCCAGCACACCTGCAGTCCAGGCAGGAAGCAGGGGAGCGGTCATGGACGAAGGGCAAGAGAAAGTAAGTGACAGCTGAATCATCTGCAGTTGAAGGGCCTTCTTGGGGACAATGCCATTCAGTGACTTCCACTTACACCCACTTTTTCCACACCACCACTGGTTGGAGCTGTCACGTGCCACCCTAGTCTGCACCAGAACCTGGGAAATGTAGCTATTTAACTATTTCCGTGACCACCTCCAGAGACTTGGGTTCTGTTAGAAAGGAGAATGCCAAATTGCATATGGGGTGGGCCCCAGTGATCTTCAAAGCACCTGCTCTCCTCTCCCAGTGGACATTTACTTTCTGGCCCAAGAGCCTTTCTCACGGTGGGCGTAGAAGTGGATTCTGCACACAACTGCTGGGCATCACTGGCTTTGGGGGCTGGCAGTTCTTAATGGAAGCGGTCTGAGAAGTAGCCATCCTTTGTGTGCTTGCCCTAACAATCCTCAAGGCGACCCCGCCCCTGTCACAGGCATCATTAGGCTAGCTTGGGATTGTCTGCAAGTGTGTGTACACCCAGACTTTCCCCAGTTGCCTAAATTATCTTCAAAAATGAAGTGACAGATGGCCCTGTGCCTTTTATTCACATTTCATTCATTCTTTCTTTCTTTCAATCAACTGAATCATTACATGACCACGGCATGGAGTATGGAGTCATATCACAGGGACCTCATGGGCATGGTGGGGAGACAGACGAGTATTTCCTGAGAAATGCTCCCATAGGAGTATGGGGCCAGCTGGAGGGCCATGGGAGAAGCTTCTGTGTTCAAATCGTGTCTTAGGTACTTGGTCATGGAGCAATCTTCACTCTCAGTTTTCTTGTCTGTAAAAAGGAGATGATGCAAGTTCCTCACTTGTAAGTGTGTGTGCCATTCTATTCCCTGACTCTCACCTGTTCTGTTCCATCCCATTCCAGTCATTCAATCCCATCTCTCTACCCTATCCTACCCTACCCTATCCTATCCTATCCTATCCTATCCTATCCTATCCTATCCTATCCTATCCTATCCTATCCCATCCCATTCCACCCATCCCATCCTACCTCTCTATTCTATTTGATTCCATTCTACTCATTCCATCTCTCTATTCTATTCTATTCTATTCTATTCTATTCTATTCTATTCTATTCTATTATTCTATTCTATCCCATTCCACCCATTCCATTGCACCCCATCCCGTTCCATGTTTTGTTTTTAAAGATCATGCTATGCTCCACTAAATTGATTCCACAATCCAATGCAGCAGGACCTGCAGCTTGGGTAACTCTTTTTAAGAACGCACCTTTGGCATTCCTGGGGAAAGAGGGTTTGGGGTGGGCTAGGAGTCAGGAGAGAGGAGAGGAGGCTGCCTCAGTCTTGGCTGGAGGGAGACCGTGAGGGTCTTGGTGAGACTGGTTGTTGTGAATTGGGGCAGGGTGCCTTTAATGGTTTTTAATTAAAATTTAATAACTAAAGAGGAGAACAAAAGACTCATCAAATCTTTCTTCATTCTTGGTTGCTCAACACCAGGCAATTAAGATGCTTCGTTATAAACAAGCCGTGGGAGGAGAGGGAAGGGGGAGAGGATGGAGTCAATGAGGCACGAATAGGCTTCTGCTGCAGACCGCCCTGACCGCACGGCCCTGTGGGGCCCCCCACGTGCAGGTGAAGGTGCCATCTCAGGGGGACTCTTCTTCTGTCCTGAGAATGCTGAGGTATCATTCCAGAGGCAGGAGTCACACCCAGGCCTCTCGTCTCCCAGTGTGGTGAGTTCATCCCTTCCCAGCACGTTCAGCTGCACACCAGCTCTGCAGACGCCCCCTCCAGTTCCCTTTCCAGTCATGTGATTACAACAAATAGGATCTCCTTTTTCACGGTGGCAGCATCCGGGGCAGTTTTCTTTAGAGCCCTCGCAGCACCCACGGACCACGTCTCAGACTGTATCTGCTTCTCCTCATTCCAGAAATCCATGCCCCTGCCGTGTTCCAGGCCCACCTCTAACCACTGGGGCCTCCGCAAGGAAAGCACAGTCCACGCCCTCAGGAAACCTCTATTTTCCTGCTAACTTCTACTTGAAGATTATAATTTTGCACGTCATCTAAACTGGGGGTGCTGGCACCCCCACCCCCGGGTGCTGCACCGTCTGCATGAGCGCCTTCCCTTCTGGCCTGTTTATCTCCCTCAAGAGCTGGGTGGGGCTCCCTGTGGTACCCACTTCTTCTTTGTTTTGAGACAGAGTCTTGCTCTTTTGTCCAGGCTGGAGTGCAGTAGCGCATCTCTGCTCACTGCAGCCTTCACCTCCTGGGATCAGGTGATCTTCCCATCTGAGCCTCCCGAGTAGCTGGGATTCCAAGTGTGTGCCATCACGTTTGACTAATTTTTGTATTTTTTTTGGAGAGATGGAGCCTCACTGTGTTGCCCAGGCTGGTCTCAAACTTTTGGGCTCAAGTGATCCGCCTACCTCAGCCTCCCAAAGTGCTGTGATGACAGGTGTGAGCCACCACACGCAGCCTGTGTACCTACTTCTTAAGTGAAAGGGGCATTCCTGGGTAGAAGGGGCTGCAGCCACCTGCCTGTTCCTGGCCTCTCTGTGAGCACATGTTCCTCGGGTCGGTTCTGCTGGGCCTTCACTATCTCCCAGGAAGCCGTTGCTGTGGTCAGCGTTGCAGGTGGTGGAGTCACAGGCTTCCTTCAGGTCTGGTGTGGAGTTCCTGTGGGAAAACAAGGGCAGCGGAGAGGCTTGAGCCCCTGCTACTGGAGGTGTTTGAGATTTCTCCCTTTACATCTCATTCCGCCCTGTCGAGACGGGGCTGGCCGCACCTTTGAGGAACTGACTTCCGAGGAAAGAGAAACCCATTTGCTCCTCTCCCTCCTCCCCCAACAAGAAACACGCTGTTTAACGTTCTTCCCTGTGAGCCACTGTGAGTTACAGGGCATCTCACTGGGGAGCGAGAGGAAGGTGGTCCCTCACCAGGCTTCCCTGTGGGCCCATCGGGTTCTCTCCGCACCTCAGAAGTGATATTTGAGTCCCAGGCTTCAAGCTCCTGATGTGTGAAATCATATTCCACCCAGAGAAAAAACTCAGTCCTTTTGTGACTTTCCTCAGCGTTTGGAGCTTCCCGTGGAAGTATGTGCCCTGCTGCAGTTGGTGGACTCACTGCTAGCCCTAAAGATCATGCTAAAATAGTACAGTTATTGCAATCAGGACCATTGGTTGCAAGCAACAGAAAATCCCTCTCCCACTGGAATTAGCCAAAAGGGGATGCATGGGCCCGAGTAAGGGAAAAATCTAGGATACAGCAGACATCAGGTGTGGCTTGATTCAGGGCTCAAATCATGTTTCCAAAGAGCCCGTGTTTCTTCTTCTTTCTGCATTCTGAAAGGGGCCCTTGCCTCATGGTGGCACGACGGCTGTCCAAACTGTTAGAGCTGCATTCGCTCAGGTGCTCGGGCAGCAGGAAAGAGCACCGGTTTCCGTGGCAGGCAGACCCCCAGCAGTGCCCAGTAGGATTCCATGCCCCAGTCTCTGGAACCTGTGGATGGGACGAGGTCTCTCTCTGTGTCCATGGTCCCCACCCCCAGGGCATGGTGGGCCCTGAGAAAGGGAGGCCGCCTGGGAGAACCCGCCTAATCCCTAGAGCCTGCACAAGCCGAGAACTTTCTCTGTCAGCTGGCAGAAGGGAGAGGTAGAGAAGCAGAGGCAGCAGGAGGACTTGACCTGCTGTTGCTGACTTTGAAGACGGAGGTGAGGACCAGAAGGCACTGCCCATTGCTGAGAGGGCCTGGCAGCACCAGCGGGACACAGAGCCTCAGCCCTGCAATTGTGAGGCACTGAACTCCTCACAGCCTGAGTGCACTGAGAGCAGATTCTCCCCTCACTCCTGAGCCTCCGGACAAGAGCCTGCCTGGCCAGCATTGAATTCAGCCTCACAAGACCCTGAGCAGAGCGCCTGGCTGAGCCTGCCCAGACGTCTGGCCCACAGAGCCGTGAGCTAACACGTGGGGCTGTTTAAGCCGCTGTCTGTGATCATTTGGTATGATGCGTAGAAAACACATAGAGCCTCTCTCCTGAGTCCTCCACTCGCAGGCAGGATTTACAGTGATTGGCTCCACTGGTTCCGTGCATCTCTGTGTCCGTCAGCACTTGGGATGCAGTCTCGAAGTGTTGATGGGCACGTCCCCCTCCCCAGCTAAGCCATGGGATCAGAGGCAGCTCCTCCACCTGTTCTCACGTCCAGGAGAAAATCATACTGCACCGGAGAGAGGGCCCGGGGCCCAGTCGTGCTGCTGCTGATCCTGGATCATCCTTTTCCTTGGGCCTGCAGTTTGCTTATGCGTCAGGTCTAGTGAAAGAGAAGGGGATGTCGTTACTTATTTAAATTAATTAATTAATTTTTGAGATGGAATTTCGCTCTTGTTGCCTAAGCTGGAGTGCAATGGAGTGATCTTGGCTCACTGTAACCTCCGCCTCCCGGGTTCAAGCAATTCTCCTGCCTCAGCCTCCCAAGTAGCTGGAATTACAGGCATGTGCCACCACGCCAGCTAATTGTTGTATTTTTGGTAGAGACGGGTTTTCACCGTGTTGGCCAGGCTGGTCTCGAACTCCTGACCTCAGGTGATCCACCCACCTCAGGATTACAGGTGTGAGCCACCGCGCCCGGCCCAGGACGCGGGAGCCCCTCACGTTTGGTGCGGCTGTGTCGGCATGGAGGGGTGTGGGTGAGAGAAAACTGGTCTCGAGGATCTATCTGGTGTATCAATCAGTGTTTCTGTAAGTGCAGGTCATAGCCCATTAGGGAGCCATGAAATCAATTTTGTGGGCTGTAACAAGCACGTTTCAAAAATGAAAAGGGACAAGGGATATCAGCGCACTCTGGGCAGTTCTCTGCTGCCTGCAACCCACCTTTGCTCTGGTTCTGTGGGGCTCGCGAGATGGGCTGCCTCGGGCAACATTTGGCCTGTGTTTCAGCCTGCGTTTCGCAGAGTTTAGACTTGGTTCGAGACATTTCAGCTGAGCAGTTGGAATTGGGGGCCAGAGGGAGACAGTGGTGGTGGAGGTGGTTCTGTGTCTCTGTATGAGCCCTGAGGGGGCCATGTGGCCTCTGTTTTGGGGTCTTTAGAATGTGGGGTTTTACTGTCCCCCTGCCTGTACCTGTCACCTGCCCCTGGGCACCAAGTAAGGCCAGCACACCCTCCTGCTGCAGGGCTGGGAGAATGCCCGCTGGCCATGCTCAGAGTCCTAAGGGTCACCCGGGGTGACTGACGGGGGGAAACCGATGGAGGGGTGAAAACGACTCATGCTTGGGGGAGCTCTCGGTCACATGCTTGCCCCCCCGGAGGGACAGTGGTGTGTCTGTTCACTCAATGTGAATGACTTCTCTCTCTCTTTCATTAGACCTGATACATAAGCAAACGCATGTGTTATCCAATGGCCCCAGAGTGCTCCAGAGTGTTCTAGAGTGTTCCTGTGGCTCCCTGAGACCGGGAACAAGCTTGGGAGGCCAGTGAGGCTGGAAAGGCTGGAGAAGAGGGGAGGAGTTCGGAAATAGCAGGAGGGCCTGCCGGGTGCCCATGGTGCAGAGCTGGGCATGTGTTGCCCACGCCACCAAGGCCGCTGAGAAGCCACCACGCGACTGTTCACAAAGTCAAGCTGCATGAACGGTGCAGGCTGGGCTGGGAGCCGAGGGGCCGTGCTTGGGATGGCACCAGAGCCTGGTCACTGAAACGGTGCAGGCTGGGCTGGGAGTCGCGGGGCCGTGCTTGGGATGGCACCAGAGCCTGGTCACCGAAATGGTGCAGGCTGGGCTGGGAGCCGTGGGGCTGTGCTTGGGACAGCATCAGAGCCTGGTCACCGAGTGCGTCATTTTGTAAGCTATCTGGTGACTTCTATGATGTGCCCCTCGTTCCCACAGTACGAATTTTAACAATAGTTGATCTGAGCTGTTGGCCAAGATTGTCAGATCTTTGGGCTCATTTCACTGGCTCTCGTGGCAATAATTTTCTAAAATCGCAGATTGCTTTGAGTGCTATTTTAATTCATCTGTGGATACATGTTGGGAAGTAATTGCCAGCATTTATCACGCTGCTGCAAGCTCATTTCCTGAGGCACGTGCCCAAAGCACACTCTATGTTCAATGAATGTTTGCAAATCAATGAATTAAAAATAAGCCATTATTATACTTTCTTAGTAAAAGCCCATATATTCTTCCATATGTGAATATGGGTAGAAAGAGGTCTGAAAGTGTACATGCTCCAGATGATGGGAGTTTCTTAACTTTTAAGCATTTTCTTTCTTACCTTTCTGTACTGCCTAAATGATTTTCCATTCCGAAAGCACAACTTGTATTTATTCGTCTACTTTGTTCAATGCCCAGTCACCTAGAAGCTTTACCCAAATAAACAAACATCTAGGAAAATGTACATCACAGAACTACGCAGAACAAAGGCATGAAGACCACCTTTCATTCATCTCCTTTGTTTAGTTTTCCTTTAGTTTATAAAAAGAATTATACACTGAAATGTGCAGAGACCGCCACCCAGATGTGTCGGGGGTGTGGGCGACTGGTTAACCTCCTATACTACATCTTTTTTTTTTGAGACAGAGTCTCGCTCTTTCCCCAGGCTGGAGTGCAGCGGCAGGATCCCAGCTCACTGCAAGCTCCGCCTCCCAGGTTCACACCATTCTCCTGCCTCAGCCTCCTGAGTAGCTGGGACTACAGGCGCCCGCCACCTCGCCCGGCTAGTTTTTTGTATTTTTTAGTATAGACAGGATTTCACCGTGTTAGCCAGGATGGTCTCGATCTCCTGACCTCATGATCCACCCGTCTCGGCCTCCCAAAGTGCTGGGATTACAGGCTTGAGCCACCGCGCCCGGCCCTATACCACATCTTAAAGGTGGATTAAAACGTGAGGCATCTCTGAAATAGTTATGCAATACAATAGGGTCATCGATCTCTTCAACATGATTTACTTATAAATCTTTCGGGGACAAATATTCTGCTTGTCGTTAGGGATACTCATATCCCAAAGAGGCGCTTGGATGTGACCAGCCAAACTTGCCACTACCGATCCTGCCTTTTGAACATGGCTGTGGCGGATGGGCCTCCGATTCATAAAGTATCAAGACGAGGTTTTAGCAGCAGGATCGGGGCGCTGACCTGAAAAAAGCTATAATGCCATTTTCACTTTAACAAGGTAAGATAATGAAAGGATTAGCTGAAAAGAAAATGTCGTCTCACCACGGTGGTTTTATTTGGAAGCGGGTCTGTAATCGCTGCGCTTTGCAGCCTGTGCAAATGCTTCCCCGCGAGCGCGAGGTACCCGCCAGCCAATGGCTTGGTGCAAATAGCCGCCGGTGCCTTGCGCTGTTCTCTCCCCACTTCCTTCCCCGCGGCTCCGTATCGGCCTCTTCCCCCCCGCAGAGCGTCCCCTTCTCGCCTCGACACCTTTTCCAGTTCACACCCCTTCCTCCTCCGGCCCCGCAGCCATCTGGTGCCCCAGGCCCCCGACGGCGCTGGCAGGTGCAGCTCACGCCTGTCGAGGGAGCTGGAAGCCGCGGCCTGGCTCCTGCTGGTGCGGGGGCCCGAGTGCTAAACGCCCTGGCCGTGTGCGCGTGGCCCGGGGCCAGCACGGCTGTGCCAGCGTTTGCTTCACCATCAAGTCCTGATCTTGGCAGACTTGGCTCCTCTCCTGGCACAGCGATGGGCTGAAATCTCAGCAGTGATTTAAATTTATCAGCCTCGACTTTCAGCCACCGGGGCCAGCAGCACAACGTGACTCCGGTGTGCGCGGCCCGTGTTTGAATGTCTGGTATGGGACACAGGGGACTAGGTGCCGGGTTTCTGTCTGCGCCAGGCTCCTCGGTGCTGATGCGCTTTCCTGGGGAGGGTTTGAGCAATCTGACAGCCAGGGGCGCCGGGTCTGTGCTGCTGCACCTCACAGAGGGGAATGAAGCGTGGCAGAGGCGTTTCTTAACCCATTGTCCTCCTGAGTGACCATAGCTGGATGATGAGGCCCAGAAGCAATCCTGGACTCCAGAAGGAGGGGCTTTATTCTAACCGATCCCTATGGGGGCAGGAAAGGGCAATGGCAACGTGGGGAGGGTTCTGGCGTGACTCTGCCAGTCTCCAGGGCCAGACGGCCTGGGCTTTCCTTTTCAGGGGAGGAGAAAATCCCTGAAGAGCTGGTGCAGTGTGCGGTGTGAGGCGCTGGGGCCACGGTGGCAAGGACCAGACAGCAGATGAGAGAAAGTCCTGCCTTGGGGTGCATCTGCTCCAAGGAAGGGATGCTGGGGGCCTTCTGGGGCTCATGGTTTGGGGGCGGGCCTGGGGGAAGGAGAGGAGCTTAAAGAAAGTTTGGCTTATGCACATTTTGTTCTGGTCCACCAGTGGACATACAGTTCCGCTCATCTCTGAGAGGGCAAAGGCTGAGATTTTGGAGGGGCTATGTCTGGCCTTGTCACAGGTAAACAGAGCAGGGCATCTGTGAATCTCATCCAAGGCCTGAGGGGAAGGGGGCTCTTTGGAGTGATCTCCTTTTAGAACATAAAGAGTTGCAGGATCTCTTTAACCTGTGCCGTTCAAAGGCTCAGAAGCACGAGGTCCAGTGACTCCAGCATTGCCATGAGCCATGGCGGCTGTGCAGCTCCCTTCCTGCCTGGGCTCTTTGCCAATGAGGCTTTTCAGTGGCTGCCGGCCCACTCAGTCTTCAAGGGGCAGAGATTTTGAATCTAAATGCTCAGAGGTCCAGGTGGATGACATCACAGGGCGAAGGCACCTGCCCAGTTGTCTTCTTCACTTCTCCAAAGGGGCATACTGCCTCTGATTGTTCTGGAAACATGCAGCCTTGCTGGTTCCATTTTTAACATCTGGTTTTCAATTTTATGTATTTATTGAATAGCTTTTACCGTGCATATGTAACATCTACAACACGATGTTATGAGATTCATATATAAAGGGGTTACTGTAGTAAAACAAAGGAACATCTCCACCATCTGGAGACTGAGATATAAAAATGCACTTTCTTCTTAATCCTATCATTACTGTAACTCTGTATTATTATTAATGAAGCAGAGTGGGGCTAGAGAGAGATGGCAGCAGACATTGTCCCCGGTGTGGGGGAGATAGGGTGGCTGCCACTTAGGAAGGTTGCAGGAGCTCCTTAGTTTTCAAGAGGAACCAAAAAGTTTGTTTTCTGGATTTATCTTGTAAGTTTTAAATGTGGGTGATGAACTCATGTTGACAAAAATGTTACTAGAAAGGGGTCCCAATCCAGACCCCCAGAGAGGGCTCTTGGATCTCCAAGAAAGAATTCAAGGTGAGTCTGCAGTGCAAAGTGAAAGCAAGTTTATTAAGAAGCAAAATGGTGAAAGAACAGCTACTCCATAGATAGAGCAGGGCATTACTGAAAGTAAGAGGAGAACGCGTCCGCCCTAAGTATAATACTCGCATATATATGTGGGATAAAAAAACGATCATGGAGAGATATGCTCTGCTGCAAGGGTTTGTGATAAAGGATTAATTTTCTTAATTACTATATTTTGCAAGAATCGATATTATGATCTTTAAAGCAAAATTAGGAATGTTTCTGTTCTCAAGATTTCGGGATATCAGGACTCTCCTAAGTCTGGGTCTTTTTAGTAAATGTTATCAATCTGTTCCTTAACGGTAAACGTCTAGAGGCTAGGAATACCTCACCTCTTAAAAATGCAGCCCAGCAGTCCCCAGCCTCATCTTTCCCAGCCCTCACTCAAGATGGAGTCGCTGTGGTTCAAACGCCTTTGACAAAAAGAGTGAAACTCTGTAACATATTTGAAGAGATTTATTCTGAGCCAAACGTGAGTGACCATGACCCGTGACACAGCCCCCAGGAGTCCTAAGAACATGTGCCCAAGGCGGTTGGGGCACAGCTTGGTTTTATACATTTTTGGGAGACATGGGACATCAATCCAATGCATGTAAGATGTACGTTGATTTGGTGTAACTCGAAGTGTGGGTGGGGGCTTCCAGGTGATAGGTAGATTTAAACATTGTCTGATTGGCAGTTGGTTGAAAGAGTTTATCTGAAGACCTGGAATCAATAGAAAGGAGTGTCTGGGTTCAGATAAGGGGTTGTGGAGGCCAAGGTTCTCATGGTACAGATGCAGCCTCTAGGCAGCAGGCTTCAGAGAGAATAGATTATAAATGTTTCTTATCAGACTTATAAAGGCGCCAAACTCTTAGTTGATTCTCTCCTGGATATGGACACAGTCATGGAGAGGGAAGGGGATTCTCTACAGAAAGAATTCAGGGCGAGTCTGTAAGGTGAAAGCAAATGTATTAGGAAAGTAAAGGAATAAAGAATGGCTATTCCATAGGCAGGACAACCCTGAGGGCTGCTGGTTGCTATTTTTATGGTTATTTCTTAATTATATGCTAAGCAAGGGGTAGGTTATTCATACCTCCCCTTTCTAGACCATATAGGGTAACTTCCTGACGTTGCCATGGCATTTGTAAACTGTCGTAGTGCGGGTGGGAGTGTGGCAATGAGGATGACCCGAGGTCACTCTCGTGGCCATCTTGGTTTTGGTGGGATTTGGCCGGGTTCTTTATTGCAACTGTTTTATCAGTAAGGTCTTTATGACGTGTGTCTTGTGTCAACCTCCTATCTCATCCTGTGACTTAGAATGCTTTCACTGTCTGGGAATGCAGCCCAGTAGGTCTCAGCCTTATCTTCCCTAGCCCCTATTCAAGATGGAGTTGCTCTGGTTCACACGCCTCTAAGAATACCACCAGAGAATTCATTTCCTAGTTCATTAATTCCAGTGATCAGAGCTGGGGGCCTGCACAACCGGAATGCATCCTCTCGCAGCTCTGGAGGTCAGAAACCCAAGGTTGGGGTGTCAGCAGAGCTGCCTTCCCCCTGGAGGCTCTGTGGGGAGACTGGCTCCCTGTGTTCCCCGGCTGTCCTCAGCATCCTTGGGCTCGTGGCCACATCACTCCGACCTCTGGTTCCACTGCCATCCGTGTGAGCTTTCCCCTGTGTCTGTGTGTGTCCTTTTCTACCTCTTATGTGGACACTCTCATCAGAAGGAGGTTCTACCCGAACCCCGCTGGATCTCATCTCTATCCTTACCTGCATTATATCTGCACAGTCCCTGTTTCCAGATGGGGTCCTGTGGGTTTTTGGGGAAGACACTGTTCAACTGCTACAACCTCACCTTAAAGATGAAAGAACAAGACATGGTGCGTCTCTAACATAATTAGACAATAAAATAAGCCCATCAGCTTCTAGAAGCATGATTTACTTATAAATCTTTTTGGGACAAATGTTTTGCTCATAGCTCGGGGTATTTGTATCTGAAAAAAATACTTGGATATGAACAATCTTATTCAAAATTTCAGACTCCTGTGGAGGGCTCCTTCCCTCTTGAGCATGGCTTTGGCCAATGGGTCTCTTCTTCATCAACTATCACCAGGAGTGGAAATCTGGGAAGCAGAGACTGGGCGCTGCCTCCTAATGCCTGAGTGACTGGACCGTCCCTCACAGCTCAGTGTCACAAAGTGACACAAGGAAATTGATCATCTGCCCACCACTGCACGCACTCCGTGTCTTACATGTTTTGAATATTTTGGAAGATCGAGTTTTACAGCATACAGCTATTTTTTAAAATGTGGCTTTTTAGCATTCAGCAATGGCAACTTTTATTAAACGCCCCTGGTGCGCTGCGCATGATGTGAATTTAAGTTACTCACATCCATAAGCTGCACTGGTGTTAGTCAGGTTAATGTCAGCTGCAGCAAAAATCCAGGAACTCTGGAGGCTCAGCATGGTCCGTTCATTTCCCCCTTGCAGGGAGGTACAATGGTTGGCGAGTGGCTTCCTCCATGTGGTCACTCAGGAACCCAGGTTTCTTCCATCTTGGGGCTGGCTGTGCTCCAGAGCCCCAGAGGCTCCAGCAACCAGCTGTCAGTGGGGGAAGGGAGAGCGGACGAGGCTCTCTGGCTGGGAAAGATGTGTCCCTTGGCGGTGGGGGAAGGGAGAGTGGACGAGGCTCTCTGGCTGGGAAAGGAGATGCATCCCTTGGCTTGGGTCACATCCCCTCACTGGGATAAGGGACGAGGGCTAGGAAGGTGTCCCTGGGTGAGCCACCACCCAGCAGCAATGCCACGCAATGGAAGTGGCCCCACATTTACGAGGGATAGTGAGATCTATCTTTGCCACATGTATGCATAAGAAATACTTGCATGGCTGGGCACGGTGGCTCACCCTTGTAATCCCAGCATTTTGGGAGGCTGAGGCGGGTGTATCGCTTGAGGTCAGGAGTTCGAGACTAGTCTGGCCAACGTGGTGATACCCTGTACCTACTAAAAATACAAAAGTGAGCCAGGCATGATGGTGAACCCCTATAATACCAGCTGTTTGGGAGGCTGAGGCAGAAGGATCACTTGAACCCAGAAGGTGGAGGTTGTAGTGAGCTAAGATCACGCCACTGCATTCCAGCCTGGGCGACAGAGAGAGACTCATCTCAAAAAAAAAAAAAAAAGGAAAAAAAGAAAAAGAAATACTCATGTGAGGTTGTCATGTGAGGGATGGATAAAGAGTTATCACATCTTAATTACCAAGGCTGGCAATTAATTTACATGACCTAAGTTCATCTTAAAGTGTTGCTTAAACTTGGCTTATTAATGTGAAACATGAGATGATTTAAAAAAAAATCAACAAAAAGTAGAATAGAGGTTACCAGGGAATAGGGGAGGGAGGAAGGGGGAATTATTGCTTAATGGGCATAGAAATTCTGTTTAGAGTGATAAAAAATTCTGCAACTAGAGACAGGTGATGGATATATGGATGGTGAGTGTACTTAATGCTACTAAGGTGTTCACTTAAAATGGTTTACATCTTATGTTATATTTTATTATTTATCAATTAAATAATAATAAATATTTACAATTACAAATATTCGTAAAAAGTACATGCATTTTCTTCTTTTTTCTTTCTTTCTTTCTTTTTTTTTTTTTTTTAGGGATAGGGTCTCACTGTATTGCCTGGGCTGTTCTTGAATTCCTGACCTCAAGTGATCCTCCCACCTTGACCTCCCAAAGTACTGGGGTTACAAGCATGAGCCACTGCTAATCATAGTCCTTGTGAATAACACTTGATAAGTATGGGAAGCTACTGTTACAGAATTTGTTAATTGTTGTTCCTCTTTTGAAATATTCAGCTTTGGGGCTTGGGATTTCTCTCTCACCTCTGGCGTCCTGATACCAATTCTTAATTATCAGGAAAGCCTGCATGGAGAATGCCCTGCAGATGCTACAGAGATGAGTATTCCTCTGCATCAGCTGAGATTTCTCCAGGGTTCAGCTATGGAGACAGATTTAAAAACATACTTCAAAAGTTAATGTATCACACAACAAAATCCGTATAGCACGAAATGAAGTGTGGCGGGAACTGCCCTCCTCCCACCCCCGTCTCCTCTGAGCCCAGGGCCTCTCAGCCTCAGCAGTGCTGCCACGGGGCCGGGCCGCCCTTGTCGTGGGGCTGTTCCGGGCTGTCCCGTGCACGGTAGGACATTCAGCGATGTTCCTGGCCCCCACCCACCAGATGCCAGGAGCAGCCCTGGCCACTCCCCAGCTGCAATAACCGAAATGCCCCCAGACATTGCCAAATGTCTCCTGTGTGTATGGGTGGGTGGGGGCAAAACTGCCCCTCCCTGAGAACCCTGGTCCTAGAAGCAGGCGGTGATGTGGGTGTCTTGTGTTTTCTGAGCTAGAGCCTTTGCATGTCCAAGTAAGCGTGTGTATCTGTGTATCTGAGTGTGTGTTCCCACACGGCCGAAACCCACAACTGCTGCTTGACTGTGCCCACTGCTCTGCTTTTCTCACTGAACAACATGACACCATCTGTGTGCTCACAGCTCTGGCCCCCTCCTTTCAAAGGCACCCATGGTACTGTGTACTATGGACTGGTACACAGGAGCTTTCTCAACCTTGCTCTTACAAGCCAAGTCATCCTCAACGCCATTTCATGCTTGTGTTAGAATCCTTGTAGGATAAGTTCCTGGAAGAGAATCTGTAGGGTCCCGGGGTATGTGCATTTTTAGTTTTGGGAGATTTTTACTGATAACTTTCCAAAGAAGTTGGACTAGTTTTCTCTCCAACAAATAATGCATGAGAGCTCCTGGTTGCATACAAAGAGTATTGCCTGCGTAGTCACACTTGCCTGTCCTTCCCATGGTGGGCGAACATATTCCCTGCGTGATCACACTCACGGATCCTTCCGTGGCAGGTGAACACACTCCCTGCGTGATCACACTCAGGGGTCCTTCCCGCGGCGGGTGAACACACTCCCTGCCGATCACACTCAGGGATCCTTCCCGCGGCGGGTGAACACACTCCCTGCTGATCACACTCAGGGGTCCTTCCCGCGGCGGGTGAACACACTCCCTGTGTGATCACACTCATGGGTCCTTCCCGCGGTGGGTGAACACACTCCCTGCTGATCACACTCAGGGGTCCTTCCCGCGGCAGGTGAACACACTCCCTGCTGATCACACTCAGGGGTCCTTCCCACGGTGGGTGAACACACTCCCTGCGTGATCACACTCGGGACCTTCCCGCGGCGGGTGAACACACTCCCTGCTGATCACACTCAGGGGTCCTTCCCGCGGTGTGTGAACACACTCCCTGCTGATCACACTCAGGGGTCCTTCCCGCGGCGGGTGAACACACTCCCTGCGTGATCACACTCGGGTCCTTCCCGCGGTGGGTGAACACACTCCCTGCTGATCACACTCAGGGGTCCTTCCCGCGGTGTGTGAACACATTCCCTGCTGATCACACTCAGGGGTCCTTCCCGCGGCGGGTGAACACACTCCCTGCGTGATCACACTCGGGTCCTTCCCGCGGCGGGTGAACACACTCCCTGCCGATCACACTCAGGGATCCTTCCCGCGGCGGGCAAACACACTCCCTGCCGATCACACTCGGGTCCTTCCCGCGGCGGGCGAACACACTCCCTGCTGTTCACACTCACGGGTCCTTCCCGTGGCGGGCAAACACACTCCCTGCCGATCACACTCGGGTCCTTCCCGCGGCGGGCGAACACACTCCCTGCTGATCACACTCAGGGGTCCTTCCCGCGGCGGGCAAACACACTCCCTGTGTGATCACACTCACGGGTCCTTCCCGCGGTGGGCAAACACACTCCCTGCGTGATCACACACAGGGATCCTTCCCGCGGCAGGCGAACACACTCCCTGCTGATCACACTCACGGGTCCTTCCCGCGGTGGGCGAACACACTCCCTGTGTGATCACACTCAGGGGTCCTTCCCGCGGCGGGCGAACACACTCCCTGCTGATCACACTCACGGGTCCTTCCCACGGCAGGCGAAAACACTCCCTGTGTGGTCACACTCAGGGGTCCTTACTGCGGTGGGCAAACACACTCCCTGTGTGATCACACTCAGGGGTCCTTCCCGCGGTGGGTGAACACACTCCCTGCTGATCACACTCAGGGGTCCTTCCCGCGGTGGGTGAACACACTCCCTGCTGATCACACTCGGGGTCCTTCCCGTGGTGTGTGAACACACTCCCTGCGTGATCACAGTCACGGGTCCTTCCCACGGTGTGTGAACACACTCCCTGCTGATCACACTCAGGGGTCCTTCCCGTGGCGGGTGAACACACTCCCTGCTGATCACACTCAGGGGTCCTTCCCGTGGTGTGTGAACACACTCCCTGCTGATCACACTCAGGGGTCCTTCCCGTGGTGTGTGAACACACTCCCTGCTGATCACACTCAGGGATCCTTCCCGCAGTGTGTGAACACACTCCCTGCGTGATCACACTCAGGGGTCCTTCCCGCGGTGGGTGAACACAGGGACATTCATCTTTACATTTTTTATTTCTTTGTTTGAGAGAAGTTTGGCTTATCTTTCTCATATTTAAAAGCCACTTATGTTATTTTTTCAGAAAACATGGATTTGAGGGGAGGGTAAAGTATTTTTGTACAGAGTGTTTGTTTTTTAAGCCCGGTATCCATAGAGAAAAGGGTGCACATCACAGCCATCTGAGCTGCTAGATTCTCACCAGGCGAATGTGCCCGCACCAGCACCATCAGACAGAGTCAGGACACCTCAGGACCTCGGGAGCTGTCACGCCCCGTCCATCACCTCCCCAGTGAGGGAAGCCACCGCCTTGACCTCTAACACCAAGGATTAACTTTCTTGTGCAAATGTGAATGTTTAAAAAAGCGATTATGAGATTAGTGGTTTTTCCAAGAGAAAAGAGGTCGTTTCCTGGTAATGGATGAGTTGTGGGTTATGTCCCGCCCCGTGGACAAATGGTTCTCTAGACACAAATGCACCGGACCAGTGACCTTTGGTCATGCCAGGCTCTGTACTGGATAAAGGGGAATGAGTCAAATCCAGTGAATTGGAATCTCAGCCTTCCTGATGATAAACGCAGGGTTTCCTAATTGTACAGGAGAGGCAGGTGTTCATTAGTTTGCATTACCTAAAAAAAGCCACGTGCACAATTTATCATTCTTCTAGATTCTATAGCCCTTTTTTGTTTGGTTGTTATTGGGAAATGATCGGGTTAGTTTTTTTTTAATTTACATTGAAGTAAAATTAATATAACATAAAGTTAGGTATTTTAAAGTATCAAATTCAGTAGTCTTTAGTTTACTCACAATGCTGGGCAAACATCACCAGGGTCTAGTTCCAAGATATTTTCTTCACTTCCAAAGCAAACTGTGTCCTCACTGGTGGCCACACCCCATCCCCCATCCCAGCCCCTACTGACCACGGGTCTACGTTCTGCCTGTGTGGATTTTCCTGCACATCCTGGACATTTTACAGAAATGCAGTCCTAGGCCGGGCATGGTGACTCACGCCTATAATCCCAGCACTTTGGGAGGCCAAGGAGGGCTGGATCACCTGAGGACAGGAGTTCGAGACCAGCCTGGCCAAGATAGTGAAACCCTGTCTACTAAAAATACAAAAATTAGCTGGGCGTGGTCGCGGGCGCCTGTAGTCCCAGCCACTTGGGAGGCCGAGGCAGGAGAATCGCTTGAACCCAGGAGGCAGAGGCTGCAGTGAGCTGAGATCGTGCCACTGCACTCCAGCCTGGGAGACAGAGTGAGACTCCATCTCAAAAAGAAAAAAAAAAAAATGCAAGCCTGCAGCATGTGGCCTTTGTGCCCGGCTCCTTTGACTGGGTGTTGTGTTTCCAAGGTTCACCCACGCTGTACCTTGAGTGGGCACTTCACCCCTTTGGTAGCTGCAGAATATTCCGTGGTGCAGCTGCACCACGCGCTGCTTGTCCACCCATCCGCTGATGGATGCTTCAGTTCTGTCAGCCTCGGGCTCCTGGGAACATGTTGCTGTGAACACGTGTGCCGGGGCTCATTCTCCTATCGTGTTCCCTGCTGGCATTTTCGCTGCTCCCCCAGCCTTCTTAGAGAGTGTGGGTGGCACCAGACCCTCTGCTCTCAGGAGGCCTGTGTCTGGCTCTAATCCAGGCAGAGGGAAGAGTTGTCTAGGGTCATAGAAGCTGTACCCAGGTATATTTGTGGGAGGGACTTCGATAAGGAAAGAACTGGGCTCTTCCGCATCCAGTCCCCCTCAGGGAATCCAGAACAGTCCTTTGTGCTTCCAGGAAGAAGGGGAGAGAAAGAAAAAAGGTGCCCGCTTTAGGTGCTGAGCAGGGTGGGCGGTGGGCGCAGAGAGCGGGGGAGAGGGAGTGAGGTGGAGGAGGGGTGCCTTCTGCGGGGCCTTCAGGCCAAGGCAAGGATTCATCTGGGTGTGATGGAGAAATGGTAACGTGGTGTAACGTGATCTGATTTATGCTTTGAAATGAACATCGCTCTGAATGCTGCATAAAGAATGATTTTGGGGGACAGTGGCAGAAACTGCCGCAGTGGTCCGGCTTGGCTCAGGGAAACGCACAGCCCTAGTGGGGCCCTGGTGGACAGTTCACAAAGGCTTGACCCCGCCCCAGATTGGTTTTGTATTAACAAATAGTTAACACCTGTGCTAAAGGTTATCATTTTTTGTTTGTTTGTTTTGAGACGGTGTTTTGCCATGTCTCCCAGGGTGGAGTTCATGCCGCGATCTCGGCTCACTGCAGCCTCTGCCTCCCAGGTTCAAGCAATTCTCCTGCCTCAGCCTCCTGAGTAGCTGGGACTTCAAGTGCCCGCCACCATACCCAGCTAATTTTTGTATTTTTAGTAGAGATGGGGTTTCGTCATGTTGGCCAGGCTGGTCTTGAACTCCTGACCTCAGGTGATCCGCCCGCCTTGGCCTCCCAAAGTGCTGGGATTACAGCCGTGAGCCACTGCACCCGGCCCTAAAGATAGCCTTAATCGAAGATGCTTACTCATCATCCCAGTGCGCTAATGTGACTGACTGGTCACTCACCATCCAGCGTGCTAATGTGACTGGTCACTTGTGTGCACTCCCACTGCCTCTCTGTGTGCCTTTGTGGTTGACGTAATCATCACGTGCTTCGCTGTTTGTGGGGGGCTGCCATGCTCCTCACAGGAGGCTGGGCAGTGTCCCTGGCCTCTACCCACCAGATGCCAACAGCACCCTCACCCTGGTCGTGACAACCAAAAATGTCTCCAGGCACCACCTACTGTCCCCTGGCGGTCACGGTCACCTCCTGATTGAAAACCCCCAATGTAGACTACGTTCTGAAACTCACATTTGTGGAAGTAGAGTTTACACAGGTGCCTTTCGAGGTGCACACTGCAGTGAGTGCTGAGAAATGCATGCAGCTGTGTAACCCACAATCATCAAGCCATAGTCCTTTTCCTGTCACCCCTAAGAGTTCCCTCCTGTCCCCTGGCAGGCATTTCCCTCCCCTCACCCTGACCCCAGCAGCCCCTCACCTGTCCCTGCTGCAGTTCTGCCTCTCCCTGCATGCCACACATGTGGGGTCGGCAGGAAGCCTGTGGGTCTGGAACCCTCTCTTCTCATGGTACATTTGAGACTCATCCATGGTTTGGGCTGTGTCGTGGTTTGCTCCTTTTCATGACTAATAGTCCACTGTGTGGATGTGCCACTGTGTGTGTGTGTGTGTGTGTGTCTGTGTGTCTGTGTGTCTGTGTTTTCCGTTTTTTTTGAGACGGACTCGTACTCTGTCACCCAGGCTGGAGTACAGTGGCTCGATCTTGGGTCACTGCAACCTCCGCCTCCTGGGTTCAAGCGATTCTCCTGCCTCAACCTCCCCAGTAGCTGGGACTGCAGGTGCCAGCCACCACACCTGGCTAATTTTTGTATTTTTAGTAGAGACGGGGTTTCACCATGTTGGCCGGGATGGTCTCGATCTCCAGAACTCGTGATCTGCCTGCCTTGGCCTCCCAAAGTGCTGGGATTACAGGTGTAAGCCACCATGCCTGGCCCACTGTGTGTTTTTTTTTTTTTTTTTAAATCCATCCTCCACTGAGGGACATTTGGATTTTTTCCAATTTTTGACAGTTAAGAATAAAGCCCATAAAAAAATTCACCTACAGGTTTTTGTGTGAACATGTGTGTGTCCCAGTTCATCAATGCTGCTGTGGCAAAACGCCATAGACAGGGTGGCTGATAAACGGCAGGCATTGATTGCCCACGGTGCTGGTGGCCGGGAAGTCCAGGATCAAGACGTCAGCAGGTCCGGTGTCTGATGAGGGCCTCCTCCTGCTTCGCAGATGGAGCCTTCAAGGCTGTGTCCTCACACGGCGGCAGTCGGGAGCTCTGGGATCTTCAGCCCCTTATGGCACACTAATGCCATTATGAGGGCCCACCCTGGAGCTCTCATCGCCTCTTACAGCTCCCCACCTGCTGATACCACCACCTTAGGGGTTTAGAATGGCAGCCTGTGAAGTTTAGCTGGGGGTCCCACATTCAGACCATGGCAATGCATTTCCATGTATTTTGGGTAAATACCCAAGTGGGATTTCTGGGTCATAAGAAACCACCCAGCTGTTTAATCAACTGGCTGTACCATGAACCTCCAGACTTTATATCAGAGTGCTGTAATTGTATCAAAGTCACATGGATTTTTTCCTTGTAGAAAACTGAAACCGATCTGATTGGTGTGGCTCTCAAAGAGCGGTTTCAGGGGAAACCTAGGATTCTCTTCAGACACCCAGAGCTTAGGGTGGATGGCCTGGAGGTCTGGGGGTGGACAGAAGGGAGTGGGCATGGGGGTGGATGGAATGGGGTGGGGATGGGGGTGGACAGAAGAGGGTGGGGATGGGGGTGGACGGAAGGGGGTGGGGATGGGGGTGGACGGAAGGGGGTGGGGATGGGGGTGGATGGAAGGGGGTGGGCATGGGGTGGATGGAAGGGGGTGGGGATGGGGGTGGGCATGGGGGTGGACGGAAGGGGGTGGGGACGGGGGTGGACGGAAGGGGGTGGGGACGGGGGTGGGCATGGGGGTGGACGGAAGGGGGTGGGGATGGGGGTGGGCATGGGGTGGACGGAAGGGGGTGGGGACGGGGGTGGGCATGGGGGTGGACGGAAGGGGGTGGGGACGGGGGTGGATGGAAGGGGGTGGGGCTGGGGGTGGACGGAAGGGGGTGGGGCTGGGGGTGGACGGAAGGGAGTGGGGACGGGGGTGGATGGAAGGGGGTGGGGATGGGACTGGACAGAAGGGAGTGGGGACAGGAAGGAGGCCTGGGCATTTCAGGAGCAGGGGCTCTGTGGGAGAAGGGGGCAGGAACCCAGCAGGGAGAGGTTTTGCTTCTGTGTGGAGCAGGCGGGCGGCTGGTGGGTCAGGCAGAGCTGGGGCGGCGGAGCCTGTTGGCACAGACAAGAATGAGGACAAGCGCTGGGTGGGGAGGCTGGCTCCATGGGGCGCTCTGTGGAGCAGGGTGAGGAGAGAGGGAGGCCTGGTGGTTCGCCTTAGGTAGAAGCGTGAGACACCCGTCATTCCTGAAGGCCTGTCTCAGCAGAGGCCGCGGCTCTGTCAACCAGGACTTGCGTCCCTTCCTTCAACCACTGCTTGGTGGCCAACAGGTGGTGCTTCAGGACAACTGGGGTCCTAGCCCTGGCTCTGCCCTTTTGTAGTTTGTGTCTTTGGATCAGTGATGTTCTCTTTGACACGAATGGGTGGGAACATCTGTAAAAAGCTCACTGCACGCCCCTCTGTAGATGAGCAGACAAACAAAACAGGCATGGGTTCCATCCACACGACAGAATCTGATTCAGCCGTGAAAAGGAATGGAGCCTGACACACGCCACCACGCGGATGAACCTTGTGGACACGCTGTGTGGAAGAGGCCGGACCTGGAAGGCCACACGTTCCAGCATCCCACGTATACGACCTGTCCCGAGCAGGCAAACCCACACGGTCAGAAAACAGGCTGACGGGTGCAGGGGCGGGGCGGGGAATGGGGAGCGGCCGGTCATGGCTATGGGGTTTCGGTTTGGGGTGATAAGAAGGTTTTGGAACTGGGCAATGGTGATGGTCACACAACATTGTGAAGCCACTCTATGCCACTGTATTGTACACTTTGAACTGGTAAAAATGGCCAATTTCAGGTTGTGTGCATTTCACCCTAATTTTAAAATAACCCACATGAGGGGTAATGGATCACGTTAGGGATGGTACAGGGGTGTTGGTGCATGCCACTGTGTCCCTGGCTCAACCAATTATGCAGAACTGCCCAGGTGCCCAGGTGCACACAGATGTCACCGCACTGCCATCCTGCTCTGTCCCCGGGAAGCAGCCCTGATCCGCACAACTGCGTCCTCATCCCCTCTGGTTCTGTGTGAGTCCATTCTCGTACTGCTGTAAAGAACTACCTGGGACTGGGTAATTCCTAAAGAAAAGAGGTTTAATTGGCTCATGGTTCCACCAGCTGTACAGGAAGCATGGCTGGGGAGGTCTCAGGAAACTTTTTATCATGGCGGAAGGCGAAGGAAGCATGGCTGGGGAGGTCTCAGGAAACTTTTTATCATGGCGGAAGGCGAAGGGGATGCAGGCATGTCTTACATGGCTGGGAGGGAGAGAGAAAAGTGAAGGAGGAGGCGCCAAACACTTAGAGAAAAAGTGAAGGAGGAAAGGAGGAGGTGCCACACACATTTTTTTTATTTTTTAAATTTTAGACAGAGTCTCACTCTGTCGCCCAGGCTGGAGTGCAGTGGCACGATCTTGGCTCACTGCAGCCTCCGACTCCCAGATCCAGATTCAAGCGATTCTCCTGCCTCAGCTTCCTGAGTAGCTGGGATTACAGTGCGTGCCACCACGCCCAGCTAATTTAAAATTTTTTTTTTTTGTATTTTTAATAGAGATGGGGTTTCACCATGTTGGCCAGGCTGGTCTCAAACTCCTGACCTCAGGTGGTCCGCCTGCCTCGGCCTTCCAAAGTGCTGGGATTACAGGCGTGAGCCACCGCGCCTGGCCCAGTGCTACACACTTTTAAACAACCAGCTCTCACAATAACTCACGATCATGAGAAGAGCACCAAAAGGGAAATCCATCCCCATGATCCAGGCACCTCCCACCAGGCCCCACTTCCAACACTGGGGAATACAGTTCGACATGAGATTTGGGCGGGAACACAGACCCAAACCCTCTGAGATTCCACGAATGCAGTTCCAGTTCTACTGCAATGACCTGTCATCCAGGCTTGAAGCAGGATTTCGGACAGGCCTTGGTCCACGAGTAGCACGCTCACCTGGTCTTCTTCCCGAAGCTCCGTGGGCCTCTGGGCTGTGGCGCTTCTCCAGCCTCTGGAGGTCAGTAGCTAGTGAGCCATGGGGATTTATTCTGGCATAGCTGAGTCATCACAAGGTTCTTCAGTGCCTCAGCATCCCTCACTGCAGCTTGAGGTTTGGTTTTGGGGGTACTGACCATTTGCTGAGGGTTTTGCCAAATAGGCTTTTGGCCTCTTTGTGCCAGCAACAGGTTGATGAGGTGGCAGCCCCCGGGAAATCTGATGGCCAGTCCCAGATCCAGGATCAGGTCGGCAGATGAGCCAACCCCCGAGTTGAGTTGTCTGGTGAGGGACCCACCTCCTCTGCCTGAGCAGTTCCTGCTGTTTACGAGGAACCTAAATGGGCAGTGATGTGTGGATGTTCTAACAGCTTAGCCCAAGTCATGGTCCTCCCGGAAGGGCGGGAGCAGGCACTGGTAATTCTCCCATCCTCGAGTGGGAACTCTTTCTTTGTGGAATCTCTGTCCTTTTTCTGAGACAGATTGTTCTTTCTTGGGGCTTCCTTTGTTTCCTGGGAGCAGCACAAACCCCTGAGAAGGAAATGACTCGAGGTGGCTTCCTGAGGAATGAAGGGATTCAGGCGAAGGAAAGTGTGAAGGTCACGAAGTGTGGATCTAAATGCTAGGATAAGGCCTGCAAATGCTGTGTTTTCAATTTTGAATCGGTGGCTGATGTTAAGAACCCAAAGTGCAAAACCTTCCTATCATAACCTGAATTTCTGACAGTTGTCTTGAAAAAAGAAATGAGAGGCTCCGGCGGCACCCACTCTGTTTCTGAGCGGCTGCAATCAGCTGGCAGAGGGAGCAGTGGTTCTTCGGTTCCCCACAGCTCCTACCTGCCTGCCTGCCAGGCTGGTCTCTGCAACCCCCCGTGGAGGTTTTCCTATTAAAATCTTGAGTTCTGGTTCTGGCTTAGCTGGCAACTTGCCCATGTGTCGCCTCGAGGTCGCATCTGCAAATAGAAATACTGTGAGACCATTCCCCTCTGCAAAAGGAGTTTTTGGGAGATGCAAGGTCCTAAGTAGATTGGGAAGCACTTGGGAGAGTTAAAGAGGCCTCACGAAATGGAAGGTTTGGTTCATAATTATGTGAGCATGAGCTCTATCCGCCGTACTGATGTGAAGTGGTGTTTAGCCACCCTCAAACTTGCTGATGGAAAACGATTTCTTATTTCCATAAATAATCCTGCCAAGCAAGTGATTTAATTGATTTAATGAGTCGTATTGTGAGATGCAGACCTGGCCAAGAGCACATATTTATCTTTGTCTCCATCTGTGGAAATTTCCTTAGAATTAGAGCAGAGCATTTTTAGTGAGAGATTTGAGGGTTTAAAAGGGAATTATTTTAGAACTCTCGGAGCGTTGATGAGACTTGAAGGCACGTTCCGAGTTGTCCATCGGACACGAATCTGTGGAGTTTTCAGCTTCCACTGGAGGTGGGAAATGTAAGAATGTGCCCCTTTTCCACTCTGAAACCATATCATATCATCTCAAATTATGCCCAGGAACACGTACACAAATATGCTGGCCCATTGACCATAACATCCTGTGATTCATTTGACAATAAATAATTTTCTTCTAAGTGGTATGAAAATAATTTTTTTTCGGTGCCTGACTTTCTTATCTACCAGTATATTTCAATATTGTATCATTTTCACATGCACTTGGAGAAGGCTGTTTCCGGCAATCATTAAACCCACTCATTAAACCAGCAGTTCTCAACCGGATGATTTTGCCCCCAGAGACTTTGGTAATGTCTGGAGAAGTTTTTGGTTATCACAGCTGGGGTTGGGGTGGGGACAAGCTGCTGGCCTCTGGTTGGTAGAAGCCAGGGGTGCTGCAAAACATCCTTCGATGCCCAGGAAAACCCTGTGCAACAAGTGAGGCACCCCACAGTTTCAACGGTGTTGAGACTGAGCAACCCTGGCTTGAACAAATCTTTGGGGTGGGGAGGTTCATGTTCAGAGGCACCCATCTAGGCACTGAGGATAGACTGGTGACTAGGAGAAGGTCCTGTTCTCACAGTGGTGGTGTAGAGGAGGCAGACGGTCCATAATGAGAAAATTTTAGTATGTGCAGTAAGGAAAATTAATCACAGAAACATGGTAGAGATGATGGAGGGAAAGATGCAAGTCGGAGTTGTTAGTGATGTCCTCTTGGGTGAGGAAACAGCAGTCAGGAATGATGGCATCTGAAAGCGAGGTGGTGTAAACAGGTGGGGCTTCATTTCTCACTTGATCAAAAGTCTGGAATTGGGCAGCTGTGACATTGGATCAGGGCCACGGTCTCTTGTTTCATTTTTTTCCCCCCTCAAGGTCACAAAATGGTTGCTGTAGCTCCAGGCACTGCATCTGTGCTCATGGTTGGAAAAATGGCACCAGCCCCATCTAGCCCCTTCTACTTTTCTGTCCTATTGGAAAAGTAGAAGCCTTCCTGGGCTGTGTGGTGGCTCATACCTGTAATCCCAGCACTTTTGCACTTTGGGAGGCTGAGGCAGGCAGATCACCTGAGGTCAGGAGTTCAAGACCAGCCTGGCCAACATGGTGAAACCCCATCTCTACTAAAAATACAAACAAATTAGACAGGTGTAGTGGTGGGCGCCTGTAATCCCAGCCACTCAGGAGGCTGAGGGAGGAGAATCGCTTGAACCTGAGAGGCAGAGGTTGCAGTGAGCTGAGATCGCACCACTGCACTCCAGCTAGGGCAACAGAGAGGGACTCCATCTCAAAAAAAAAAAAAAAAAAAAAAGGAAAGAAAAGTCATCCTAAAGTTTCTTTAACAGACTTCTCATGAGGTGGTAGGCGAATTTGTGCCCCATGGATAACCGTAGCTGCAAGGAAGGGTGGGACAGTGAGCATTTCGCCTTTCCAGTCTCTAGTGGAAATGGGCGTGAGAGAAGGGTGCTGGGAACGGGTGTTGGGTTGGCGGCTTCATGGTGCTGAACAAGTGTAAACTTTATGTTGAGACCTCAATATATGTAAAGTCGGCTAAGGAGCTGACTGTGGAACACCTGGGGGAAGGGTGCCTCAGTTGGAGGGAGCTGCACATACCAAGGCCTTGGGCCCAAAGCTAGGAGAGAGAGCAGGGCTGGTGTGTTCATGAGAACCCACATGACCACTGCCCTCTAGTTTCCCGAGGAAATGCTCACATGCTGGTGGCTACCGGGAAGATCCGCTTCTCCAAGCCTCCGTAGAACGTCCATGAGTAAGAAATCACCATAAATAGAGAGTCCTAAAACTTCAGTTCTGGAGATCAGAAGTCTGAGGTCCTGGGGCTGAGATCATGTTGTCGGCAGGGCTGTGCTCCCTCTCAGAGCTCAAGGGAGGGCCCCTTCCTTGCCTCTCCCAGCCTAGGCATTCTTGGGCTCCTGGTTGCATCACTCCAGTCTCCGCCCCCAGGGTCACATTACCCTCTCCTCTTCTGTCTATGTGTCTGCTCCTCTGTGGGTCTTTTACAAAAACAGCAGTCATTGGATTCAGGGTCCACCTGTGTAATCCAGGATGCTCCCCTCATCTCAAGATCCCTAATTTAATTATATCTGCAAAGCTTCTTTTCCCAAATAAGGCAACATTCATAGGTTCTGTGGAAAAAGGCCTAAACGTGCCTTACTGAGCCCCAGCCTTCAACCCACCATAGATCCCAAGTACGTGCACTTGAAGATGGTACTTGCTACTTCTTGGGTGGTTTTTACCGTCAGTGGCTTCACTGCTTAGAGAGAAGAATCCTGGCAAACTCGGAAAGGGTATTCTGACCACAGGCACTAGGAAAGACCTCCTGCATTCCTGGTGTGTTCATCCGTTCTCCTACTGCAATGAAGACATACCCAAGACCAGGTAATTTATAAAGGATGTAGGCTGAATTGGCTCACAGTTCCACATGGCTGGGGAGGCCTCAGGAAACTTACAGTCATGGCGGAAGGTGAAGGGGAAGCAAGCTTGACCTTCTCACAGGGTGGCAGGAGAGAGAAGAGTGAGGAATGAAAGGGGAAGAGCGCCTTATAAAACCACCAGATCTCGTGAGAACTTCCTCACTCTCACAAGAACATCATGAAGGAAACCGCCCCATGATCCAATCACCTCCCACCTCATCCCTCCCTGGACATGTGGGGATTATGGGGATTACAATACAAGATGGGATTTGGGTGGGGACACAGAGCCCAACCATATCATCTGGTATGTCTTCCCTTGGGTCTTATCTTGTTAGTACAAGCTACTATTCCAGTTTTTAGCCTATTTTTACATAATTATCAAGCATGTGCTATTTGCAAGCTGTGCTGTGAACACTTCCCCACCAGCCCGGGCATGAATCCTGCCGCTTCAGCCATGTCTCTCTCACCACATTCTTGTGTCCCCTCTCACCCCTGTCTCCTGGTTTGGGCTGTTCCCTGTGCAGAATTCTCTTCCCACTGGTCTCTGTAAGATCCGTGGATGACTTTGGTTAAGGATAGGTCAAAGCAGATGTCTGGCCAGAGTGACTCAGTGAGTTTGGCACGCAGGCACACCACACCTCCACGTGTTATATAACCTGTTTGTTTAAGTTCATACTTGGCTCTGAGCCACTATGGTTTGCAAAAGGTATAATTGCCCTGCTAACGCTGTACAGGGGCTCTTGGGGCTTGGCTTGGCTCAACTTGGCTTAACATGGCGGGTGCACTGGCACCCAGAATAAAAGAGAGAGAGAACCAGAGCTGTCCATCTTGCAGAGGGATAGAGGGGAGCCAGGGCATAGCTCAGCATGGCGTGGCATGGCATGGCACAGCTTGTGCTTGTGCCCAGAGAGAGAAAGAGTTAAGCTGCTAACCCTGAAGGCAGGGGAGAGCCGGCCATGCAGCTGCTTGTGGGAGCCACTGGCTCAAGCAGCCGAGACTGGGCAGAAGGTGTAAAGAGCCAGTGTGAGAAAGCTGTTAATGAGAGCTGCTGCTGAATAAAACCATTTCACCTGCCTATGGCCCCCGAGTGTTCTCATCTACCCACTCCCCTCGGACCTCAGACCTCTCAGCATAGGCTGGACCCGGACCCTGGGATCTGACCATCTCCATTGTTCTCATCCCACACATGCTGCCTCCTTTGCCTTTGCAGCTCCTCAGGTGCAGGAGGTGTGCAGATCTGCCTGCTGTTTCTTCTGTGCACTCTGCAGCCATTCTGTGCAGTCTCCCGTCCTAGGTCCATATCTCTCTGAGCCACGGGCCCTGTATCTGTAAAATTAGGACATTAAGGCTGTCCTGCCATACAGGCTGTTTGTGGGGGCTGAGTAGGACCCTGGGTCAGGACCCTGTATGTCGGAAGCACTAAAATGTTGTGGAGTGTTCTTACCGTCACCTTCGCTTTGAACTTGGTCTCAATGCAATTCTGACACATGTTCCTCAGCATCAGGTCAGGTTTCACAGGTTAAGGGCATGGTGCCCCTGAGGCCCCCACACTGCAGACACCAGTTACAAGCTCCAGGAAGGTGGTTTCAGGGATTTCAGAGGTTTCAGGCCACTTGTGCTTTTGAACAACTGGCTGCAAACCTGACGAATTCCCATGACCCCTTCAGGTTTGAAAATTCCCAAGAACGGCTCAGGGAACTCAGGAAAGTGCTATGCTTATTATAGTTTTGTTATAAAGGACACAAGTCAAGAGACACACAAGGCCAGGTCTGAGGGAGGGTCCCAAATGTGAAGCTTCCATATCCTCAGGACACAGCATCACCCCCATCTGTCACTGGCAAGGAAGCTCCTTGAGACTTGGTGGCCAGCGTTCTTACTGGGGCTTCATTCCCTGGGTGTGACTGATGGGAGTCATTGCCAGGTGATCAAACTCCAGCTCCAGCCCCCGCCCTCCCTGGGGGTTGGGCTGATATCACCTGGCTTCAAGCCCCAAACCTCTAATCATGAGGTCCCCCTTTCCTTCACGACCAGCCCCCGGCCTGCAGCTGTGTAGGGGCTCAGCACGATCCCCCGACCAGGGGTCCTGGCTGGAAGGAAGCAGGGTGGTGGCTGTTTCCTCGCTGCTGGAAGCTTCATCCCTTTCCCTGAACCCACAGTGCCTGTCCCGCATTGCTTTCCTGCCATGCTGCTTCATCCTTCTCTCTTCTCACAAGGGTGGGCTTCCAGATTTTGCTAGCCCGTGGAACCACCACTGTCTTTTTTATTCCTGTATCCTGTGACAACTCTGTAAACAATTCCTCTATTCAGTACTCTTCAAATTATCCAGTTTAAGTGAGCCATCTGTTTCCAACTGGGGCAGGAAACTGTCAAGTCTCTTTTCTCCCCTGAAAGACAGGGATGTTGTCTCTCTCTTTTCCCTCCCTCCTTCCAGCCTTCCTTCCCTCCTCTCTCCTTCCTTCCCTCCCTCACTCCCTCCCTCACTCCTTGCCTCTCCCTTCCTCCCTTCCTCCTTCCCTCCCTCCCTCCCTCTCTCCTTCCTTCCCTCCCTCACTCCTTTTTTTCTCCTATCCTCCCTCCCTCGTTTTTTCCTCCCTCCCTCCCTCCCTTCTTCCTTTTCTCCCTTCTTCTCTTCCTCCCTCCCTCCCTCTCTCCTTCCTTCTCTCCCTCACTCCTTTTTTTCTCCTATCCTCCCTCCCTCGTTTTTTCCTCCCTCCTTTCTTCCTTTTCTCCCTTCTTCTCTTCCTCCCTCCCTCTCTTCCTCCCTCCCTCCCTTCCTCCCTCCTTCTCTTCTTCTTTCTCTCCCTCCCTCTCTTCCTTCTTCCCTTCCTCCCTCTGTCCCTCCCTTCTTCCTTCCCTCTTCCTCCTTTCCTCCTTCCCTTTTTCCCTTATCTCCTTCCTTCTCTCCCTTCCTCTCTTCCTCTCTCCCTTTTGTTCTCTCTTTCCTTCCCTTCTTCCTTCTTTCCTTTCCTCCCTCCCTTCTCTCCCTCCCTCCCTTCTTCCTCTCTCCCTCCCTCTCTCCTCCCCTCCTTCCCCACTCCTTCCCTTCTCCCTTCCTCCTCATTCCCTTGTCTCTCCCTCTTTCCTCCATCCCTCCCCTCCCTCCCTTCCTTTGGTAAACATTATTGACTGATCTCCATGTGCCGGGATCTGTGTTGGGTATGGGGGACAGTTACCACCTCTCCTCTGTAGGACACAGGATTGAACTCACAGCAGGGGCTAGTGAAACTGGGGTTCACTGGGTGTGATTCACAATGGGTGTGATTCACAATTTGGTATCTTGGACCGAAACTTTGTCTTGCCAGGCAGTCCTGCCTTTAGCAATGTCCACAGTATTTTGAGCATTAGGATCAAGGACGACAATACTGCTTGGTGCCCTTGTAGTGCAGGGTGGCTCATGAATGGCATTGGTGGGTAAACAGAGAGTGCTCCAGGGCTTCGTGACCTGTGCCAAGCCCCTTAGAAGCGAGGGGTGTGCCACGTTTTAGACTCTCTCTCTTCTTGCACACTTGCTGCTTCCATATCCCTTGCAAAGTCCTGATAAAATAACAACTTGCCACGTGTGCTTCTGTGTTCATTTGTTTTAAGCCCTTTAGTATTAATTTTAGAAAGAAGGGGGATCTTTTCTGGTAGCTTTTAATTTTGCTATAATTTCACACTTAAAAAAAAATGTGCAGAGATAGACCCTATACACCTCCCCTGAGGATCGGATCACTGCTGGCCTTGGGTCCTGTTAGCTTTGTCTTTCTCTCTTTTCTACAAGTTGCTGTCAGATGATTCAGAAAAAGAGGGAGAGAGGATGAGGCAAATGGTATTTGAGAGTGAGTTGCAGATGTGATACTCCCTTCATCCCATATGTGTCCCAGCATGCATTTCCGAAGAATGGGAGCATTCTTTATAAAACCACAGGAAATAATCAAGAGGGGGAAGTGTAATATGGCTGCAGTATCGTGATGAGTCTGCAACCAGATGGTTTGAGTTGCCCCATAAGGTCCTTTAGAGCTGTGTGTGTGTGTGTGTGTGTGTGTGTGTGTGTGTGTGTGTTTCTTGTCCAGGATCCAATCTAATACCATGTGCTACTTTTACTGGTGGCGTCCCATCAATCCCCTTTAACCTGTATTGTTTCCTTGTCTTTCTTCCCTTGGACCGTTTTCAAAGAGTGCAGGACAGTCGTTTTACAGAAGGTTCCTCACGGAGCATTTGTCTGATGTTTCCTCACAATTAGATTCGGGTGTTTTGTTTTTTGTTTTGAGGCAGGGTCTTGCCTTGTTGCCCAGGCTGGAGTGCAGTGGCATGATCTCGGCTCACTGTGGTGCGATCTCAGCTCAATTCAACCTCTGTCTCCCAGGTTCAAGTGATTCTCCTACCTCAGCCTCCCAAGTAGCTGTGACTACAGGTGCATGCCACCATGCCCGGCTAAATTTTGTATTTTTAGTAGAGATGGGATTTCACCACATTGCCCAGGTTGGTCTTGAACTCCTGAGCTCAAGTGATCCACCCACCTCGGCCTCCCAAAGTGCTGGGATTACAGGTGTGAGCCACTACGCCTGGCTGGGGTGTTGTGTTTTTTTGGGAATTTGCCTCCATCTCCAAGCATGGTATCAGGAAACACGTGATTTCAGGATGTCATGTTACTGGGGATGTCAACTTGATCACATGGTTGAGTTGCTCCCCTGTGAAATTCCCAGGGCCCCTCTTCACGTAGCCGGGAGTTGTGGTAGGGTTTGGTGAGTGGGTGGAGACTCCGATTCCTCGTCAGACTCCAGCATGCTGCTCACACCTGCTGAGAGCAGCTCTGGTCCAGACCCCTCGCTGTTCTGGTTGATTGATTAGTACAAGGGGCAGTTTCCCTGTTGTCCCTCCAGCCTCTGTGAACGGGCCTTCCCTGCCCCACCCCCCTTTATTTATGTTCATTTGTATGAGTATGGACTGATGGATTCTTATTTTATTCCAAGGTTAAATTTATTGCCATTATTTTAAAGCTGAAGTTGAAACGCCGGCGGGAGCTCCTTCAGAGATGGTTCCCATGTCTTTTGGACACGTGGCTGTCATTTCTGAGTCCCTCTTTACTTTCTACGAAATGAGATACTGTAGGATCCACCTGTACTTTCTCTGCCACAGCTGTAGAGTTAGCCCCTTCCCGAAGGAGCCCATGCTTCTCTGGGTGGCAAGTGATATTTAGAAATCAAGATCTGGGTGGGAGGAGTGCTCATGACAACCAGGGTATCATGACCTCCAGGTCCCACAGTCGACAGTGCCAGGATGGGGAGTGTGCGTGCATGTGTGTGTGCGCGTGTGCGTGCATGTGCATGTGTGTGCATGTGCGTGCGCGTGCGTGTATTTCTGTGTCTATTTCCAAATCTGTGGATCTACTTATCTCTATTTGATGCTTTCAAATCCAATTTAACCCCACATGTTTTATTCCAGCCTCTCTTTCTGTATTTCAACTCCCTCCTCAGTTTTTATCTGAGAAACCTGGATTCTATTTTAGGCAACATACATATTTAGCTGCTTAATCCCAGGGGAAAAAACTTTACCAAGTAGTGTTCAGTATTTGTTCACACTTCTTTTTTTTTTTTTTTTTTTTTTGAGCTTAGGGGTTACTGTAGATATATAATACACATATGTACATTTTTTTGTCAATTAAAGCAATAGTTTATTTAAAAAACCCACAATAGAGCCTGGAAATTGCTCCACAGTGCTTCACAGAGATCTCCCCTTCTCAGGTCCTGCACAGTTCTCCACCACAGGAAGGCAGCGCTTATTCAACCTGCCTCCTCCGTGTGAACATTTAGGCTGTTTCTGGTATTTCACAATTAACACACCGGCATGGAATAACTATGCATATGTATTTGCATATTGTTAAAGGCCATTTTTGTGTTGTCTTGAGGGTAAATTCCTAGAAGCGGGTTGCCGGTCAGGAAGCCATTGAACCCAAGGCTTCGTTACAGGACCCAGCAGGAAGGTCCATTCTGACTCCCACCCAGAGGCGTCTGGGAGCACCCATGTCACACAGTGTTGCTAGGCTGGGTAACTTGCCAATTGGAGAGTATCTCAGTGTAGTTTTCATTTGCATTTCTCTTGTTACAGGTGAAGTTGAACATCTTTTCATTTTTTGAGTGGCATTTTAATGTCTTTTTGGTGAATCATCTATTTATGTTTCTGGCACTGAGCACTTTTATGAATCTAATTTTTACGCTTAGTTGTGTTTCTTCCTGTTTTCAATGGAAAGAAGGCAATTTTAAGAAATAAAACTTTCTGTCTGCTGCTGAACTTCTCTAGTTGAAATCACTACTTTATTCCTTGGCTAGGCATGTGGATTTGAATCCATGAAAGGCCAGAAATTCTGTCAACAGGTGCCTGGCCCTGTCCCAGCCTGTCCCAGGGCACATGGACAGGGCTATCTCCTCTCTGTCTTCAGGATGATCGACAGCAACTCCTGAGGGGGTGGAGCAGGAGGGGAGGAAGGCGACAGACACTTGACCTTGGACCGTCAGTCATCCCAGCCCTCCCTCCACCCTGACTGTCATACTCTTGACACTTGGCAAAAATAATCCAGCCTGCCCCTCCTGCCTGCAGAACCTGCTGGTTGAAGGTGGTACAGCCAAACTTGGCCACACATGGGAACCACCTGGGATGGTTTAAAAATATCCAGGTGCCTTCTTTCCCACCCACAGAGATTCTGGTTAATTATCCTATGGAACAGCTGGGACATCCAGATTCTTTTTTGTTAGACAGGGTCTTACTCTGTCATCCAGGCTGGAGTGTAGAGGCACGATCATAGCTCACTGAAGCTTCAACCTTCTGGGCTCAAGCTATCCTCCCAACTCAGCTTCCCAGGTAGCTGGGACCAGGGGAGTGCACCACCACACCCAGCTATTTTTTTCTTTGTGGGGTAGAGATGGGGTCTTGCTATGTTGCCCAGGCTGTTGTCAAACTCCTGGACTCAAGCAGTCCTCCTGCCATGGCCTCTTAAAGTGCTGGGGTTACAGGCGCGAGTTACTGTGCCCAGCCTATCCAGATTCTTTTTTCTTTTTTTGAGACGGAGTCTTGCTCTGTCACCAGGCTGGAGTCCCATGGCACGATCTTGGCTCACTGCAACCTCCACCTTCTGGGTTCCAGAGATTCTCCTGCCTCAGCCTCCTGAGTAGCTGGGATTACAGGCACATGCCACCATGCCCAGGTAATTTTTATATTTTTAGCAGAGATGGGGTTTCACCATGTTGGCCAGGATGGTCTCGATCTCTTGACCTCATTATCCACCCACTTTGGCCTCCCAAAGTGCTGGGATTACAGGCGTGAGCCACCGTGCCTGGCCTCCAGATTCTTAAAAGCTTCCCAGGTGGCTTGGTGCTGGAACTGGCTGGCCTAGGAGACAAGCAGGAAACTTGGCCAAGGAGGAGACGCGAAACTTGGATTGTGCAAGTTCCATGCACCCTTCACATTGGCGAGAATTGCCCCAGACTGGTCTCTCCCCAGAGCTTGACAGGTCAGCTACTAGCTGGATTAAGGGTGAAGTTTAGGGGATTTTTTGGCGGGGCCGAGGAGAGAATCCAGGTCTTGTGTGATCAGCAGGAGTGAATGCACCCGGGAGGGAGTGGTCAGGGCAATGGAGTCCGCATGGCCCATGCTGGGGCATGGGGCCGGCTGCAGCCTGCAGAAGCTGGTGCAGCCCCTTTCCCACCAAGTAGGTAAGCTCAGGTGATTTCAGTTCTACACAGGTGAGATTTGGAGCTCCTAAGGGTCTTGATCATGTGACATTTACTCACAGAAATAGTGCAGAGAAGAGGGAACACAGTCTAGACTTTCAGAGTTCTGGAACCTTCATTTCTACAATGGTGACCAGGAACAGAGATGCGTACTCATGAAGGGGCTACTCTGTGCAGGTGTGAGGCTCAGGTTTTCAATCTAGGTGGCTTCATTTTATCTTCACTGGTGGTAGTTATTGCATCTGCTCTGACTCAGCAGTTACCAAAACTCTAACCCAAACTGTGCTTAAGTAGAGAGGGGAATTTATTGGTGAGACTGACCTGTCAGAGGCTGGGCACTGACAGGGTCATTGCATGTAGTTATGTAAGCTTTATGCCACATCAGATGCCAACGCCTGCTACACACACCGCAGCACTGCAGATTTGCTCACCTCAGTAGACAGTCAGTGGTTAGCACCTCCTTTTAGTTTGTGCAAAGGGGTCATATGACCAGTAATGGTTTAGCAGCTCAAATACTGTGTGTAGATCCTTGGTCTCTGCACTTCTCAGCCAATGGCTCACATGCTTCTGGGCTAGAGGGCCATGGAAAGGAGCCTCTTTGTATAACTCCCGCAACAATGCTGAGACTAGTTAATTACTAGTTAGTTACTAGCTCAGCTCACCTGCCTAGCCCTGAGCCAATCACTGTGCCCAGGAGGATGATACCCTCCAATTGGCTAAGGTGTGGTCACATGACTGACCCTAAGCACCAGGGGCACCCAGATCACCTGGACTCAGTTGAGGATCAATAGATTAGTCCACAAGGAACGCCAGGTGTTCTCGCCACCAAGAGGAGGCATGACTGCTGGAATACAGATTGCGAATGGCAGCTGTCCACCATGGCAGTTATTCTGGTTTTAAGACAAGAAAATTGAGAATCTGAGATATTATGCAATTTCTTTGGAGACAAGGTCTTGTTGTGTTGACCAGGCTGGTCTTGAACTCCTGGGCTCAAGTGATCCTCCTGTCTTGGCCTCCTAAAGTGCTGGGATTACAGGCGTGAGCCACTGTGCTTGGCCAGTTATGTCATTTTCAACATCATGGCGCTTGTAGAAAGCAGGCGGGTGGAGTGTCGGAATACAAGTCTGCCTGGCCGTGATGCAGGTGCACCGTGTGACAACGCCAGCCGTGATACCTCAGTGCCCTGATGCGCGCCGCCATGCGCCAGCCGTGATACCCCAGAGCCCTGGTGCGCGCTGCCATGCGCCAGCCGTGATACCTCAGAGGCCTGGTGCGTGCCGCCATGCGAAATTGCACATGGGTTTAAGGGGCTCTGGCATCTTCACTGCAAATGCTCAATCGGAGAAGCAGGGTCCAGGGAAGGCCCCCACCTCACCCACCAAAGAGCTGAACTTGGGCTGGGGGCGCAGGCAGGGTGGCCCCACTCCTGCAGCCTCCAGCATGTGGCAGGAGAGCAGTTTCTGTCACGGGCCCCAGAGTTTGAGGCAGCTGGAGTCTGTGCTCACCACCCCAGAGACTGCAACTCTTCCGACCCTGAGGCTCCAGTGTCGTCCAGATTTCCCCGTATTCACGTCCCCATTTCAGGCCATGCCTGTCTCCCAGTTTCCTGTCACACGGTTCCCACCAGAATCCTGCCCCTCCTCAGAGACCTCCGTCCTCCTTGGCCCATCGTTCATGTGGCACCTTGTATAAGAAGAGTCACTGAGAGGAGATTCCCATGAGATTCCAGAGAGGAGAAGGGCAGAGAATGAAGAGAGGAGGTTCCTGGCAAAATCTCTGGGCTTGTTTATTTATTCATTTTATTTTTTTGAGATAAGGTTGCCCTGTCGCCCAGGCTGGAGTGCAGCGATGTGATCATGGCTCACTGCAACCTCTGCCTCCCAGGCTCAGGTGATCCTCCCACCTCAGCCCCCTGAGTAGCTGGGACTACAGGTATGGACCACCATACCCAGCTAATTTTTGTATTTTTTGTAGAGATGGGGTTTCGCCATGTTGCCCAGACTGGTCTCGAAGTCCTGGCCTCCAGTGATCCACTGGCCTTGGCCTTCCAAAGTGTTGGGATTACAGGCATGAGCCACTGAACCCAGCCTTCTGGCATATTTACATCCCAGTTACCAAAGCCAAGAGCTGTGGGAGGTGTTTGTGCTTCCTGGAGGTCTCCCAGATGTTTTATGTCAGCACCTGCCCCCTTCTTGAATACATGGTGCAGCGCCATTCCGGACCTCTGCCTGTCTCATAGACACAGGAGCCATGTATGGCCATCGAGCTCTGGAACCATGGCTTGACTGAACAGAAATGTGTCACATTAAGATTTTCGAAGACGTAGTAAAAGAATGGGCTGGGCGTGGTGGCTCACGCATGTAATCACAGCGCTTGGGGAGTCTGAGGCAGGCGGATTGCTTGAGCCTAAGAAGCGGAGGTTGAATGAGCTGAGACTGTGCCACTGTACTCCAGCCATGGTGACAGAGTGAGACCCTGTGAGGGGAAAAAAAGAGAATGTAAAATAACATTAATAACTTTTTTTTTTTTTTGAGACAGAGTCTTACTCTGTCACCCAGGCTGGAGTGCAGTGACAAGATCTCAGCTCACTGCAACTTCTGCCTCATGGGTTCAAGCAATTCTCCTGCCTTGGCCTTCCAAGTAGCTGGAATTACAGGTACATGCCACCATGCCTGGCTAATTTTTGTGTTTTTTAATAGAGATAGGGTTTCACTATGTTGGCCAGGCTGGTCTCAAACTCCTGACCTCAGGTGATCCGCCCACCTTGGCCTCCCAAAGTGCTGGGATTACAGGCGTGAGCCACTGTGCCTGGCCGGCATTAATAATTTTAATTATTAATTCATTCCATGTCGAATTGGTAATATTTTGGATATACTGAGTGAAATAAAATATGAAAATTAGTTTTATCTGTTACTTTCCACTTTTTTAAGGCGGCCACTAGACAGTGTAAAGTTATTCAGGTGGCTGACCCTGTGTTTCTCTTGGATAGCACTGGGTGAGACCACTCCTGACCTTGCCGTATACAGATCTTCAGTCTTTTCCACAAAGGGGGATGAAGATGATTTACGGGCAGTCCTTGTGCTGGCATGGTGGAGGGAGGGAGGTTGAGTGAGGTGAGGATGCCAGGAGCATAACAGAGAGCTGAGAGTTTCAGCATTTTTTCTCACGTGTGCACTTGCATCTCCGCCTGGTCTATTGCCACCCGCCTCCCTGTGCAAGACCATCACTCACATTCTTCCAGGATTCAGGACACAGCAACGAAGGCTCAGCGAATGCGGGCTGGTTGCAGGAGCGGAGTCCTCTCCTGCCCAGAACCCTGCTTGGGAGGGAGCTTGTTTTTTCTCATAGAATGGCCCCAGCCTTGCTCCTCTGTGGACTCAGGGCAACCGGAGGCTGCAGGTACTGCGCTGGCCTATAAATATTTAAGTGGCAGTTGAGCTTTCAGACCAAGCACATCAGTGGCCAAGATCAAGCTTTTTGACCTCTTGTCAATTTACTCAGTGAAATATGATGCTCCTGGTCTCCTTGTTTCAAATTGTTGTCTGCCGTCTCCTTTTTTGTTTGTAGTTGAAATGGCTGCGTTTTCCCCAAATGCAGCATAGAGACTGAGCGTTCACATCGATTGCAAATACACGAGTGCAAATGATAGATTCGTGTTCTTGCCCACAAGGTAGGTGCGTGTTGGCTGCTTCAGAGACGGCCTGACTGTGTGGAGTTTCAGGACCAGTGGCCGCTAGACAGCAGCCAGCACAGGCGGTGTGTGTTAGTATTTGTTCTGGCTGGGCTCAGAGAACCCTTCATGTCAACACGCGAGCCTGGCTTGTGCTGTTCCCTCCTCTGGGCTGACCTCCCCGCCTCAGGCTCCTGGAAGCCGTGGCCCTCGGGTCACAAAGCTGCTCTCCCGAGCTGGGGCATTCGTTGCTAGTCAGTGCCGTCTTCTTTTAAGTACTGGGAAGGTGGGACGGAGTGGTGGAGAGAGGATGGGGGAGAAAACCCAAGCACCCGGGAGGCAGCATCACGCTGGCTGAACTCTGCTCCTACACAAATGCGCATGTGGAATACGGTTTGCCTTGTGTCCAGCTGTGCTTTCTCTGATTTTAAATATTCTCAGCCAGACCCCTTTAAAGCCAGATAAATAAAATACCAAAAGGGAAATGTAAAAAACAGCGCGTTGGGTAACTGCTTCAGTGTAACATCAGAGGTTGGGGATCGCACACTGAAACGAAAGAAACTGAGTGGAAGGCGGGACCTGGAGCCTAGTGCGCTGGGGCTCCATCCTCCGCCCTCACTGCCCACCGACAGCACTTCTGCTGGTCAGTTCTCCTCTGTGCCCTGGACGGAGGTGCTGGTGGATGCCGCTGCATTGCTTAGACGACAGATCTTTCTCTCTGTCTTCGATCCCCCAAGCTCTATCAGTTTGGTTATGAGAATATCCAAACCACATCTGACCTTGTCTGAACTTAGAGCTTTTTCTTTCTTCTCCCGGGGCCTGCTTCCAGCTGGGAGCCTGCAGCGTGTGTAGGCGGAGGGGGGGGTGATCTCTGCTTTATTTCCTGGCTGTTATGAGCTGAACTGTGCCCCTCCTACCCCACAAAGGTGTTAAAGTCCTAACTCCCAGTACCTGTGAATGTGACCTTATTTGCAAATAGGATCTTTGCAGATGGGCCAAGTTAAGATGAGGACATGAGGATGTGCCCTCATCCCATATGACTAGTGTCCTTAGAAGAGAGGGAAATTTGGCCACGTGTGGTGACACACACCTGTAATCCCAGCTTTGAGAGGCCAAGCTGGGAGGATTGCTTCAGTCCAGGAGTTTGAGATCAACCTGAACAACATAGCAAGACCTCATCTCTAGAAATAAAAATGTAAAAAAATAGTGGGCATGGTGGTGCACACGAGACTGAGGCAGTGAGCTATGATTACACCAATGCACTCCTGCCTGGGTGAGAGAGTGAGACCGTTTTAATTTTTTTTTTGACAGGGTGTCACTCTGTTGCCCAGGCTGGAGTGCAGTGGTGCCATCTTGGCTCACTGCAACCTCCTCCCAGGCTCAAACCATCCCCACACCTCAGCCTCCCAAGTAACTGGGACCACAGGCGTGCACCACCACACCCAGCTAATGAGACCTTGCCTTTTTTTTTTTTAATACATACAATTAAAAAGTTAATAACATAAAAATGTTAGAAAGGGGAAGTTTGGGCACAGAGATAGACAAACGCGGAGGGAAGACGGTGTGACGACCCGCCCACAAGCCGAGGAACGCCTGAGGCTGCCAGGAGTCACCGGGAGCCTGGGGCAGATTCTCCCGACAGCCTCAGAAAGAAACAGGCCTGCTGGGCTGCCTGATCTCAGACTTCCAGCCTCCAGCGCTGAGAGAGGACATTTCTGTTGTTTAAGTCACTTGGCTTGTGGCATTTTGTTTGCCTCAGGACACAAATGCACTAGCTCAGTCCCAGGAGAGGGGACATGAAAGGGAAGGCTTCTCTCTGTATGACGCTATCAGGAGCTGGCCCAGCCCCACCAGGACGGGCAGAATTCCAGCCCCTGCCTGTCAGGCGTCCCCGGAGATCCTACTTCCTCCTCCTCTTCCCTCCCCTTCCCCTTATGGGAGGGAAGGTACCTGCTCAGATGGCTCCCTTGTGATTCTTGCGAGAGTCCCCCCACCCCTTTAAAGAACCATCTTCCATAGAACATTAGACAAACCGAGGCCTGCTGTCTTGCTCCTGGCCCTCCTGGGGCCCATACAGAAACCTCTCCTTATTCTGCTGGCAGAGCAGCTGGCCACGTGCCCTCTCCCCAACCTCCACTGTGTTCCCAGCCTGCAGGCCAGCCTTGCTGGAACCCATGCTCTAAGGTGGACATGACGGAGCTCCCTCCATCCCCCAGAAGGGCTGGATTCCAGGACGGCGCTCCCACCAGCATCCTCCTTCCACGTCTGGCTCTCCCAACATCTTCCCTCTTGTCCCCTCTGCCATGGGCTGCATAGTGCCTCCTCCCACATTCACATCGCCTGTGCCTTGGCCTGAGCTGCTCTGTCCGAAGCCAACGTCCCTCCCTTTTCATCCTGGCTGGCTTCAAGGTGGTGCCTAAACAAGGGCAAATTTGAGGAGCCAAGGGAGAGCTGAAGTTGACGTGTGTGTGTGCACATATGTGTCTGTGTGCACATATGTGTGCCTGTGTGTGTGTGTGAAGGTTTGAATAATTGAACTCTGTTCTCTCTGTGTAGTAACCACACATTTTTTTTGTGTCTATGCAACACTTACAAACATAGATCATATTTTTAGTTCAGAAAGAAAATCTCAGTGAATTCCCTAAAATCTCAGTGAATTTCCCTAAATCATTGGAAATCAATGATTTGGGGCCTATTCTATGGCCCCAGAGTCTCCCTCCACTGATGGCGTTTCTCTGACTCTCTGCCCTGCCCACCCCTCCTTGGTCTTTTCCTCCCTCTCATGTGTCCTCCTCAAGTCCTTTCTTCCTCCCTCCCACAGATATTTGAATAGTTACAACGCATCAGGCAAGAGAAATAAGGTCCTTACAGAGTTTGCATTCTCCAAGAGGGGCAGACAGTTGGTAAATAACAAGGTAATTTCAGACAGCAGCAAGGGCAATGAAGAAAATTAAACAGGGAAGTAATGTTGGTTGGGGGGTGGGGGGTGATGTTACATGCAGATTCTCCTTCGCTGGAGAGGCCTTTGCTGCCCTGTCTAGGGCACATTCCTTTTTGTCCTCTGTCCAGCACCCCATTCTCTCCCTGTAGAGACCTTCCAATGTGTCATTTGTGTGTTTTCTGCATCCAGATTGCTGGGTTGTGTTGATATGGTTTGGATGTGTGTCCTTCCCAAATCTCATGTTGAAGTGTGATCCCAGTGTTGGAGGCAGGACCTGGTGGGAGGTGTTTGGGTCCTGGGAGCAGATCCCTCATGAATGGCTGGACACTATCCCCTGGGTGATGAGTGAGTTCTTGCTCAGTTAGTTCATGTGAAATCTGGTTGTTGAAAAGAGTGTGGCACCTCTTCCCTGGCTTTCTTGCCGTTGCTCTCACTGTGTGACATGCTGGGTCCTCTTTGCCTTCCTCCATGATTGGAAGCTTCCTGAGGCCTCACTAGAAGCTGAGCAGATGCCTGCGCCCTGTTTTCTGTACAGTCTGCAGAACCATGAGCCAATCAAGTCTGTTTTCCTTATAAATTACCCAGCCTCAGGTATTTCTTTATAGCAATGCAAAAATGGCCTACTATGGAAAATTGGTATAGAGGAGTGGGGCATTGCTATAAAGATACCTGAAAGTGTGGAAGCAGCTTTGGAACTGGGTAACAGGCAGAGGGTGGAAGAGTTTGGACAGGAAGATGAGGGATTGTTCGGAACTTCTTGGAGACTGGTTAAATGGTTGTGACTAAATGCTGTTAGTGATTTGGACCCTGAAGTCCAGGCTGATGTGGTCTCAGCTGGAAATGAGAAAGTTAAGGGAACTGGAGTAAAGGTCACCCATACTATGCCTAAGCAAAGAACTTGGCTGCATTGTATCTGTGTCCTAGGGCTTTGTGGAAGCTTGAACTTAAGAGTGATAATCTAGGTAGATCTGGTGGAAGAAATTTCTAAGCAGCAAAGCTTTCAAGATGTGACCGGGCTGCTTCTCATAACCTGTGCTCAGATACAGAAGCACAGAAATGACTTAAAGTTGGAACTTATATTTAAAAGGGAAGCAGAGCATAAAAGTTTCAGAAATTCACAACCTAGCCATGTGGCAGAGAAGAAAAAAGCATTTTCAAAAGAGGAATCCAAGCGGGCTGCAGAGTGACTACTTGTTAGAGAAACTAGCATGACTAGAAAGGACCCAAGTGCAAATATCCAAGACAACAGGAAACAGGCCTCAAATGTATTTCGGAGACCTTTTCGGCAGCTCCTCCCATCACAGCCCGGAGGCCTAGGAGGAAAGAATAGTTTCAGGGGCCAGGTCCAGGGCCCCGCTGCCCTGCACAGCTTCAGGACACTGCTCCCTGCATCCTGGGCACTCTGGTTCCAGCCTCAGCTCAAAGGGGCCGGGGTATAGCTTGGGCCACAGTTCTGAGGGTGCAAGCCATTAGGCTTCGGGGCTTCCACATGTTGTTAAGCCTGCGGTGCACAGAATGCAAGCATGAAGGAGGCTTGGTGGCTTCCACCTAGATTTCAGAAGATGTATGGGAAAGTCTGGGTTCCCAGCTCGAAGCCTGCCACAGGGGTAGAGCCCCCACAGAGAAGCTCCACTAGGACAGTGCTGAGGGGAACTGTGGAGTTGGAGCTCCCACACAGAGCCCCCACTGGGGCACTGTCTAGTGGAGGTGGTGAGAAGAGGGCCACCCTCCAGGCCCCAGAATGGTAGATCCACCAACAGCTTGCATTCTGAGCCTGGAAAAGCCACTGGCACTTAACTCTAACCTGTGAGAGCAGCTGCAGGAGCTGTACCCTGCAAAACCACAGGAGCCTACCCCTTGCACCAGTGTGCCCAGATGTGGGGAATGGAGTCAAGGATTTTTTTAGATTTAAGATTTAATGACTGCCCTGCTATGTTTCAGAGTTGTATGGGCCTTGTTGCCCCTTTCTTTGGCCGATTCATCACATTTGGAATGGGAGTCTTTACCCAATGCCTAGACCACCACTGTATCTTGGAAGTAAATGACTTGATTTTACAGGCTCATAGGTAGAAAGAACTTATCTCCAAATGAGACTTAGAGCTGGGACTTGAGATGTGGGACTTCTGAGTAAATGCTGGAATGAATTAAGACTTTGGGGGACTGTTGGGAAGGCATGATTGTATTTTGCAATATGAGAAGGACATGAGATCTGGGGGACCAGGGGCAGAATGATATGGTTGGGATACTGGCCCCCTCCAAATCTCATGTCAAAATGTAATCCTCAGTGTTGGGAAGGGGCCTTGTGGGAGGTGATTGGATCATGGGGGTGGATCCCTCATCAGTGGCTTAGCACCATTGTGAGTCCTCACTTGGTTAGTTCACATGAGATCTGATCGTTTAAAAGGGTGGCACCTCTCCCCTAGCTCTCTTGCTCCCATTCTTGCCACATGATGTGCTGGCTTCCCTTCGTATTCCACCATCATTGTAAGTTCTGTGAGGTCTCACCAGAAGCAGGTGCTGGCACCATGCTTCCTGCGCACCCGGCAGAACCGTGAGCCAATTAAACCTCTTTTCTTTAAAAAACACCCAGCTTCAGGTATTTCTAGCAATGCAAAAACAATCTAACACATATGGCAAAACCTAAGAGCCTTGCAAGACCACCGAGATGCTCAATACCCTCAAGGGAATGCAGACGTGGCCCAATACAATCCATTAAGAAGTTGATAATAGAAACCCCCCACTCTGCAAATCTGACCACTGGACATAATTAACAAAAATGAGTGTTACAGATTAAAAAATTAGGGGACCAAAGAGGGAAACAAAACTACAAGTCATTTAGAAGTTAAGGGCAAGGACCTTACATTCTAAGGGTTGGCAAACTTTTTTGGGAAAAGGTCAGATGGTAAACATGTTCAGCTTTGCAGGCTAGACAGTCTTTGTGACAACAGCTAAACTTTGCTGCCATATACTGAGGCAGCCATAGATACTATATAAACAAGTGGTGTGGCTGGGTTCCAACAAAACTTTATTTGCAAAAACGTGGTGGGCCAGATTTGGTCTAAAGGTTATATAGTTTCCTGGGTCCTGCTATATACCAATACATAAGGTTATGCCAAAGCTACACTCAGAGGAAAATATATAGCTTCAGATCCTCTTTTATGAAGAAGAGTATTTAAAAACCCCAAATTAACCAAAACGTTCAATGCCGGAAACTAGAAGACTAACAAGATAAAGCTGAGGCAGGAGGAAAGAGTAAATAAAGAGAAGAGCAGAACACAATGAATTAGCAGACAGCAACAGAACCAGCAAACAACCTCAAAGCCTGGTGCTTTTTAAAACTTCTATAAAGTAAAATGCTTTTAATTCCTCAACATGTTTTTATTTTAACATTAAAAAGCTTTCCAAAAGCTATAATATGATAACTGCTGAGACACAGGACTTGTTCATTCTGTCAGCGAAGAGTAGAGCTGGTACGTAATCCTGCAGATAATTAAATTCCAAGCACAAATTCATAACATGAAATGTGTTAAATTCATGAATGTGCATCGCTAGAAATCTTTCACTTAAGAGTCTCACAAAGGGCTGGTTCTTTGGAAAGACACACAGAAATGAAAAGATTCAGCTCGAAGGGTGTTTCCAGATTCCGTTCAGGTGAAGTTTTGGTCTCTTCTGGTTCGCCGCTGCATTTTCCATTAGCCTGGGGACTGCCATGCTGGGACGGCTGTGCCGTGGGCAGACTCCAGGGCTGCCCATGGTTTTCTCCTCTGTAAAGTGGGAATGACCATCTCACCTGCTTAATAGGGGAGCGGTGAGCATGACATGGCTTCGCACGTATGCATCACAGGCTCAGAACCCTGCCTTGCACATGGGAAGAACTCTGCGATGTTGACAGCCTCCTCCATGCCATCGCCCTGTAATCACAGTCCTTGTACTCCCCTCTAACAATGGATGCTTTGGAACCTGTCTTTCAGAGCCCCCTGAGGTCTCCTCAGGCCGCCAGCAGGGCCGGCTGATCTCTCTCACCCCTGCCTCCAGGGCGTGTGCCCTTGGACAATGCTGAGTACCCTGCAGAATAAAATTGAAAAGTGCTGAGCTTTGTGGGACCCCGGATGTTGGTCTTTTTTAGAAAGCATCCCTGAGAAGCTTTGCTTGGAGGTAGAGATGCTTTAAGAAGCCAGACGTGGAGCCTCAGTCCTGACCCAGGCTGCAGCTCCTGACCCAGGCTGTAGCTCTTCATTCTCAACAGAAATAAGTGGCTCGGAAGCTTTCTCAGCCTCCGCCAAGCATCCTTCCTGTGACATTTACAAAGCAGTTTCTTTTTTTTTTTTTTAAGAAAAAAAAGAAAAAAAAACAAGGCTGTGTAAATTTTTGTTCAAGAAAACGCTGCTTGAAATCTCTCTGATATTTTCCTCCAAGGTCAGCAGGCTTGCATTTATTACCAGCGATTTTCTTTTAGGGCACAGGCCTAATTTAAATTATAAAAGCAAATTGCTTGTTTTGAGGGGAAAAATCTCTCCCCTGATGCTCCACTTTGCCCCCCCAGAAGACAATGATCGGTTAAGAAAACAACTCAGACTCGCCCTTGTTTACTGAGTTGGTGGAAAGGGGTCTTCAGACAATTAGAGTAAATCTGGGCTTGGACTGAGGTCAGTGTTTGTATTTGAAAGCACGGTTTTCAGACGGCTTCCACGGCGGGTTTCAAACGCCAAGACAGGAGCCCGCTCTGGGGACCCATTGGCTCATGTGTGCTCCCGGAGGGGACACGGACCCCCAGATGGGCAGGGCCCTGTGGCTGGGTCACGCCCTGTGGGAGGGCTTCCCTGCTGAATCCACAGATAAAGAAAACGAGTGTTGTGAGATGCTTGCATTTAGCAAAGTGGTAGCAACGAGCAGAAGGCTGGCTGGAGTAGGAAGAGCACAGATGTGGTGTTAAGAGCAGTTCTATTTGGAGCCCCAGGCTGGGAGCTGGCAGCACGTTGCGGAAGGGTGCCCAGACGTCCCCTGGAGGTTTTTAAGAATGGACCCGGCAGCTGGCTGCTGGGGAAGGTGGGCACGAGTCAGCCCCCAGGGACCACGCTGCACACGAAGGGCAGAAATGTACCCTTTGGACAGCTTGCAAGCTGCCCACCAAGCCCCCTTGGTGCTGGGGGCAAGGGAGCAGCTGCAATTTTCGGTGTAGACTGCCTCCTTGGTTGCCTGCGAGCCCCACTGCGTCTCCCCGAGGTTCACCCCACACTCGAGGGACAGGTCCTCAGGTTTGTTTTTTTTTAGTTTCAACAATATACTCTGCATATCCCTCATCTCTGAGAGTCTCATACTGGTTGCTCCTGTTGAATCTCCGACCTGCAGGCAAGGCTTGACTTTAGACTCTCCTGAGCCTATGGGTTAAAGGGAGGTGGGGAGGCTTCTCCAGGGCTCGCAGAGTGTGAAGTGCTGGGGTCACCGAGTAGAGTACCCCCAGCACCCCCACTTCCTCTTCTGGGGCTGGGGTAGCTGGACACCCCTCTCTGTTCGGGTGCTGTCTTGGTGAAACTGTGAGCAGGGGGCAGGGACACCACATCCCTGATTTTCTCAGGACTGAGGGGATCTCCAGGGCTGAAACTGGGAAAATCCAGGCCTACCAGTGTGAGTGAGTTGGGCCTCCTAGCATGGGGTATCCATTGTTTGGGGGTCTCTTATGTGGCCGGTGCTATCTCTCCAAGGAAGAGCCGTTCACCCCAGATTTTTTCCCCATTGCACAGAGTGGCTGTGGGAAGCCACTTCTCAGCAGAGGGGCACATTTCCCAGCAGCCCTTGGGTCTGGGTGGCCACGTGGCTTGTTCTGGCCAATGGGAGAGTGGAGCCCTGAGTCGGGGGAAGGCGCTGCCCTTCTCAGTACCCCACTGGTTGGATGCTGAGGCCATGAGGCCCCAGGGGTTGGGGAGTCAAGGAGGGAAGGGGGCTGGGTCTCTAAGTCACTGCATGGAGGGGAGCGGCCTCCAGCCAGGAGCACTCATCTCTCCTCTGAGGAAGGAAGAAATGTACGTTGCAGCAAGCCCCACATTCCAGTGCCTTATTTAATCTAGAGGCTGGCTTTGCAGTGACATGCACACTTAGCATGGTTCTGCCCCTCCTGTAGCTCTCTTATCCACAGCTTCCTCCTGCCACCCCCTACCCACCTCCAACTGAGCCTATCGGCCACCACGAAGGGCGGGAAAAGCCAGGAGATCTGCTCCCGTGCCTCCGAGTCCGGAGGTCATTGAGGATCATGGAATCCACATGAAAATGGCGTTCAGGGCCCACAGTATTTAACCCACGGTGCTGCAAAAATTACCATGTGTGATCCATTTCTTGGTGGCTCACGCCTGTAATCCCAGCACTTTGGGAGGCCGAGGCGGGGGGATCACCTGAGGTCAGGAGTTCGAGGCCAGCCGTGACCAACATGGAGAAAGCCCGTCTCCACTAAAAATACAAAATTAGCTGGGCGTGATGGCGCATGCCTGTGATCCCAGCTACTCGGGAGGCAGAGGAGGGAGAACAGCTTGAATCCGGGAGGCGGAGGTTGTGGTGAGCCGAGATCGTGCCACTGCACTCCAGCCTGGGCAACAAAAGCAAAACTCCATCTCAAAAAAAAAAAAAAAAAAAAAAAAAAAAAAAACCATACTAATTTTAGATAGTTTTTAACTTTATGATTAATGGAATAATATGCATTTATTGTAGAAAAAATTTTAAAGCACAGAAAATAATTTAGAAAAACACATATCTCATTAAAATCATCATGGGTAACATCAGATATTTATAGCTTGAATTTGATGTTGCTGGAGGATTTAGAAAATGCATATAGATGCAATGTATTTTAAGGGGATATTATAAAGTTTTTGTTTTCTCCTTTATGCTTTTCAATTTTTTTACAATGAATACCTTATGTGTGTAATTCTAAAAGATAAGATGATTCAGTCGTGTCCATTATTATCCTTTAAATACATTTACGAAGGTGGAATTTCTGGGTCAAAAACCCATGTTTTTAGGGCATTTGATAAGTGAGAATTTGTGTCTATTTCCTCTTCCATTAGTGGTGCACAAAGCGGGCTTTCCCCTTTTCCCTTGACAGCCATGAGAAACATTTTTTCATCTTTAGTATTTACTGTTGAAAATTTAGAAAAGAAAGACGTCAAAGTTTAGGGACTCGTAATCTAGGGATGTATCTGCTCGGTGATGACCAGCACGTGACTCTTGTCATGCCCTTTGGCTTTCTGTACCATGTGAGGCGTGTGTGTGCACACGTGTGTTCGTGTGTGTGCACATGTGCGTGCATGTGTTATCCAATGGAGCTGGGGTCCAAATCACCCACTGCAGTGAGGCCAAACAGCCGCACCGAGGCTTGCAGGATGAGAAGGACAGACATTTAGTGCAGGGCATCTAGCAGGGAGAACCCAGCGGCTCCTGTGGAAGACCTGGACTGCGGGATGGCTTAAAGGGGAGGGTCTTTAAAGGCAGGGAGGTAGAGGTTACTGGCAAAGTCACACACCGATACATGGAGGTTATGCATTGGTTTGACCTAATGGGATCTCTGGACACAGGGGCTCACAAGGTGTAGGTATATGCAAAGATTTTCTGATTCATAGGTGGTTAGGAGGAGAAACTTTGTGTAAACATTTGGGGTCGGCAGAAAAGAATGCTGGCTCTGGCTCATAGGTGTGACCTCCTCCAGCCCCCTCAGGAAGAAATTTAGAACAAAGAATGGTGCTCAGAGCTTAGTCCTTGGCTCCCCCGTAGCTGAGGTCTAGGTGCAGATGAATCCATCTTGGTGGAGGTCTGGGTTTCTGAAAAACAACTCGGGGACAGATGTGATGATGCTTCAACTTCCAAAGGGAAGCGAACATCTCCTGACTCTAACTCCCTTGGCTATTGTTTTAAGCTACTATTACCTTCTTTGTTGTTGTTGGTTTTTTTGAGATGGAGTCTCGCTTTGGCACCTAGGCTGGAGTGCAGTGGCGTGATCTCAGCTTATTGCAGCCTCCACCCTCTGGGTTCAAGACAGTCTCCTGCCTCAGCCTCCCAAGTAGCTGGGATTACAGGTGTGCACCACCATGCCTCATTAATTTTTGTATTTTTATTAGAGACAGGGTTTCACCATGCTGGCCAAACTGGTCTTGAATACTATTACCTTTTTGCTTCTCAAGTTGCTTATTCACTTCCCTGGGCCAGTTAGGTGCCTGGAATTCCCCGAGAAGGAACCCAAGATTTTCCTTTATTTCCATGCTGAGGGGAGGAGGTCCACAGGCCCCTTAAGATGGGTCCCCACTCTGCCTCACATGCACACGTCTGTCCCGTGAGAATCGCGTAGGCTAAGGCTGTGCCTCTAGGCCAGGAGATGGGGAGCAGGTGCAGCTGGCAAACACCGATGTGGCTCCTGGGCTGCTGGGCATCCTCACCCGCTGTCATGCCCATGGCGCCTGTGGGTCGTGGCTGCAGAGTCTGAACTGATGGGTTCTCAGGCCTGGTTCGGGGACTCTGTGTGTGAATCGTGCGCCCTGCAATAAATCATTCACGCCTGGAGATGGCTTTCTCTTGCCCTCTAGGAGGTGACCTTGAAGACTTTTTCCAACTCTAGCTTTGTATGATTTTCAGTTTTCGATGGGGCTTGTCTTTTCCTGACAACGGGATACATTTAAAGCTCCCTGTACCTCTAAGATTGGTTGTCATTCTTCTTGTGGAGGTGGGCTTGTGACCTTGGATTGGGGCAAGAAAGCATCTGAAGACAGGACCTCGAGGAGGAAATGGCAGCAGAGGGTCATTAGGAACTGGAGGAAACCATCCCTTCTGCAGGAGTGAGGGAACAGGCTGTCCCACCACAGATTTCCATGCTTGGGTGAAGTGCAAAGTGTTGTTCCCTGCGGGAGTGAGGGAACGGGCTGTCTCACCACAGATTTCCATGCTTGGGTGAAATGCAAAGTGTTGTTACCTGGGTTTTTCTTTCTTTCTTTAAAAGCTTGGGAGTGCAAACAAAGCTATTAAGTGACTTAGTAATTGAAAAGAGCTTTAATGAATCTATTTAGTTAGGCAAGGAAGCCTAAACTGTAAAGACTTGGTTTCAGATTTCTGTTGGTAAGTCATCTTTCAATTCAAAGAAAGTGCATCTCCAAGTGGCTTAAACATAAAAAGGATGTGTAGATTTAAATAACCTGAAAGTCCAGCGATAAGGAAGAGATCAGGCACAGTTTGATCCAGAGACTTAATATCAGCGAGGACTTTGTTTCTTCTCATCCTTCCCTCTGCTCCTTGGGCTAATGCCGACTCCTCTTGTAGCTGCAAAAATGGCTTTGACCTTGTCCCCCAGGCTATGTGCTTGCTCCAGTGGGATAGAGCATGACTTTCTCCAATCCTAAAGTTCACTTTGGACTGGCTTGAGTTCTCTGCCCATCCCGTGTCCTGACTGTAGGGGTGGAAGGTGCTGGCTGGTTAATCCAACATCATATCCAACCAGCACTGGGGAAGAGCAGTGAACTCCAGGGGCCTGGAGGGAGTGACTCCAATGTCTGTGGCATAGGAAATTCAATTCTGGTTTATTTTCTCCTCTGGATAATAGGAGTTGGTTTTGGAAGAGTGGTGTGCTGGTAAAAGCTGTGATTTGTAGAGACCAGTCTGGCCAGCATGGTGAAACCCATCTCTACTAAAAATACAAAAATTTGCTGGGCGTGGTGGGACACACTGTAGTCCCAGCTACTTGGAGGGCTGTGGCAGGAGACTCTCTTGAACCTGGGAGGTGGATGGAGGCTGCAGTGAGCCAAGATTGTGTCACTGCACTCCAGTCTGGGCAACAGAGTGAGACTGTCTCAAAAAAAAAAAAAAAAAAAAAAAAGTTCTGGTTTGTAGTCTTTGCCTATTTCTGTGGCGTAAACACTCCAACCACAACTGATTTCCAACTACCTGTGACGTAACAACGGGTTGACAGTGTTCCTGCGTATTTCACAGTTTGAGAGGCTAGGCGCTGGCTTCCGCACACAACTGGGAGAATGTCCTTGGTCATTGCCGCTGGCTGGTGCTGGTTAAGGGGCCTGTGTGGGGAAACCCAGGGGGCAACAGCCCTTGGAAGTCAGTCAGCATGTGAAGTCAGCCTGAGCTGTTGGGTGCTTCTCCCAGTGTCTCGGTGCCACGTTCTCAGCCCAGAGGATGATATCAAATGCACTGAAGTAACACGGTGATTGTGGCCATACGCTCCCGAGGGCTCAGGGTCTCTGTCCTGTGGCTTTTCTGATGTCACTCGCTAGCCTTGCTGCCCCTGAAGTCTGACAGTGATTAGGATCACTTGGTTTTAAAATGTCTCCCATAATTCCTAGGTTTTATACGCAGACACTGGGTTTAGATACAGGTGTGCTACCTTGCACAAATTAATTTGCACTTGATGATAAGGCTCCTTGAAATAAGGATACTTTTAATCTTCCCATCCCATTTATATAGATTCTTTGTAATGGTTAATCTTCCTAAACTGGATAATGAATTCGGCCACAGGTAGAGTCCAGATCAATGTGCGATTGTATTTTAAATGCAGCACGCGTCTCAGGGCTGGATCTTACCGTGCTCTTAACCAAGGTGACACGTGTCTGCCCTAATGGATTAAGAGCTGAGCGGCCCGTGAAAGCTAATTTGTCTAAAACCACGGGGCAGGATGTGGTGTGTTTCCTCACAGCACCCTCTCTGCCTTCCAGTCTTGTAGCAAGTGTGTGTGTGTGAGTGAGTTCAAGGCCTTGTTATACAGTCTTAGTGAGTTCGAGGCCTTATTAGGGAGTCTGCCTCTCCACTTCCTTTCCTTCGTTTCAAAGGGAGAGGCTACAGGCCCCTGAATCCACAGTCTAGCTTTTCAGCCAGTGAGAGCGGAATCCTTCATGTCCATCAGGACTGTTGGTGAGCACTGTTTTGGGAGACTGGCTGCCTGGGCTCCAGCTCCTGCCTCAGGGCCTTTGCATGTGCTGTGCCAGCTGCCTGGAGTCTCTATCTCTCTTTGTCTCTGAGCATGGCTGCCTCCTTTTCACCGCTCTAGGCTTTGCTCAGAGGACACCTTCTCAGGGGGGCCCACCTTGACCACACTCTCTAAAATCGCTGCCCCTCGCAGACCCCACTGCTTGCTCTCTGGTTTCCTTGTTCTAGGCTGTTGTTTGTTTGCGCATTTCTTGCCTCTGTTGCTCTATGGCCATGGGTGCTCCTGTGGGGCAGGACCTTACCCTTGCCCCTGTGTTATTCACTGACGCATGTCCCACGCAGGTGTTCAATAAATGTGAGTGGAGGGACACGGAGCAGTAGTCCCCCCTCTGCAGAGTGCGGCCTGGGTGGGCTTTCTTTCTCTCCGCATGTATAGAATTTGTTTTCTTATCTGTAAAGTGGGAGACCTGCCCCTGACCTAGTGATTTCTTTCTTCTCCCCAGTTCCATGGGGTGCCTGCCCCTGACCTAGTGATTTCTGTGGGCACCAGCTCTCCCGTCCCTGGTCCTATGGGACGCCTGCCCCTGGCCTAGTGATTTCTATAGGCACCTGCTCTCCGGTCCCTGGTCCCATGGGGGGCCTGTCCCTGACCCAGTGATTTCTGTAGGGACTGACTTTCCTCTCTGTGGTTCCGTGGTCCTGGTCCCCAGGTTTGGGCTGTCCCCGCCCTTCGTCCTCTCCTGTTGGTCACTTGTGGGGCCCACCTCCCCTGACACAGGAGACATATGCTCCACACACATCACGGGACCTGCCGATGGGAGCTGGGAGCTGCTGCTGCGGCCCGTGCACCCGGGGCCAGGGCGAGTGTGAGCCCCCCGCGTTCCACAGCCAGGAGGCCTGCACGTCTTTGTGCAGGGGGAACTCTCGCCGGGGCTTAGGTCTCCTCTTAAAATGAAAGGTTGGCACTGGTTGGCAGGTGGCTGTTGCGGGGGCTTCGTTTAAGGACAGCCAGCTGAACCAGGACCCCTGAGGCAGCTGTTGGAGAACCATTGCAGTTTAGAGAGGCAGGGATTTGGAATGTGTCCAGTCCAAGACTCAGACTCAAGAGCAGGGAGGGATATACATTCATGCCATTCTGGGGAAGGAATTGATGGCACTCCAGGGAGGGAAGCAGGTTCCTTCTTTCCAGCCCCTCTCTCAGTGAGTGGCAGTGTGGCCTGGCCGGGAGGCCACGCATCCCTTTCAGAGCCGGCCTGGTTCTGATCGTGGTACCTGTGACCTGCTGGTGTGAGCTTCAATGCGTAGCCTAGTTTTCTCATCCCCAAAGTGGAGATAATGATGGGACTTGACTTATAAGGTTGTTGCTATCAGGATTAAATGAGTGAATTTAAGCAAAACATCACGGACAGTGCCTGGTGCTTAGAAGAGGATAGATGCATGTTAGTTGACGTGGGTTGTCGAAGTAATAAAGGTTATTATTCCTAGTGGGATAGTCTGACTTATAAGACTAAAACCAGCCTGGGCGTGGTGGCTCCTGCCTGTAATCCCAGCACTTTAGGAGGCCAAGGCGGGCAGATCACTTGAGGTCAGGAGTTCAAGACCAGCCTGACCAACATGGCAAAATCCCCTCTCTACTAAAAATACAAAAATTTGCCGGGTGTGGTGGCATGTGCCTGTAATCCCAGCTACTCAGGAGGCTGAGGCAGGAGAATCGCTTGAACCCAGGAGGTGGAGGTTGCAGTGAGCCAAGATTGCGCCATTGCACTCCAGCCTGGGTGATGAGAGCAAAACTCCATCTCAAAAGAAAATAAAAATAAAAATAAAAAGACTAAACCCAGAGTGCCAGCCAGAGCCAGGGTCTCTCCCTGGAGTGTGGGGCATCCTTTGGGGTGTCCTGGAGGGGAAGCCATCTTCGCTTTCTGGTCAGCCTTTGATTCCCACACCCCGTCCCCTGAGCCCCAAGTACCAATGCAAAGATTTTTCAGGCTCTTATGGCAGGAGGCTGGGAGTACAGTGGTTAGAAACATGGCTTTAGCACCAGAGACGTGGATTTGACTCTGGGCTCTGCTGGTTACAAATTGTATGACCTTCGACACAGCATTTGACCTCTGGTTGCCTCAGTTTTCTCATCTGTACAATGGGGATAATGGCTTATCTATAGAGTCAGGTTGGGGATTAATGATGTATAGCACTGAGGTATGACCCCATCCTTGGATGGCCCTGGCCAGCTGTCATTGTCACCTATGGCTTTGAGGGGCCCAGCCTGGTGCAGCCACGCTTGGCACCTCTTGCTGTGTTGACCATTCTGTCCTCCTGGTTTACTCTCCAGCCATGCATCAGGGGTATGAGGTGCCCTGAGGCTGACTCATTTTCCTGAGTGCTCTCAGCACGGCCACCTCTTCCTTCCCCAGGACTCCAGGAACAACATAGGCCCAGTTTGTTTTTCTGTTTTGCACGGCAGTTAATTCCCAGGCACTAATGAGGGGCTCTCTGCCCATGAGGCTGATTAGCAGAGAATTGAGGGCGGCAATTATGACGCAGAAGAAAGGCAAGATGCTGCAGTCACGATCCTAAACCCAGCCTGTGATGCTGGGTTGAGTGTCCGGCAGTCACGATCCTAAATCCAGCCTGTGAAATTGTGAAATGAAGGCTTCCTCCAGCCTTGGGAGACCTGGCCCTCCTGGTGCAGTCAGGGCTCGTGATTTAGCTTTCTGTCCTTGAAATGGCAAACAGAAGAGGACTTGGGACCGTCTGACCCTCATGTGGTCTCGTAATTATGATGGCATGCTTTCCAGAGGCTATGAGTAGGGCACTGCACTGGCATTCCAAGGCATGCGTTAGAATCGGTTAAAATGATGGCAAGACTGCGGTTTCTCCTGCCCATCCACAGAAACAGCACTGAACGCAGGGACGGCTGTGACGCTGTCATTAGTTAGCTTTAATAGGGCCATGTCTGCCCTTTCTTTGGTTGACAGCGTTCCCCGTGGTTTCCTAGTATTAAAGTTATCCATTTAATGTTTCCAAAGGCCCACTTAGGCTTTTCTTTCATATCTGAAAAAAGAATAATTTTTCCTTCGAAAACCTTAGTGGCCCAAAGCAGCTGCCTCTCTCCCCTTGGTCTGTACTGATCCGCTAACTTAGGGGGTGGCTCAGGAGGGGCAGAGGTGAAGCCCGGTGGTTGTGTGTGGTCCCTGGGGCCAGATGCCCACGTCCAATCCCCACGCCTCACCTTTTGAGCTGTAGGACCAGGAGGCGCCGGAAGCCCTCTGGGCCATGGTGTCTCCCTCATAACACGCACGGGTCATCACGGTGCCCACCGCATGGCCTCTTTCGGAGCTTCAGTGGACACTTTGAGTAAGATGCTTTGAACCTTGCTTAGTACAGAGTAAGCTCTCAAAAGTTGGCCGCGATTACGGACACGAAGAGTGTTAATAGTTAGCATTAAAACAGAAAATGAAATTCTGGACATAATTTTATTTTAGAAAATAGCAAGATACACTGAACTTGGGTTTGAAAATAAAGAAGTAATTGGGCTAAAGATAAGCTTAATCTGTGATGGAAGGTTCCATACATAATTGTTCCAGGGCTTTTAGTGGGAGCAAAATTAATTTTCATGTAAGATGATTAAGCTGATGAAATTACTCTTGAGCAGTAAGTGTGTTTAATTAAATGCAGGGCGTCGCTGAGCTCAGGTACACATTGTCCCCGGGGAGTGTCCTGTTTTCTGAGCTGTTTCCTTGAGCAGGAAGGGGGGTTCTAGGCGGTGGGTTTGTTCCCCATCTTCCTCGGTGGCTGAAATGTCTATGATCGAGAGTAACATCGTGAGATGCCCATTGTGCTGGGGTGGAGTGTACAGGCGTGACCTGTGCAGTCTGCAGTTATTCAAACCAACTAGAACTGACTAGAAAGCTAGCCAGGTCCCCACAGGGCTACACTTCCCGGAACAGCAATGCCAGGAAGCTGAGGGCTCCTTCACACGCCAGGAATTTATGGAGTAATCCAAGCGTCTTAAGCACTCTGGAATTATTTTATTGATTTACATCTCTGGAGAACGGAGCAGCCTGACTATGTTTCCTGGGGGAGGTTTTTATCTCGGCTTTCAATTTTCACCTGTTAATGTTCTGTCATTTGTAGCTAAGTGGAGATACAAGAAATAAAATATTTCATTCAACACTATAGTTAGGGTGTGGGTCCCATGAGCCAGGTGCCATTCGGGGACTGGGGGTATAGCAGGGGATGCGGTGGTCCCAGCCCCTGAGCTGCTCGGACTCATCTGAATGAGCCCAGCCTGCTGACCAGGAGGAAATCCATTCACCTGGAATGGTGCAGACACTTGCTGTGTACACAAGAACAGCAATTAAAGGGGTGAGGTACCTTTTTGATCAGTTTTGAAAAAAATTTAATACTTATTTTTATTTATTTATTTTTGTGGCAGGGTCTTGTTCTATCTATTAGGCTGGAGTGCCTTGGCCTCCCAGAGTGCTGGGATTACAGGTGTGAGTCATTGCACCTGGCCAATAGACTTCTTTTTTTTTTTCTTTGTTTTTTTAAGACAGAGTTTTGCTGTTGTTGTCCAGGCTGGAGTGCAATGGTGCGATCTCAGCTCAATGCAACCTCTGCCTCCTGGGTTCAAATGATTCCCCTGCCTCAGCCTTCGAGTAGCTGAGATTACAGGTGCCCGCCACCACGCCTGGCTCATTTTTGTATTTTTAGTAGAGTTGGGGTTTCGCTATGTTGGCCAGGCTGGTCTCGAACTCCTGACCTCAGGTCACCCACCCGCCTCGGCCTCCCAAAGTGCTGGGATTACAGGCGTGAGCCACCGTGCCCGGCCAGACTATTTTTAAAAGAGCAGTTTTAGGTTTACAGGAAAACTGATCAAAGAGTACAGGGAGTTCCCAAGCATCCCCTCTTCCTGACCCCACAGTTTCCCCTATTATTAGTGTGGTACATTTGTTTCAGTTGATGATCCAATATTGATATTTTATTATTAACTAGAGTCTATAGTTTACACTAAGGTTTACTCCTTGTCTTGTGCCTTCTATGGCTTTGACAGGTGTGTTTCTGTCATAGCATCAGACACAGTAGTTCCACCGCCCTAAAAATCCCTCCTGTTCTACCTGTTTTTCCCTTCCTCCCCCTCACTCCTGGCAACCACTGATTTTTTTTTTTAAACTATTTCCATAGTTTTGCCTTTTCCACAGTGTGCCGTAGTTCGTGGTCTCCAGCCTTTTTGGCACCGGGGATCAGTTTCATGGAAGACAACGGATGGGGAGGGGGAAAGGTTTCAGGATGAAACCTCAGATCACCAGGCGTTAGATTCTCATAAGGAGCAGGCAGCCCAGATCCCTCCCATGAGCAGTTCATGGTAGGGTTCGTGCTCCTATGAGAATCTGATGCCTGATGATCTGACAGGAGGCGGAGCTCAGGGGGTTGCTCGCTCACCCACCGTTCACCTCCTGCTGTGCGGCCCGGTTCCTAACAGGCCACCCTTACCGGCCCGCAGCTCGGGGCTTCGGGACCCCCGACAGAGTTGGAATCGTACAGTCTGTAGCCTCTTCAGACTGACTTCTTTCACTTAGTGATGTGCAATGAAGGCTCCTCTGTGTCTCTTTATGGCTTGATAACTTATTTTTTTAAAGTGTTGAGTTATTCCAGTATCTGGATGTACCATTCATTCGCCTATGAAAGACACCTTGGTTGCTCATGGGAGTAATTCTAAGCTGAACCTAATCGGTGTCTATTCCCAAACAGGGTGGCTTTAATGTGTGTTCATCTGGGGAGACCCTGGAGAAATCAAGAAGGCAAGACATCGGCGATTTCTGTGCTCTGGACACCAATTTCGTGACTCACAAGTTATTCATCCAATGCCTACTCATTCTAGCAACTAGATGTGGGTGATGCCACTATACCAAAGCAGCTGGGGGTGGATTCAGAGGACACTAGAACCCATGGTCATTAAGTTTGCATTGCAAGAAGCCTGATTTTCTCAACTGTCTACACAGTCAACGCCAAAACATTGGCCAAAGTCCCTAAGTAACTTTTTTACCAAGCAGAATATTATCTTCTTAATAACCAAAGTCAGTAAAGCCGGTAGGACCCAGGAAATCTGCACATTCCTCCTCTCCTTTCCCATGAGCTGTACAGGAAGGTACCCCAAGCCAGGCCCGAAGGTTTCTAGATAAACAACAAATGGGGAAGAGGACACTGTTGCCGGAAGGACATTTACACCAGGATATCGTGGCTCCACCTCATTCTGTTAGGCATCAGGGTTGGTTCTAACCAAGTCCCACAAATCCCTTTGCTCCCGGCAGACAGTACAGGGGATATGTTGATCAATTCTTTATTTTCATTAATTTTAGGATTCCCTAACTGTGACTCGAAGCTTTGGTTCTAATCACATTATTCTTATTATATGTTCCCAGAGTTGGTTTACATTACTTTCACTTTAATGGGGGCTACTTCTTGGACTCACTAATTGCATGACTAATTACACTAAAGCATTGTGGATCCTCCAGTCCGATGTGCTGTCTCAGGCATACATTCATTCATTCACTTGACATGTGTTGATCCAGTGTTTCCTGCGTTCCAGGCACTGCTCTAGGCTGGGAGGGGCTGTGAGACCAACAAGGCCTCTACTCCCGGGGCCTCCCATTCTACCGGGGCAACTGGTGATAAGCATTTGAAATGGTGATGGGGTGGGGAGATGCGGTGGGGCTTTAGCCTCTGCTGAGAGGTGATCTGAGGACAGGATGAGGCAGCAGAGGCAGGAAAACAGGATGCAGCTCTGCAGAACATCTCAGCGCAAAGATCCGATGGCTATGAAGTGTGGAATTTTCTGTATATACTGCTATGAACACTTTCCCATTTTAACATTTGAATGCAACCTGGAGCCAAAGAGATGGTGCTGAACAGGCATGGCACACACACCTTCATGATTCTCTGCTGTTCCGTACCCAGAACAAGGTGACAAGACACTGTCCCCACAACACTACTAGGTGTGTATTGGTTTGGGCTTTTACTAAAAGTGGCAGAAAACCTAATTACACTGACTTAATCCTAAAAGGGAATGCATTGAAACACAACTGAAAAACCCAGCTGTAATCCAGCTTCAGTTACGGCTTGATCCAGGGGCTTCAGTAATGCTGTCAGGTCTTGGTTTCTCCTCATAGCTCAGTGCTGCTCTCTGCAGTGCTGACTCCACACCCAAACTCTCTGTAACGCCAGGCTAACATTCCTCCCTTGCTGGGCTCATGTCATGGAGCTGGATGATAGGTTAGTGTTCACTCATTTCCCCACCCATTCATTTCTTCTATAGTGTGCGAGTATCTGGCACATGCCCAACACTGGGCTAAGAGCTATGTGGTTATTACCTCATCTAGTCCATTCAAGAAGCCCTTGGATTAGGTGATACTATTTTACCTACTTCACAGCTGAGTCAGTTGAGGTTCAGTGAGGTCTAATGAACGTTCAAGGTGATTCAGCTGGTAAGAAGCAACGCTGGGGTCCTGGCACCTGCACAGAACCAGCTGGTAAATAAGACAAATACAACCACTCATCTCCACTTGGTCCTAGTTTTGTGAAGACCACCAATAGGTAGTTAGGAAATTAGGAATCTCTGGTGCCTGAGGGCACCGCTAGGGAGGAAAGATTCCATGAGAACACAGATGAAGGGTCTTAGAGGGAGGGCTTCCTGGGCGAAGTGACATCTGCCCGAAAGACAATAGAGGCAGCTGTGTGTCGGGACAGGGAGGGTAGACCAGTCTCGCTGGGGGACAGCAAGTGTGAGTCTGACCAAGAAAGGCCAAAAGCTCCGTTTGAGATCTTGGAAGGAGTAGTTCATCATAAAGCGTGGAAAGGGAGGGTGGTGGCAAGAGATGAACCTTGAGGGCTTAGTGGAACCAGGTCATGAGTGGCATGGTAACCTTCACTCCGAGGCTGGAAGGCAGAGGGACTTTAACAGGGGAGGGACAGAGATTTCCGTTTAGCGAGTCGGCTGTGTGGAGAAGACAGCAGGGGGTGGTGGAGTGGATGTAGGGGGTCCGGTAGGAGAATGCAGGAGAGTGAAGTCAGAAGCTGGAATGTAGAGCGGGGAAGGGTTGGAAGGACATTAAAACGTGTGGGCATTCATCAGGTCCCTTTCAGATATTAGGTGGGACTGCACCACTGGGCCCCATTTTTCCATCCGGGCCTGTGTATGATGCATGGAAACAGCAGCAGTTGCTAGAATGAGATAACATTGGATGAATAACATGTGAGTCACGAATTGGTGTCCAGAGCACAGAAATCCCCAATGTTTTGGGGTGCAGCATTCAATGCCAGCAGTATCCCCTCGAGCTTCTCCTTCCCGCCGATGTGCAGTGACCTGGGTGGTGGCCATTCCGTCAGCCTGCGTCCCAGGTGGGGATGATTGGAGCAGAGCTGCAGACACAGCGCAGGTGCCACCAATGCACCCAGGTGATCTTAAGCCACTGTAATCAGAATTATTTGTAACCACAGCAGAGTCCAGCCTACCCTCACTGCTACATATGGGAAGGCAACAGAGAGGTTGAACCCTTCACTCCTTCGGCATCTCAGCAAGTGTTTCAGTAGCTCCTTTGGCCGGATGTTCTCCTGGGTTCTTAGAATACGATGAGCAGGGTCCCTCCCCTCCTGGAGCTGACTGTCTAATGGGGACAGAGGTAGGTCCAGGCACTGGCCCGCCTGGCTTATGGTTTTTCTACAGCAGTGACCATCAGCCCATGCAGTGGGTGTGGAGAAAATGAACTGCTGAGCTTCCTGAGGCTGGAACAAAGCAATCTGATGGAAGGCATGTCCTTAATTCTCAAGAAACAATGAACACAGGCATGAGCAGCAGCCGGGACGAGAACGGAGAGGGGATGGGTTCCGTCCTGTGTGGCCCCCTGGGGTAGGGGGAGCTGGGATCTGTCACCCGGCTGGGGTCTTCTCATCTCTGAATCTCAGCTCACTTTTTCTTGTGCTCTGGATTCTGTTATTTCAATTAATGTGCTGGAGACCCTGTTATCGGAAACAGAAAGTGATTTGTTTACAGGTAGAGTCAGCCGGGTGCGCTGGCTCAGGCCTGTAATCCCAGCACGTTGGGAAGCTGAAGTGGGCGGATTACTTGAGCTCAGGTGTTCGAGATCAGCCTGGGCAACACAGTGAGATCCCATCTCTCAAAGAAAAATTTTTTTTAATTAGCCAGGCATGGTGGCGAGCACCGGTAGCCTCAGCTACTTGGGAGGCTGAGGTGGGAGAATAGCTTGAGGCTGGGAGATCGAGACCGCAGTGCGCTGAGATCGCGCCACTGTGCTTCAGCTCAGGTGACAGAGTGAGACCGTGTCTAAAAAAAAAAAAGTCATCTTTAAAGAGAGGCAGTTTTCTCTGGATTGGATGCTGTGACCTGCTGGACCAAAGGCAACATATGGCTTGTGGTGTGAGATAGACCAGGGCTCAAAGACCCCCAGTCAGAGACTTTGGGTGTGATTGTTAACCTGCCTGAAGCTAATCGTTCATTTGCTCCAAAGGCTTTGATGAGGAGTTCGTGAGATAGGGCGTAGAAAACATTAAACCTGAGCACTCCTGGTGCAGGTGAACTTTTCCTCTCGTTTCCTCACTCCATGTTTCTTGCTTCAGATTCCTTCCCAACAATTCTTTCTCCTCTCTCCGTGTATACAGCTCAAGAGAACAGGTGGCATTTCCCGCCTTCCCGTCTCCGCTCCCAAGGATATGTAATTCTGTGTCATGCATCTCCAGGAGAGTTGATCTGGGGTGGGGAGATTCGGGGGGGAAGAGAGCGACTGAGGAAGGGAAGGTGGTGTCTTGTGACACAGCTCATTGTCGAAGGACAGGTTCCCAGTGGCTCTGAACACCGGGCACTTGTCCCCCCCATGACTCATTATGACAGGCGCGCTGTGTGCCAGCGGCTCCCATTCGTAGATTGAATTACCATCCTATTCAGCTGACACAAAGCAGTTCCTGGCCGGCTTGGGCAGCCCATGAATAAGTAAATAGCCTTCCAGCCGGGTGCTGAGCACAAACATCCGAGGCTCAGAAAGGCTGGCGTCCACGGGGACAGGAAGGGGGGCTGGCGGGGACGCCTGGACCAGTCTGTCTGGTCCACTAGACCACTGATCTCCGGTGCCTTGTAAGTACCTGCTTTTGGGGCTGGGGAAAGAGCCTGATGGGTTAATGAGATACAGCTTAGACACAGACGGGAAATTGATCTCTTTCTAGGCTGTGGGCTGTAGAGCAAGGGCTGTTCTCTGGACTGAGAGGTGGGAAGAGGCATTTCCAGACTCGGGGGATGGGAGGGTGGCGGGGGTTGTGATAACCCCTGGTTTCTAAACCTTTGGGTCTTAATTGTGGCTCAAATCACTGTTACTACCCTGGGGATATTCCTTTCCAAATCCGTCCTCAGGCCCTGTATCAGGCTAAAAAAGACCTTTGGTCCCGAGGGTCCGTTTGGGTAGGCTGTGGGCAGGACACTCAGGCTGAGATGGGGCTCAGGAGGAAAGGCAAGGGCTGGGTGTTCCGTTATTTGTCCCTCCAACTTTCCTCCCTCAGGAATTCACCGTTCTGGTGGGAACAGTTTGGTTTTGCTAGTTTAAGCATCACAGAACTGGCATTAGAAATAGCATGTATTCAAAGTTGTAAGGGGAAATCTCAAGTGGAAATTCCTCCTCTTTTTTCGATTTTTGTGCAGCATTTTCAACTCTTTGAGCTCAAATGATGAGATGAAGTTGAACACCCTTTAGAGAATGAATATAATCAGACAATGGATATAATTGTAGCATTTTAATTTCATGTAAGTCCACTGTTAGTTGAAATATACAGCAAAAATGTGAGGGTGCTGACTCTGGCTTAAGACCGGGGGGGTCCTTTTTTTATGTGTTCTATGTAGCGAGGAACTTGTAGTAAACAGGTGAAATGAACTGCGTCTGTGCCTAACATTAAATAGTAAGAATGTGCTCGTCCCTCGTGGCAGAAGGCATAATCCTGTGCTCCATGATGAACATGTTTATGGGGCAGGGCAGGTGGCCGGTGTTTTCTGTTGCCTGGCATTCGAAGGCAGCGGTAAAATGTACATCAATGAATCATTGTTTTTGTTTTCCTCTCTGCCTGAATGACTCTGTTAATTAAAACTTTGTGTAAAGTGGTCTTCGAGCTCTGTACTCAATTTCACGTGGGCTGGTTAGGGTTGGTTATGCACAGCCCCACAAATCCTTTATCTTGCTGGACCACTTTTGAATGAATAATTATCATATTTCACATGTAACCATACAGAGTAGTTTTTTATGCTGTATAATCATTAGCAAGCTCTCCGGTCAACCTGGTGAGATGTTAGAGCCCCTTAGCCTCTTTAATGATTGAGCAGGCTGAGTTGAGGGCAGGAGGGGCCCCAGGGCAAAGAGAACAGGGTGGTTGAAAAAGCACATCCCGGGAGCCCAGGAAGATGAGGGGAGAAAGCAATGGATTTACTTGTTCTATGCCAAGGGCACTGACATTCACTAAATGCATTGAGAAGCCGGGAATCATTGCCCCACCTAAAATTTTTTCTTCTTTAATATAACTAGAAAACAAAAATGTACATCACTTGCAGATTATCGTGACTTCCTGTAATCTCGTTTTTTCATGTTATTCTCTGAGAGAACATGATTCCTTAGAGGAGAAGAATAGGATGTGTGTTGGTGGAGGTAAGGACTTGGTGGTTTGCATTAAAAGGAGGTAGTCGGCAATGATGACGATGTGCCTCTGCCTGCAGGGATCTCACGGGAGGTCTCTGCCTTGATTCCTTGGCATCCAGCCCATCTGGTCATGGTTGGAAACATCTCCGTTTTATTGTTTGCTGAAATCGTCCCACAATGAAGTAGGTGGACCAGTGGTGTTACATCAGATGACTTTAGAAGATGTATAGATTTTTTGAAATGTTTTTATGTGATAGCTCTTTCATGTAGTTTAAAGAAAAGACACAGGCATATCAAATAAGTTAACGTGATAGTATAAGGTTTCACTTTGAGAAAGATTTGTAGAGAAAGACTTCAGTGAGTTCCCAAACTAGACACAAGCATGCTTTCTTTTGTGCTGCAACAGTATTTTTTAACTTGAAAGTGCACACATATAATTAGAAAAATCCAGTGTATAAAGGTATATGAAAAAAATTATTGTGCTGTCTCTTTCCATATCCAGTCCCTCGAGCCCACTTTCAATACTTCTAGTGGTTTCTTCCTGATGCTCTTAAATAATACTAAAAATTGCCTATATTGTGACTTTTTTTTTTGACTTACCAATTTTCCTAAGTAAATAATATTAATAGCGCTTTTTGGGGTGGTAGATAAGTGGTTCTCAAAGAGCTTTGAGTGGGCAGTTTTGCCTTTCAGGGTTGGTGTTGGGAGATACTTCTGTTTGTCTTGATTCAGGGAAAGGTGTGTGCTACTGGCCTCTGGTTGCTACTGGCAGGGATGCTGCTGACCACCCCATAGTGCACAGGACAGCCTGCACAAGGAAGAATTCTCTGCCCCAGATGTCACACTGCTGAGGTTGAGAAGCTCTGTGGTAAATGAAGATTTGGTTATCTTAGTTTTCCTCCCCCAATCTATACACATAGTTAAATTGCTACTTTATTTAAGTGAATACTTAGTTGTTACATTGCTATTGTGTATATATTGTTAATGGTGGCACCAATTAGTGACTGTGATTACATTTCTTTCATTGTATGGCTTTTTAGTTTTCCTGGAGTTATTAATAGCTTGATTTTCAATTGTGCCATTTGCAATCCACATATTAAAAACTCTTCTCCAGTTCTTTCTGATATCAAAAGCTTTTCTTGAGTCTCTCTTTTCTCTAGATTCTTTATTTCTAAAGCTCTTTGTTGTCTTGTTTCAAACTGATTGCTCTTGAGAGCTAAGGCTCAGCTGTCACCTTGGAATTCTTCTCTATCCCCGTTTAAGGTAGGATTTGTTGTTTCCTGGATTCCATGGCTTTACCTTTTATCTTTTTTTTTTCACTTGTTTTGCTGCAGCAGACATTTCCTAAGAAAGAACATGCTGTGGAGGTACATTTTATGAGTCTTTGCATGTATGGTAATCTCTCTTCTCTAACCTCACACTTGACTGACAGCTTGTTTGGGTATAGAACCTTAAGTTGGAAATAATAGTCAATCAGAATTTTAAAGACATTATGTTGGCTTCCAAGATTGTTGCTGAGAAGTCTGATGCTCTAACCCATTCTTTTCCTTTTTAAAATGCCACCTCTTCTTTCTAACGGTTATGGGAAGTATTTAGGGCCTTCTCTTTATCATTCACCTTCTCAAATCTCATGGTACTCTTTGCCTAGGTCTGTTCTCATCTATGTTGCAGAGCACTCATGAGATCCTTTAATCTAGAACATGTTCTTATGTTTTTCTGACAATTTTCAATTTATTGTGATTCTGGGCAGTTTAAAAACTCTAACAAAACAGAAGTAAAGGAATTTCTGATATTTTCGTTGTTTATGTCAACATGAAGGTCTACTGATATATATAGGAATTTTTGTTTTTAAATATTTGGTGGCCCAGATGAGAATTCCCGAAGAGTTTATGCGTAGTGTGCTTGTTGGTTTTTATATTAATTTTATTAATTAACTTGACCGATAATAACTCTTTCTGTAGTTGGCTGGGAATCAGTCAACTGATTGTTATTATTCTCTTTCTGGAAACCTTACTGGTAAAAGTTCGACCTCCTGGATTGATAGTCTCTTTTTTTTCTTTAATATTTTCTAGCACTTTGGGAGATTTCTTTTATCATCCAAATCTGCCATTAAAATTTTTATTTCAGCAACTATCTTTTGCATTCACAGGAGTTATTTTTGTCCTTCATTGGCCTTTTTAGCATCTTGTTCTTGACTTTTACATGCTTTCTGAAGATACTTGTTAAACTTATTGCTTTTTTTTTTTTTTCCTTGTTTGGTCACCTGGATGATCTCTCTGTCTTCTGGGTTTTATCGTTACGTTCTTTTACTCTTCCGTGTTAGAGGTTTTTAAAATGAAGCTTACCCCTTGGTTGACTGCTTTTGGAGCATAGTCTTGACAGGTTGGGGGAAGTCAGTGGTGAGCTCACTCCAGGCTAGCTGCGAGGGAGCCGAACACATTTTGTTGTAGAAGCTCCTAATGTCAAACACGGTCTTTGCTCTTGGGTTGTAGTTTTCTACCAAAATATTTCCAGTCTCCTGCCTAGGTTGAGAGTGGTGTGGGGTAGCATCCACCTACCTGCTTAATGCATTGGATCTGGGGAGGGGTATCCACAGGCGGACTGTCTAATTTATTTTCAATATAATAGCACTTGGCTATTATGACCTCTGCCTGCTGCATGTGAGTCCTGAGCTCCCTCATTAAACATCTCTAGAAAATAAACTTCAGTCTCCTGCCTAGATGTCTTTCCCTCACAGATCCCGTCGCACAAAATTCTAAATCTTACTGAATTCCAGCTTGAACTAACATTGTGCATGCCTGTTCTGGTATTCCCCATCAGACGGAGAGTCCTGGAAGGCCTCGATCTTACTCATGCTTGGGCCGAACAGCTGTCAGGAACTTTGCAGGCGCTCAGAACATGTTTGCTAAATGGAAATAAATTGAATTTTGGCCATGCAGATGGTTTTTCAGCTCCAAGTTCTAGGATAAAGCCTCACTTGCTTTTCATCCTTCCTTTCACTCCTGCTGGTTCATATGGACACAGGATACTAGCAAGCCTTTTAATAAAACCTAAGTTAATTCAATTTATCATCTTATTCTGTGATTCTGAGCAGGTCAATGACTCTTTTTAACAAAATAGAAGTAAAGAAATTTCTGATATTTTGATTGTGTATGTCAACATGAAGGTCTACTGATACAGAGGAGTTTTTGGTTTTGAATATTTGATGGCCAAGATGTGAATTCCTTAAGAGTTTACTCTGTGTAGCATGCTTGTTGGTTTTTATATTGATTTTTATTAATTTGACCTATAATAACTCTTTCTGTCATCGGCTGGACATCAGTCTCGTCTTGATAATTAAGGATATGTTCAGTGCATGCCCAGATACTGACCTGTTCCCTCAATTCTGTCCCTTGCTATCATCTGTCTAACCTGGATAATTAGCCCTAAGTGCATTTCTCTTGGCAAATTCAGGAACATGACGGTCTACTCAAGGAGTCATGAAAGCTTCGTGTCAATGGCTGTGTTGTATCGTTGCATTGTTCTATACCAGGAAATTCGGTTGCAGGGAAAGAAAAATCTCAGGCTGGGAGGACCATGAGTTCAGTTTCAAATCTGTCTTTCACTCAGCCCTCAGCGTTCTGAACTGGAAAATGGCAGCAGAATTCCTGCCTCTCTGTGGCTCTTAGGCATCAAGGAAGGTGAAGGAGGCAGACAGACAAATCTGCGAGTCATTCTTTGGTGACAGAAGATTGTGTCTGCTTCTTCCTGCAGCTTGGAAATGACCCGCCACACCTGAAGCCTGCAGGTGCTGAGGCCACATTCGACCAGACCCAAGCTTTGGGAGACCCCTGGGGAAATTTCCCACTTCCTGTCCTGAGACCAGGAACTCAGCAGAGGAACTTTGTGGTAAGTTGTCCTTTCTTTTCTCAGAAGCAGTATTCCTCTGTGTCAGTTAGGAGCTGTGTCTGTTCTTTCACAGTTTGCTGATTTATTTGAGGCGTATTTATCGGGTGCCAAGCGTATGTCCCTTAGTTAAGAGGAAGGAGTGGTAAACAGAGCAGATGTGGTCCTTACCCTCACAGAGAGAGGAACATCATGGGGAACAGCTGTGCAAAGGCCCTGAGGCAAGAAAGAACTTGATGCCTGAAAATCTGGGTGTCTGGAGCACAGATGGGACAGGTGGACAGGGCAGTTCATTCAGGACCTTAGGGCTGGCTGTGCTAGGGTATTGATTCTAAATCTGAACAATGGCCAGACAGTAGTGATTGATTTTAGGTGGAGAGTGACATGATCCAATTTTTATTTTAATAAGATCGCTCCCAGTTCTGAACGGAGGTGGAGGTAAGCATGGGAGCAAAGAGGATTAGGCAGCGACCATGTAGTCCACATGACTGGCAAGGGCGGCCTACAGGCCTGCACCAGGATGGTAGTGGACGTGAGGGTCATTGGAGAGGTCCTGGATGTATCTGGGCAGCAGGACCTGCTAGCCATTGTGATAGACTGGGCTGAGAGGGAGTGTAAGGGGGTGTGACAAGAATGGCCTTCATATTTTTGGTCTGGGGCACATGGCGGAAGGGGAAGACCATTTCCTAAGATGAAAAAGACTGAGAGAGCAGTAGAAGTGTGGGGAGATTCATATCCAGGTTTGCGCTGAAGCCCAGTTTTGAGTTTGAGTTACCCGACTGACACCTAAATACAGGGAAAAATCCACAGTTCGACAGTCAGTTTCAGTGTTCAGGAGAGAACTCTAGGCTGGTTTCTTCATTCCTTGTGAAATGTTTGGTTTGAGATTTCCTGTGCAGAGGTGTGATCTGAACTCAGGGCAATAGTTCACCCCGTGTAATCATGAGACAATCTTGGGTAGTAAGAATAACAGCTGCTGTTATCAAAGATTTTCAACCCTGAAATGGCCAGCTCGGCACTGGTGGCACTGACTGTTCCATCTGCATTTGATCGTGCAGCAGAAGGTGAACCAGCTGGACCTTTGGTGCCCCTGCTTGGGCTTGGCAAATGAGTCTGAGTCTCAGATTCCAGTAAGCATGGTGGTGGTGGAGGAGATGGTGATGATGCTGGCAGTAGTCCTGGTGACAGAGGAGATGGTGATGATGTTGGCAGTAGTTGTGGTGATGGAGGAGATGGTGATGATGCTGGTGCTAGATGTGGTGATCGAGGAGATGGTGATGCTGGTATTGTGGTGGTGGAGGAGATGGTGATGATTTTGGGGGTAGTCATGGTGATGGAGGAGATAGATGGTGGTGATGTTGGTGGTAGTCGTGATGGAGGAGATGGTGATGATTTTGGTAGTTGTAGTGATGGAGCAGATGGTGGTGATGCTGGCGGTAGTCGTGATGGAGGAGATGGTGATGATTTTGGTGGTAGTCATGGTGATGGAGAAGATGGTGGTGATGCTGGTGGTAGTCGTGACAGAGGAGATGTGATGATGCGGTAGTTGTGATGGAGGAGATTGTGATTTTGGTGGTAGTCATGGTGATGGAGAAGATGGTGGTGATGCTGGCGGTAGTCATGGTGATGGAGGAGATGTGATGATGTGGTAGTTGTGATGGAGGAGATGGTGATGATTTTGGCAGTCATGGTGAGGGAGGATGGTGATGATTTTGGTGGTAGTTGTGGTGATGGAGGAGATGGTGTCGATGCTGGTGGTAGTTGTGGCAATGGAGGGAGATGGTGGTGATGCCGGCGGTAGTTGTGGTGATGGAGGAGATGGTGGTGATGTCAGTAGTCATGGTGATGGAGGACATAATGGTGATGCTGGTGGTAGTCATGGAGATGGAAGAGATGGTGATGATTTTGGTGGTGGTGGTCATGGCAACAGAGGAGATGGTGATGATGCCGGCGGTAGTCGTGGCAACAGAGGAGCTGATGGTGATGCTGGCTGTAGTCATCATGATAATGGTGGTAATGGATCTGGCCAGTATGTGTTCGGTAGACCTAAATCCACACCCAGTCCTCTGATTCCTATTTTATGCATTCATTTTCCATAGAAGAAGGCAGAGAAGGTCTGATGTGAAACTTAACTGTTTCCAATGCAGGATATACACTCAGCAATCATTTGTTTCTCATTACAATAGAACCACTAATTATCACTTAATAGTAAAGGCAGCCTCATTGGAGGTGGGTCAGATTCCTGAAAAATATTTCAAAGCCCTTTTGTTTTCATTATTAACATAATGGTATCAGTTTCTTCAATGAATATAATTTATGACAATATCTTTATCTGTATGCCCTAAAAAGACAAATAGTATCATGAAGAACACTTTCAAAGAGTGTGTTTCAACTGAGTGCTGTGGGTTATTGTAATTTTTTTCCAGTGCATTTATGACACTTGGCCTATGGGATGCAGAAGCCAATCTGTTCTCCTAGGGATCACAAGCAGATTATTTTGAGGGCTTATTGCTTTTTTGATATTTTTAAATTTTGGTCATTCTGGGGCTGGAAGCTAGAGTGGAGTGATGTATGTGTGTATGAGTCTTTCCTATATTTGGAACGAGCTGGTCTTTTTTTGATAGATTGTTGGCTGCTTGGAATTGCAGATGCATCATTAAGCTATTGCATTTAAATTTAGCTCTTGTTCTCACTCTAGAAGGGAATGGAATGTTTGAATTATTTCCCCATGAAGGGAGGGCGATTAGAAAATAGGTCCTCATGACGGTGTGAAAGAGTGGGTCTAGTTCGTGAGTCTGAGATGGGCTGCATGTTTGACTTGGAAGAGGAGGCTCTCTGAGAGTAGCTCCAGTCTGGAGGAAGTTAGAGCTGCCTGAAGCACACCTCAGTGGCTGCTACATTTTAATCTCTCCAAAGGCAGCATTTCCTGTCTAAATCCACAATGACCATTCTCAACAGCTCCGTCGTTTCCCTCCATCCAGACAGGTCTCAGCGCCCCTCTATGTCAATAAAACATATTAAGATGTGTATTCACAGATCCAAGTTGGAAAAGTTAACAACTTTCACAGGAGCTGAGTATGTGTGAGCAGCTTTAAAGTTATGCTCATTTCAAAATTGCTGCAAGAGAATAATTTGAACATGCCTAGCATAAAAAGATTAATGTTTAATGTAATAGATATCCTAATTACCCTGATCTGACTTTCACACATTATATGGGTGTATCAAAATATCACATGTACCTCAATAATATGTCCATCTATTATGTATCAATTTAAGAAACCCAGATACATCAACTGGCGCGGTGGCTCACATCTGTAATCTCAGGACTTCGGGAGGCCAAGATGGGCAAATCACGAGGTCAGGAGCTTGAGACCAGCCTGGCCAACATGGTGAAACCCCGGCTCTGCTAAAAACACAAAAATTAGCTGGGCGTGGAGTCGTGCACCTGTAATCCCAACTACTCGGGAGGCTGAGGCAGGAGAATTGCTTGAACTCAGGAGGCAGAGGTTGCAGTGAGCTGAGATAGCGCCACTGCACTCAATTCTGGGCAACAGAGCAAGACTCCGTCTCAAAGAAACCCAAATATAATCCTAGTTAAAGTGAATTAAATCAGTACAGTAAAGTAAAAAACAAAATTATTTTACCTTGTCAGATTTGAAGGGTAGCAGATGCTCACCGAAAAAGTCACATCTCACAGAGATGTATAAAGTAAAACATTAAAGTCCCCCGATAAATAGTTCCCGTTCCTAATTCCCATTGGCGATCATTATTAAGAGTTTGGTGTTTCTTTTCAGAATTCAGACCTTTTCCCATGCATCCACAAACATACACACACACACGCAATGTCTTGATGTAAAACAGAGGCAGGTGCATCGACAAAAGTGGACGTGGATACACAATTCTATGTGTGCATGTCCAAGTACACACATAATCTGCCCTGCAACTTTTTTCATTACTTCCGTACTAAATTTATATATTTAATTTGTAAAATCTCATGTATCTTGACTCTTCTACCAAGCTAACCACTGTCATCAATTTGGTCCTTCCAAACATACGTGAAACTCTATCCTAGAATTTTGTATGTGCTTTAAACAAAACTATCTTTTTCTGCAGATTCGTATTTTCCATTTCCAGAACACTTCTTAGAGACCTTTGCCTGTTATTTCCTATGAGTACATTGGCACCCGACCTCAGCCTTGTAAATCGCTGTGTATCACCCAGCAGTGTAGCTATCCTGAGTATCTCAGCCTGGGCTCTCCCAGAGCAAGCCCAGGGTAAGGATTCCAGTAAAAGTGACTCACGGGGTGGTGAAATTTTGGGAGGGGAGTATGGAAGTGAGACAGGGAAGGGCAGGAAGTCGGTAATAGGTGTGTGTTATCCAGCCAGTTGCCACTGTGGGTGATGGGGGCTCAGTCCTGCTGTGGAACCTCTGGGAGATTTTGCAATGTACGCTGTGGGATTATCTGCTTGAGGGATGAGGGAGCTGGGGTATTGATCTACCAGTACTCTTCACTTGGCTGAGGCAGCCTTGCAGGTGCATGGAGGCTCCAGCATGTCTTGCTTGCCCTGCATGTAGGCCAGGCTTGGGTCTCAGCTAGACTGAGCCCCCAGGCACAGAAATGCAGGTGTTGGTGGTAACCAGGTTGGTGTGCAAGGAGTTGAGTGCTCAGAGGTTATGGGAGGCGGCTGATGCGTGCTGAAGGCACTTACTGCTGTTGATGAACAATTGTGCACTACGTAGATGCACACACAGATGACAACAGTGAACTAACTGTGCCCTAACCATGCCTAATTATTATCAGCACTACTGCAGGGAACACATTTGTCCATGCCACCTGTGTACATTACTCTAGAATCTGTGCAAATGTGCTTCTACTTCAGGGGCTGGGGGTAAGGGGAGGGAGAGCATTAGGGCAAATACCTAATGCATGTGGGGCTTAAAACCTAGATGACAGGCTGATAGGTGCTGCAAACCACCATGGCACATGTATACCTGTGTGACAAACCTGCACGTTCTGCACATGTATCCAAGAACTTAAAGTAAAATAAAAGTGCTTCTATTTGTATAAGTGTTGAAACATGTAGAAAAAGCTAAAGGGGAATATGTGCCATGTGTTCATCATAATACGCTTTTTACATTCAATAATGCAGCATGGAATTACCTCAGTCTTTAATAGTATTCAGTTGACTTTAGTTTCGTATATATTTGTGTATGTGGGTATCTAGTCCAGTAACCTGACTTTGTGCACTACAGATGCTTGGCAAATATTTGTTGAGACCAGAAACCACTGATACTAGAAGGAAATGGCCCCACCAGTGTCCCCGGACCTTCGTCCACGCCATCTGTCCTTTCATTTTCCCTGTTAGATAAGTCGTGTTATTCCTACCTGCAGGGCTTGATAGGCAAGAACTGTTTACTTGATGCCATGAGCTCTGGGAACAGAGATTACGTGTAAACGTTAAGCAGGGTCAGAGAGAGAGAAATTTGGTCTCCTGTGCCTTTTGTGGAGAATTTTGTGACTATCAGCCTAGTGGAGGCATTGCCTGAGTCTGCCAACTAGCCCAATATTTCCAAGAGTGTTGTACAGGCAATAAAATAGACAAAAACAATCCACAAACCCTAGCTAGCTATGGTCGTGTATTTATTGGAAAAAATAAAATCATTAGGAAAAATATAACTAGTAGGCCAGGTGCACTGGCTCATTTCTGTAATCCCAGCCCTGTGGGAGGCAGAGGTGGGAGGACCACTGGAGTTCAGGAGTTTGGGGCCAGCCTGGGCAACAAAGTGAGACTCCGTCTCTATGATCAAATATATATTAATATATACAAAATACTAGTGAATGATATGTACAATTAGCGAATAACTAGTGAATTTATATATAAAATAACTAGTGAATTAACCAACAGTTTTGTGTTTGTCATATATAGTTTCCTTTTTCAATATAATTACGTATGTAAAACACAAGCTTATTTAAAGAAAGAGGGTCACTCAGTAGTTGGCACAGAGATGGCAAAGCTGGTGATGTCTGGGGAATCTCAGTTCCCTGGAACCTCCGATGCAGCCTTGTGGGGGCTTCACGGCTGCTCCAGCCACAGGCCGTGCCTGTTACCCAGGACCCAACCTGAAACAAACAGGCCTGCAAGTTCTCAGGGCTCATTTTTGGTCAGGACCCCAAGACTAACTGTCTCGGCCTAATGTTATTTGTGCGGAAATGTCTAGTTAAAATGGCTGTTAATGTCATTACTCTTCATGACTAAAGCAATTATGTATTTTAAATTCCATTTAGTTGGTTTCATTTTGTTCTGCTATTATTTTTTAAAGTAGACAAGTCAACATGGAATGGGCTCTGTTTATATTGAAGTCTCAGTGCCAGTTACAGTCAAACGAGTGATTAGTGCTGTCCTGGGCCTGTCGGAAAGTGTGTGTGATGCTGGCCTGCTGGCCTCAGTACTGGGCTGGGTTCAGTGATGTCTCCAGGTTTACCTGCAAGGGCAGTAAAAGGGGAGAGTACAAATGTGTCTGGCAAGAGCTTTGGAAATGGCAAGGAAATAGTCACACTTCCAGCTATGGTACCCAGGTCTCGGTATCATCCATTTCACTCCTGCCTCTTGGTGAACTCGGGCCCTGGGATGTCGTTTACTTGCTCCTTTTGTTCTGCAGGACAGATAAATGAGGCTGCTGATATAGCCGTGTGCTCAGAGAGGCCTTGGGGCTTGCTATGCCCCGTGGTATTCTATTATGTGTGTCGCGGTCTTCAGATTTTACATGACGGGGAACCAGCTCAAAGTAGCCTCAGCAGAAACGGGAGTTCTTGACTGGTGAAATTGAAGAGAGGAGATTCTAGCTTCAGGAGTGGCTGCATCCAGGAACTCCGCCGATGTTTTTGGGAATCTCCATCCTTTTCCTCTGTGTTGGTGTCAGTCTTTAATCAGTTCCTTAGTCATGCACTTGGAGTTCACAGGCCTGGTGCTGTTCCCATATTGTATTATCATATCTACAGTTAGGCCCAAAAAGCCAGCAGGGCAGTGTACGACCATGGTGTGGGCCCCTGCTTTTCTCTCATGGGGAGGATCCACCTGGAGTCCATCACCCTAACCCTCACCTTTCGGAAGACCCATCTCCAGAGGCTGGCAACTGAACTCAAGAGTTTCCAACTCACCTAAGGTCACTTTCCAAATGGGAATGACCAGCTCCCGGGGGCTGGTAAAACAATGAACCCACCCTCACTAAGGGGTGACTTTGTCTCCTTACAGAGGTGTGTGCATGTTTTCAGGCCTCCCTATTCAGCCAGATCTCAAGGCAGGTTGCTCGCCTGCCCACGGCTAACATAACCATGCCAAGGACGGCTCACAGGGCTCGCAGGGCTCAAGCCACACAGGTGCCCCAGGCCTGGAGTCTAGGTCTGCAGGTTCCCAGGTGCTCCCCACTGCCGGGTGGGGTGGCTGACTGCGGGGCACAGAGGTAGGTCTGTTACTGGGTGAATGATGTTCCCTTGCAAAAAGAATATTGGAGGCCCAGACCCTCAAACTGTGATCTTACTTGGAGACGAGGTCTTTATAGAGGTGACCAGCTTAAAACGAGGTCATTAGATTAGGTCTTAATCTACTGTGACTGGTGTCCTTCCAGACAGGGATTTGGAGGCAGAGAACACTGGCAGGGATGGGGGTGATGCTTCTAGGAGCCACGGAATACCAAGAATGCCAGCCACCACAGAAGCCGGGGAGAGGCATGGGCAGAGCCTGCCGGCCAGCCTGAGGAACCAGCCCTGCTGACACCCCGAGCTTGGGCGTCTGGCCCCAGGGACTATGGGGCTGTGCGTGCCTGTTCTTCAAGCCTCCTGTCTTGTCGTATTTTGTCACGGTGGCTGGAGGAAACTAACGTGAGTTCTCTGGTTGCAAGCAGCAGAACCTGGTGCTGGCCACCTAAAAGGGAAGGGGATTTGCTAGAAGGACCAATGGAGAGGGCCAGCGAAGCATCAGGGATCGGGAGCAGGCCTCAGGGAGGAGGAGAGCTGCAGGATGCCCCACCCAGGGTTGGGGGGATGGGGGGACAGGGGGACGGAGGGACAAGCTCTGGCCACTGGTTCTTTTTTGTCCTTGGTCCCTCTGCTCACGATTTAAATTCAAGGGACTGATTGTTTAATTGGCAGCACTTGAGTCTTGGGCGCATCCGTTGGCTGGAGAGGATGAGGCACCGTGATTGTCCTCAGCAGGAAGCTCTGGCCAGAAGAGTGAGCCACTGCCTCGGAGGCCCTTTCCGACCCGTTGCTGCAGGGGTTTCTGGGAGCCTCTTTCTCTACATAAAGTCAAGTCTGCACACCACGTATTCGTGGGCAGATTTCAGTGCAGCGCCGCACACCTGCTCCATGTGGGCCCTCTGTCTTCCCGGTGCAGAGCACCAAGGACAGCATGTGTCTGCAGGGCCACCTCTTTGCTGACACAATTCAGTTACTGACCCTTTAGGTGCTTTGACAGGCTGTCCACCCCGGGCCTGGGCAGTCTCCAAGAGTAACCAGGCAACGAAAGCATTTGCCGCTGATAGACATCCGCAGAGAGCAGCCGGCTCCCCAGTGCAAACGATAGGGCTTCGGATTAGGAGAGAAGGTTGATAAGGGACCGTGAGCACAGCTAGAGCTTCCTCTTTAACCTGGGGCCATGGTGTCTGTGCGGTCCCCTTGACAACACGCTGTGGCTAGATTAGAGATCCACATTGATCAGTCGCCGTGGAAAGAATAACACATGCGTGTACATTTCCTGTTTTGTGTGAACATCTCCCAGACCCCTTACTACAGAACGGGGGCTTTCCAAAATCGCTACTTGATTTAGCATGGGTAACTCGCATGCATCATCTCCACTCTGGACACTGCAAAGTGTTAGATATCTTTGAATTTGAAGGGCCAGTTTCCCAAGAAGTAAAAAAAATCAATAATAACATGATCAGTAAAGAGCATAATGATTTCAGTCCTGGAAGAGGTGAGGGAATGAAAGCTCCGACTGAGCCCCAGAGGTTTGTTTTGTAAAGCAGTGACGGTGTTGCATAGCCCCCTCCACTGCCTGAAATCGTGTGCGTTTGTGGTCTGTATGACCTGCTGTAATGTGGACTTCATTGAGGAAGGGATTTCACCTTTGCTCGCTTAGTATTCCCAGTACCTGGAAAGCTGCTCTGAAAATAGCGCAGAAGTTTGTTGAATAAATAATTGGATAATTGAAGGAAGAAGTGGATTAATGAATGCTAATATAATGGGAAAACATACTTCTTCAATTTTGCCTATTTGGTGCCATGATTTGAAGGTTGCTTGCTACAAAGTAAGGGGTATGTGTGTGTTTAACATAGAAAGTCCATCAGCAATAAAGCTGTTAACTGACTTGGCTTTTAGATGAAGACCCATTTGTGATGAAAGTCTGGGTAGAGGTCCAAATATTCATCCTCCCTTCCTCCCTCCATCCATTCTTTCCACTTTTCTTTCTAACTGGGTGCAGCTAAAATCTCTTTTCCATCCTTTTCATGCACAGTCTCCCATTTACATTGCTTTATGTTGTTGAAATTTTGACTTTAAGATCATTTACATTACAAAGCTATAAAGATGTTTCGGTCTAGGCACTTTTAAGGAAGGTGTTTTGCCTGAATCACTTCCTGAGGAGCCTCCCACCTGCCATCAGGATGCTCCTTCAGGTGTGGCTGTGAGCAGGAAGAGCCGCAGAGCTCCTGGGCACCCACAGCACTAGGCAAAGAGGCGGCCACACTAGCCCCTGGATGTGGCGAACCTCATCCCTGCCCACCTGCTGAACACTGGGGCGTTTCAGGGAGGGCAAGAAACCTCAGACTGAAGGGAACCTGATCTTTTCGTCTTTACCAAGAGGAGGGGGCCAGGAGGATCCCGCTGTGGGGCTCCTTGGACCAGGCCGTGGAATGAGATGAAGATCCTACGAGATATCCAGTGCTGTACATTGTCTTTAAAAAAGGATAATTAACACGTTTAACCTTCGAATCTGATGTTCTCTGGGAAGAGCTTTTTGTGTTGACTTGATCAAACCAGGAGTGAATCACCTGGTTTGATGAGAGGAAGGCATTGAGTGCTGATCACATGCAGTATGAATGATTATTTAGATAATACATTCATATTAGGCCTGGCATTGACGCACTGTTAGGGGCAAGCAAACTGCTATCTAGGGGACTGGAGAACATCATTAACTCTTCATTTGCAAAATTGCTTTGGGGATCTGTGACTCTTATGAGAGTTAGACTTTCTTTCTTTTTCCCCTTTTTTACATTAAAAAAAATTTTGTGTGTGTGTGTGTAAAGATGAGGTTTTGCTATGTTGCCCAGGCTGGTCTCAAACTCCTGGGCTCAAGTGATCCTCCCACCTCAGCCTCCCAAGGTGCTGGGATTACAGGCGTGAGCCACCACACCCAGCCAAGTTAGATTTTTCTAAGAATAGAGAGACCTGGAAATCTGAAAATCAACTGATGCAACGTTTTCCAATGATTGGACAACACCTCCGAGTAGCCCAGACAACTGAGCGATTCCCGTTCTACCAAAATAATCTAATTTATGTGCATTCTGTGAGTTCAGAATTGGGGCGCATCTGCGGACCTTTGAGGACCGAAGTGCTGGGCTGCTTAGCGTCAGGTCAGACACTCAGTCCAAGGCCCTCTCTGTTACTTTCTGAAGCTTCAGCTGAAACAAGAAGCAGCCCACCTTTGCTAAAGGAAAGGCCTCCTCCAAGCCCTTCTCAATACCTCCTGCTAAGCAGCCTCTAGCAGTAACTAAAGCCAGTGTCAGGTGACACCTACTTGTCATTTCTGCCTGGAGCTGGAGCTGGCCTCGGCCTGTGGGGCCAGAGCATTGATTGGACTCTGTTGGTGCCCCAGGGCAATGTGTGCTAGGAAAAAAGTGGAGTCTGGTGAAGGGAGATGGTGACTCACTCTTTCCAGTGAGGAGGGAAAGGAAATATCAGTGAGAGCCAAGAGGGCAGGGATGACACCATGTGCATGAGGACAGACCTGGGTCCCAAGCCTGGTCCAGCAGCTCCCAGCTGCAGGGTGTGGGCCTGGGCTCTGGTTTAAGCCTTTGCATCCTTGTATGCTGGATGGAGGTGGCAGCACTAACTCGGGCCCGGGGGTGGGGTGGCGGGGGTCATTGGTGACAATGAAACACAGAAGAGACTGGTAGGGTCTCAGCACCAGGCCTGGCCCACAGGAAGTTCTCAGAACATGAGGTATAAGGCTGGGGGTCCTGGAAAAATGAGAGATGGGGTGGAACCTCTCATCAGTGGAACATGGGGGACTCTGCAGAGGAAGGGGGCCCCTGCACCCCAACTTCAGGTCAGCAGCTGACACCAAGGCCATGTTGTGGGGATCCACAGCCCACACAAGCAGTCCCCGAAAATCTTTCCTTTCTGCTCAGGCCTCTGGCAGAGCTCTCCAGACCTCTGTGCTGGAAACCAAAGTCACCCTCTGACTTCTTCCTATGGTCCTGCTTGTGCCTGGCCAAGCTCTTTCCTGGCTGCCATATGGAGATGTAGAAGGAGCTCTCCTGTCACTGGGACAGACTCCAGAACACTGTACTGACTCCATCTCGGGACATTCACGTCTTCCTGCCAGCCCTGGGCTCTGCCTTGATGAGCTGGGAAGGTGCGGGATTGGGAAGGTGCCTTAACCTCTATCTCATTCATTGTCTCCTAGGACGGTGTCCTGCACATATGGGCACTCAGTAGACATGGCTGATGGGTTGGGTGGCTTTTTCTATGCCTCAGCTTCCTTAGGTCTTAAATGGGTTTAAATATAATCCTGCCTTGTAGAAGGTTTGAGGAGAAATCGGCAAGCCCTCAAGAAGGGATTCGCAACTGTGGTAGTGGCTCAGGTGATTCTGCACTGACCCGAGCCGGGAGCCCAGCTGAAAATGGCAACAGTCAGAGAAGCTGAGAGGAGGAGAGAGAAATAGGGGAGGCAGAAATAAGGAGAGAAGAGAAGGGAGCAAGACAGGGGAGGAAGAGAAAGAGACATGGGGGGAGAACAGATGGGGTGAGAAAGGAGAGGAGAGCGGGAAACCAGAGACAGAACGTGGCATGTGTCTAGTCGTCGTCTTCAGATGTCTGGGGATGAAAGGGGACACCGTGAACAGCTCCCCATTCGTCTGGTGGGAAACGTGCAGGCGGAACGTTGTGATCTGTAAGATGAGACGTCCTTGCTCTTGGACACAGAGCCCAGCATGCAGGTTTAAGAATGCAAAAGGCTGGGGGGTGTGTTCATCCAACTGCGTCACTCTCCTGCCAGGCAGGGAGACTGGTGCCTGCCAGAGGTGAGAAAGCAAACGCTGTTGTCCAGATCACGTCCCCTCCTGGAGCAGGAGGGTCAGGGAGGCACCTAAGGGGCGTACAGGGACCTCTCCACATAGCTTGTCTGGGTGGGCTTGGGGGGGCTTCCAAGCATGATGGCAGAGGTTTGAAACCTGTGCCCACCACCGCAGGAAAATACCTGTCACTGTTGATGAAAAATGGTGCTGTTTAAACTTAGTGGGCATTGGTTTTCTTAATTCTCCTCTCCTAATTCTTGTACAGTATCACATTCCATAGCCCAGGTAAGCAATGCATGTCCCTCCACCCCTTTCTCCCTGTCTATAATCAAAGACAAACACCTGTATCCCCACAGCTAGGCCTTGCGGGGGTTGTTGGTTTATTAAAATGAGAATATAGACTAGGCCCAGTGGCTCACACCTGTAATCCCAGCACTTTGGGGAGGCTGCGGCAGGCGGATCACTTGAGGCCAGGAGTTTGAAACCAGCCTGGCCAACATGGTGAAAACCCATCTCTACTAAAAACACAAAAATTAGCCAGGTGTGGTGGCAGGCACCTGTAATCTCAGCTACTCCGGAGGCTGAGATGGGAGAATTGCTTGAACCCGGGAGGTGGAGGTTGCAGTGAGCCAAGATCGTGCCACTGCACTCCAGCCTGGGTGACAGAGTGAGACTCCATCTCAAAAAAAAAAAAAAAATCTATATATGTTTGTATATAGGTATGTATATCATATATACACATTATATGTAATTATATGTACATATATACATATATGTATGTAATATATAATGTATATTATATATTGTGCTATTGTAATATATACATTATATTATATATAATATACACAGTATAATATATGCATAATTATACATATATGCATAATTATGTCTATATAATTATATATACATAACACACATATATACACATATACACGTGTATTTATGCACATACATAAATACACACTCAGCATCTGCACGTTTCCTGCCAAACAGGGAGCTGTCCAAGCTGTCTCATTTCATACCTACACATTTGAAGAGGACTGGACACACAAATTATCAAAAATATGTATGTAAATATTTTATAAAACGTTTTACAAAGTACATATAAAATACATGTATCATATATACATATTTTTATATATGTATCTTATGTACATATATATTTTTGTATACAGGTATTCAATAACTTGTTTTACTCAAAAGTGCGTCACGAACGTTTTTCATGTCAACACATAGAATTCTAACTTGTGATTTTGCGTTGCTTCATTGTAATCTGTGGCACGGATACACCACAATTTTATTTGACCACCCTGAGAAGATGTCCCTATGCAGACCGGCAAGATTTCCCCGTTTTCCTTTGCCTCGTCAGCGCTATGCTAAAGATCTTCATGCACATGTTCTTGTGCTTTTTATTCTATGGAATCTATTTCTGGGAATCTCTGGGTCAGAATCTGTGTCTATGCTTTTTAATTACACCTCTGAGAGACTGCTTCTCAGAAAGACTCCAAGCATCAACATTCCCACTGGTTCTGTACGGAGCGGCCTTTTCCTTTTTCCTTACACCCCAGTGCTCGCTGATACGGTGCCTCAGTTTTTCCATATCTGACGTGTGAGGAGTGCTGTGTTGTTAGAGCATAGGGAACATTGTCGGTTTGTTTACATTGCTCACTGAACATCTTCTGAGGATAAGGGAGGTTGGGTACCATGTTGGTAATTAATCACTTGGTTTTTGCTGATTCCTGGGGGTGCTGCCCCAACTGGCGTTAGTCCTTGGCTGTAAGTAACTTCTGTTTCTTTATTGTGCTCTTTAAGGAATGGGAGCAATGGCATTGATTTCTTCTGCTTCCAATCACATAGTATACGTGCAACTGTGTTACCAAGTCCGAAGTGCTGTAAAACATAACGTGTAGGCCAGCCTGTTGCATCAGGTAGGACGGCGTTCAGCTGCAAGTAACGATAGAACCTGCTAACACTGCCCTGCAGAGACCGGCCTCACTTTTCTCATGCAGAAAGTCAGAGGCCACCATTGCAGGGTGGCATGAGGTCTGAAAGGACCCTGCCTCTCTCCCTCTCTGCTGTCGTTGGGGTCCTGTGGTGGCTGTCGCACCTTCTGGCATCGTGCCTGCATCCCAGGCAGGAAGAACGGAAAAGGCCGATGAGGGTTGTCTCTTAATGAGACTGAGTTGTGTTTTGTTTTTTTGTTTTTTTTTTTTGTTTGGTTGTTTTTTTGTTTTTTGTTTTTTACAGAGTCTCGCTCTGTCGCCCAGGCTGGAGTGCAGTGGTGCGATCTTGGCTCGCTGCAGCCTCCGCCTCCCAGGTTCAAGTGGTTCTCCTGCCTCAGCCTCCCAAGTAGCTGGGATCACAGGCACCCGCCACCACACTCAGCTAATGTTTGCATTTTTAGTAGAGTTGGGGTTTCACCACGTTGGCCAGGATGGTCTTGATCTCCTGACCTTGTAATCCACCTGGCTCGGCCTCCCAAAGTGCTAGGATAACAGGCATGAGCCACTGTGCCAGGCCGAGACTGAATCTTAAGAAAGGGAGAAGTCTGTGCTAGGTGTTCCCTGCTTGCCTCCCAGATCCACCCTCTACCTGCTTCTGTGCTGTCCTCTGCCCGTGGGGTGGGGGGCTGGGCGCGCTGGACTTCCTCACTCAGGTTCTCTTGCCCCATGGCTTCCAGGTGGCTTGGCCGATGAGGTCGCAGCAGGAGCCTGGAGATTGTGGCAGGGGTGTCTATGGGTTGCCCACTGGCCCTCCAGTGGGGCGGTTGCAGATCCCACAGTTACAGTGTCCTCCGCCTTGCTGGCCTCTGCAACCCACCAGCACTGCTGTCAACTCTCCCTTCGTCCCATCCCCTCCTTACTCACCAGGCATGGCCTTCGTTTTGCCCTGGATTCTGACAGATGTGACTTTCCAAAGGACATTCGTGAGGTCAAAAATGTCACCTAGTCATCCTTGCCAGCCGGGGAGCTGGGGAATGTGTACCAAGGGAAGGCCAGGGAGAAACAGCTGGTGAGTGGTAACCCAGGGTCTAAGTAACCTGGTGCAGGTGGTGACTACGGGGCACTGGAGACTAGGTGGAGGCTGTGTAATCATCAGGGGTTACCCGGGAGGTTCGGGACTTGGGGGAGGGTGGAGGGAAAGGAGAAGCTGTTTCACCCATCCGGACTCCTATATTACAAGTGACAGATCCCAGCTCAGTCCTGCAGGCCATGTACCTTGCTTCACCCTGATGGGGTCTAAGCCCAGAATAAGGTACCAGGGTCTGCATCCAGGGGAGCCTGCTGTGATGTCAGCGCGGTTTGGTTACCAGGGAAGCCAGTTGTTTAAGTCATAGAGCTGTGTTTGACAAGCTCCTCCCGGTTTCTCCCGGTTTTGCATTTACACTGTTTCCTCTGATGTCTTCCCATCATGGTCTTCACCATCCTGTCAAGATGGTGTTTTAAAACTTATTTTAAAAAACACCATTTTTCCATAATGTGCTCTCTTAGCTTGGGTTGCTGTTCAGAATACCCCAGACTGGGTGGTCCCAGGGGCTGGGCTGGGGACCCCCAAACCCAGGGTGGCTTTTCATTAATCCAGCAGCCAGGCCAAACTTTGTCTGGATTGGGCTTTGCACACAGCAGAGCAGCTCATGCACTGTGACCTTTCAACTCCTGGCCCGAGGGCTTGTCCAAGCCAAGTAAATATTCATACATGAGAGAGAACGTGATGCTTTACGAAAAAGCCAAAAGCCAGATCCCCTGGCCAACTGAAACACCCGGGGCGGTACTAGGCCCTCTGAAGGCCTGTTTTCAACCATGGAAGGTGAGGCTGATGGAGGGAACAGGTGGCGGTCTCTTCTCCAGTCTGGGCCAGACACAGGTCAGTCCAAGCACCTGCTGTCCTTGGAGGCCACCTCTCTGTCCCAGAGAGGTGACCTTGCGTAACTCTGAGCTGCGCCGTGTGATGTCCAAACACGTGCCCTGGCACGCTGTCTCTGGAGGACTCGGGTCTGCTGCCCAGATCCCTGCAGGCCCTATGGGCTCTTCAGGGCAGGGACTCATGACTTCTTAACTATCCAGGACATGCTTCTCAGAGGACGCATCGCACCTGTTTCAGGCATTAATCCCGCAGCCAGCTGGTTTTCTCCAACTTTCTACTTGCAAAGCAACTTCTTAGGCCTGGGGTCCTCTCTTGCAGGTGTCCTGCATGACAGAGAACTTTTTCAACCCCAGCCATTGTGTAACAGGCAGTGGGTGGACATGGGTTCTGTGTCCTGCTTGCTGGGCCTGAGCTGCTTGTCAGGTGTACAACTGAGAGCCTTGCAGACCAGAATCCAAGACTCCACAGCACATGTGTGCTGGGGCCGGACGCGAGCTGTTGGAGAAAGCAGTCAGTGTATTTAAAGGCAAAGGGCTTCCTAAATCGAGGCTGTGCAGGCCTCCTGAAGGTCCTAGCCCAGGCTACAGAGGTAAATCCTCTCTGCAGGAGATGCCTCGCTGCCAGCATGGTGGCGTCTGCTGCTTACGGTAGCCGGCAGCCAGTGTCTTCCAGCCGAGGATCGGGGGCAGCGATGCGAGTAAATGAAGCGACCCTGGCTGCTATGGCTTCCGTGGGAGTGGAAGACAAAAGGGCCCCAAATATTCCGCAACATATTGTCTGATGGAGGCTGCAGCTCAAAGAGATCCTTTGTGGGAGGGACGTCATCATCAGGGAGGAGACTTGGGCTCCTGGAGAGCCAGGCACTGAGTGCTTCCCCACTGTGGGGTCTGGGGGAAGTGGGGACAGAGCCCATGGGATGGGGGGGGGATGTACAGTTCCAGGAGACCTGGGGGCTCTGCATCCCTGTGGTGCCGGCAGCGATGCCTGGAGGCTGGAGCCTGTGTCAGTGGCCTGAGGCTGAGTTCAGGCTCTGCCTGCTTTGGGCGGTGTGGCTAGAGGCTCCTTTCTCCCAGCCTTTCTGAGGCCTCCTCTGTGGAATGAGGTGTTGGATGAGACTCCCCAGGGTGAAGCCGCCTGGGAGCTTTTCCTGCTAGAGCTTTAGAAACGAGGGAACTCGAAGGCAGAGTGGCCAGGGACTCGCTGGGCAGCAGCAGCCTCCAATGGATGCGAGTTTCTGAGACACTGCAGGTGTTACTAGGGGGAGGTGACAGTGAATTTAAAGCAGGAAAATTACTTTTATGAGTCACAAAATGTTTGTTAGTCTCTTGTACATTGCTAGGACACATTACCTAGTTTTCACACTTTTGTTTTTATTTATCAAAGAGATAAGTGTTTATTAAATCTATTAAGTGTTATACAAGCATGGAGAGGTTTTTAAAAAATTATCTGACTTTTGGGGCCACGGAGATGGCGTAGACCATCCCTTCAAAGTGTAGCTCTAAGCCCTGGAAATGGAGCAAGACTTGATGAAGGGAGGACCCTGGAAGCTGAACTGCCAGAGGCTCCAGAACGGGAGGGACTGGGAGGAGAAGAGTCCCCATTTTCCCCCAGAATGGGAGGGACTGGGAGGAGCAGGCTTCCCATTTTTCCCCGGTGATGGTGGACTTTGTGTCAATTTGACTAGGTTGAGGGGCGCCCAGAGAGCTGGTCACACACTATGTTTTGGGGCGCCTGTGAGGCCGTTTCTGGAGAAGGTGAGCATTCAGATCAGTGGACTGAGGAAGGAATCGTCACAAATGTGAGGGCATCCTCTGATCCATCGAGGGCCCAAGCAGAAAAAAAAGGCAAGGGAGAGGTGAATTTGCTCCCTGCTGGAGTTGGGACTTCTGTCTGTCCTGCCCGCAGACGCTGGAGCTCCTGGGTCTCGGACCTGTGGACTCCGGGCCTCGACCAGTCCCCCTCCAGTGCCCTACCCCCAGTTCCCAGACCTGCAGCCATGGGCTGGGAGCGATACTGTCAGCTCCTCCCGTTCTCAAGCGTGCAGTCTCAGACTGAATTCCCACCGTCAGCTCTCCTGGCTCTGCAGACGGCAGGTCATGGGACTCACTGGCCTCTGTAATCACGTGAGGGAACTCCCCAAGTAAGTCTCTTCGCGCGTGTGGATCCTGTCCTGTTTCTCCAGGAAACCCTGACGAACCACCCCGCTTCCATCCAACAGAAGAAAGTTACCCAGGCCCAACATTTCCTGACCCCCGACCTCACCAGAGAAGGTCCCCCGGGTGGCTCAGTTCTCCTCTGGGTGGATCGGGGTCCCTCTGACCATAACACCAGGGAGGGTTAATCAAGAGCCCTGCCAACATCAGTGTCAAGATTTCTTTTTCTTTTTTTTTTTTTTTTTAATGGCTGAACAGCATTCCGTTGTGTAGAAAACACATTTTCCTGATCCATTCATCCATCGATGCACACTTAGGTTGATTCCACACCTTGGCTAGTGGGAATGGTGCTGTCTAAACGTGGGGGTGCAGACAGCTTTGCGACAGACTCAGTTCACATGTGGGGGTGCAGACAGCTTTGCGACAGACTCAGTTCATATGTGGGGGTGCAGACAGCTTTGTGACAGACTCAGTTCATTTCCTTTGGGTTGGTGCCAGTGGCATAGTGGGCTCATGGTCATTTCCATTTTTGATTTTTTGAGGAACCTTCATACTGTTCTCTGACAACATGGATGAACCTGGAGGATGCTCCATTAAGTCATCAGCCAGGCACAGAAAGACAAATACTGAGTGACCTCACTCATACGTGGCAGCTAAGAAGTTGATCTCATAGAAGTAGAGAATGGAATGGTGGTTACCAGAGGCTGGGGTGCTGGGGGGCATGGGGAGATGCTGGTTAAAGGATGCGTAGTTACAGTTAGACGGGAGGGTGCATTTCAGGAGATCTACTGCACTGCAAGCTGACCATAGTCAATGATGATGTATTGGTAAAAAATGTTAAGAGAGTGGGTATTAAGTGCTCTCACCACAAAATAACTATGAGGTAATGCACTTGTTAATTAACTAGATTTAACCATTCCACAATGTACATATATGTCAAAGCACCACGTGATACACGATAAAATCATACAAAACAAACCAGAGTCCTAAAGAGGAGTGGCCTGGGCAGCGCTCTATCCCCACAGAGCCTGAGCCTCCCCTCCCTGGCGGAGATGCGGCGGAGATGCTTCTCCCCACTGCCCACTTCCCCCCAGGAGGAGGGTCCTAGCCCGACAGCTCCTGGCCTGGGGAAGCCTCTTCATCTCTGGGGAGCTGAGACTTCCCTCCTCCCCAGTAGAGAGACAATAGGGTGGGTGATCAGACCTGCAAGAGGGACACGTAGCCTGGACTGAGGTCTCTTTGGCCCTGAGAACTTGAAACTTCCCTGAAGTGCCCAGAGAAACCAGCGTAGGCAGAAGGCTACGTGTAATGCCAGTGGGCCGTGCATAGGGGATGCTATCTGCAACACCACAGTGCCAGTGGGCCGTGCATAGGGGATGCTATCTGCAACACCACAGTGCCAGTGGGCCGTGCATAGGGGATGCTATCTGCAATACCACAGTGCCAGTGGGCCGTGCATAGGGGATGCTCTCTGCAACACCACAGTGCCAGTGGGCTGTGCATAGGGGATGCTCTCTGCAACACCACAGTGCCAGTGGGCTGTGCATAGGGGATGCTCTCTGCAACACCACAGTGCCAGTGGGCTGTGCATAGGGGATGCTATCTGCAACACCACAGTGCCAGTGGGCTGTGCATAGGGGATGCTATCTGCAACCCCCCGTGGTGGTGTCATCCAGCATCCTCTATTCCTGAGAGTGTCTTGGTTTCCCAGTGTCCTGTTGTGTGTTGTTTGATTCAGCTGTGAGCTCGGAGAACTTGCCCATTCACAATAGAAACCAAAGCATTTTCTAGCAGCTCTTTCCACTGGATATTCTTCCTTTTCCTGCCCTGGTTCCCAGGCAGGGGCTGGGGGGTCAGACATGGAAGGTTGCCTGATTGGAAGCGCTCTCCTAGGATGCTGAATCTAGGGAAAAAAAACCCAACGTTTTGAGCATATTTACTTCAGTGGAAAGTTTCTCATGTTGGGGGACAGGAACTTCTGCCAGGTCCTTTTGCAGGGGACCCCCTACCTTCTGCACCTGGCCCTCCAAGCGTCTGCCCCCGGCACATTCCCACATCCTTCTGGGAGCTCCCCTTTTGGTGGAGTCATGGCCTTTGTTTCTGATGCTTGCACCCAACACAGAACCTAAGCGGCTGTAAAAATGGACGCTTCTGCTTGGTCAGCGTGGAGAGAAAAGTGGGAGAAAAAGGAGATGGAACTTGAACCTGGTGGAATGAACAGTTTTCCAGGGCTCCGCTTGCTGAGCGCTCTGAGCAGTTTCTGACCAATGCGGGCTCCTCCTTGCTGGGGAGTTGGATTTGTGTCTGACTCGCTCTCGGGCTGAGTGTGGAGAAACGGTCGCCGGTGAGGATGACTTAAGGAGGCGGTGTTTTCATGCCTGTCCCCGAGAAACTCCCAGAAGATGATCAAAGCACCATGAATGAGAAGTGTGTTCCCACCGAGTGCGTGGAAACACGGTCCTGGGTGTGGAGACGTGGCAGAAACCCTGTGAGCGAAACCCACAGGTGCACAAGTAGCCACGATTAGCCGGGGAACTGTGTGGTGAATTCAAGGAAATCTACCAAATGGAGGTACCATCTATTAAATACCATCTTAATCAGCCTGTTAAATTGTGATGTGAGCAGATGCGGTCATGGGTAGGGCCCTTTCTCCCCAGAGGAAATGTCAGCAAACACTTAACGGGAATGTTTCAGATGACCAGGTCTGTGGTAGAGTGAGTGCTCTGCCCAGGCTCATTACAGGATTTCAGCTGGGACTATTTACAGAAATTAAATGTGAAGAAGGAACACTGTCTACACCTCAGGCTCACTGGTAGGGCAAGCTGTGTTTGAAGAATTTGAACTGGGCCGGGCGATGGCTCACGCCTGTAATCCCAGCACTTTGGGAGGCCGAGGAGGGTAGATCACGAGGTCAGGAGTTTGAGACCAGCCTGGCTGAGATGGTAAAACCCGTCTCTACTAAAAATACAAAAACTAGCCGGGTGTGGTGGCAGGTGCCTGTAATCCCAGCTACTTGGGAGGCTGAGGCAGGAGAATTGCTTGACCCGGGAGGCGGAGGTTGCAATGAGCTGAGATGGTGCTACTGTGCTCCAGCCTGGGTGACAGAGCAAGACTTCGTCTTAAAAAAGAATTGGAACTGCTTGTTGTGGTGACTTGGACTGTTGCAGCCTTGAGACATTTTGCTTTATTTTTGACTTCCAGTGAAAGCCAGGCTCCAGCCCAGGGCAGAATTCCTCGCACAGGTCATATTTAGAAGGTGAGGAGGAGGCTGGAGAGTATCTCCAGTTCATGATCTCTACCGCTTGCTCCAGCGGTTTACAGCTCACGAAGTGCAGACTTTCAGATGAGGTTTAGATGGAAGCCACTATGAGTTTTGCTATAAATGGTGAATCCCAAGAGACGCTCCACAGAATACCTTTTGGAACGTGTTGGCTCAGCTTCCGCCTCTTCAACCTGCACTTGTCCCCGCCTCTGCACTGCTGGTGCAGTGACAGCCACCTAAAGACCTGCCTCCTTGCGTGGAACTGGGGAGCTGCGTAGACGTACGACTCCCTTCCCACGCATCCTGCTTGTGCCTCTCTGCAAACCCCGTGCTTCCTTTATTATGGCCTAGCCCAGGCAGTTAGTGGTAGAATAATAGTGAGAGGGGGCAATCCCAGGAATGCAATGTTCTGACTGTGATTTTTAATGTGGGAGAACGTTTTTTCTTAGAAACATACAGACAAGAAAACACCTGTGTGTAATTCCCACCATATAGACTCTCAGGCAGGGCCAATCTTTTTTTTAATTTTTTACCATATTTACTTCCAGTTGTTGTTCGCACTTTCAAAAAGTTACATGTTAACCTTTCATTTTTAGTTTTTTTTTTTTTTTTTTTTTTGAGATAGAGTCTCACTCTGTCTCCCAGGCTGTAGTGCAATGGCACAGCCTCGGCTTACTGCAACCTCTGCTTCCTGGGTTCTGGCAATTCTCCTGCCTTAGCCTCCCAGGTAGCTGGGACTACAGGTTCCTGCCACCACACCTGGTAAATTTTTTTTTTTTTTTGGTATTTTCAGTAGAAATGGGGTTTTACCATGTAGGTCAGGCTGGTTTCGAACTCCTGACCTGAAATGATCCGCCCACCTCAGCCTCCCAAAGTGCTGGGATTACAGGTGTGAGCCACTGTGCCTGGCCCATTTTTAGCTTTTACTTATGAAAAATGTAAAGCATACCTTGAAATAGCAAGAATAGCACAATGAACCCCCACACAGTGCACAGATGCAATCATCTCACAAAGTTGTCATATTTGCTGTCTGCCTGTCTCTCATCATCTATTTTTTCACTGTATTATTTCAGAGTGATAGATATTGTCACTTTATTACTAAATACCTTATCATCCATCATTAAAAATAAAATTATTTTCTACATAACCACAATACCATTATCATACCTAAAAATTAACAGTAATTCCCCAATAGCATATGGTATTCAGCCCATATTCAAAATTTTTAGTTATCCCCAGAACATTTTTAATACCTTGTTATTTTGATTGAACCCAGATCCAGCCATGCCTCGTGTATGATGTTGGCAGCCACGTCTTTTTAGTCTCTTTTAGTTGGAAACACGGTTTCCCCGTGTGATTGATTTATTGAAGAGACCAGACCACCTTTAAAAATAAATCAGGCATTACAAGTAAAGTTCAATTCTTTGATTTATAGAATCTGCTGCAACACCTACTCACCCTCCACTCCCAGAAGCATCCATTATATTATTAGGATAGTCTGTATCTTTCCAGGTTTTAAAGCGTACTTTCACAGTCCTGTGTCCTGAACAATGGGGACGAGTTCTGAGAAAGGCGTGCTGGTGATCTCGTCATGTGAACCCTGCAGTGCACTTGCACAAACCTACCTGAGGAGCCTACAGCACCCCAAGGCTGTGTGGTGGAGCCCATTGCTCCTGGGCTGCACACCTGTGCAGGATGTGACTGTACTGGACATTGTAGGCAACAGTAACATAATGGTAAATATGCATATATCTGAACACATCTAAACCTTGCAGAAAAGGCACAGTAACATGCAGTATAAAAGATGAGAAAAAGAGGCTGGATGCGGTGGCTCACACCTGTAATCCCAGCACTTTGGGAGGCCAAGTCGGGCGGATCACAAGGTCAGGAGATTGAGACCATCTCTACTAAAAATACAAAAACAAAATTAGCCAGGCATGGTGGTGGGTGCCTGTAGTCCCAGCTACTCAGGAGGCTGAGGCAGGAGAATGGCGTGAACTGGGGAGGTGGAGCTTGCAGTGAGCCGAGATCGTGCCACTGCACTCCAGCCTGGGCAACAGAGTGAGACTCCATCTCAAAAAAAAAAAAAAAAAAAAAGGATAAGAAAAGAGGCATCTGTATAGGCCACTCACCATGAATGGAGTGTGCAGGCCTGAAGTTGCTCTGGTGAGTGAGTGAGTGAGTGGGTGGTGAGTGAACGTGAAGGCGTAGGACGTTCCCGTGCACGACTGTAGGCTTTATGGACACTGAACACTCAGGTTGCTCTGAGTAGCCAAAGCCATTTTAAAAAAATTGTTTTTCTTTCTTCAATAATCAACCTTAGCTTACTGTGATTTTTTTCTGACTCTTGTAATAACGCTTGTCTTGAAACACAGACATTGCACAGCTGCACAAAAATCCTTTTCTTTATAGCCTTGTTCTATAAGATTTTTTTCTATTTTAAAGCATTTTAACATTTAACACTTTTAAAATGTCTTAAAATGAAGACACAAACGCACACATGAGCCTAGGGCTATCCAGTGTCAGGATCATCACATCACTGTCTTGTGCCTGCACGTCCTGTCCCACTGGAAGGTCTCCGGGGCAAAGCACATGGAGCTGCCATCTCCTAGGGTGACAAGGTCTTCTTCTGGATACTTTCTGGAAGACCTGCCTGAGACTGTTTTACAGTTATTATTTTATAAGTAGGAGTACACTCTAATGAGAAAAGTACAGCATAGTGAAATGTCTAAACCAGTAACATAGTTGCTTATTATCACCTATCAAGTATGATGAACTGTGCAGGACCATATGTGCCAGGCTTTTCTAGGACAGGTGGTGCAGTGGGTTTGTTTACAGCAGTGTCACCACACACGTGAGTCATGCACTGTGCTATGATGTTACCTTGGCTGTGAAGTCACCAGGCTATAGGGCTACAGGGAGCTTTCACCTCTCTCCCAATCTTAATCTTATGGCACCACCCTGGCGTATGTGTCCCTCCTTGATGGAAACATTGTTCATCAGCTCGTGACTGCAAGTGTAACTTATGCCTGCACTTACCCATCTGTCAGTCTCCATAAAAACATGATTTTATGTAAATTTTCTTCATAAATCTCATACTGGGCACATGATTCTGCATCTTCTATTTTGGATCTGCATTGTGTTTTGAGATGCATCGGGGCTGACGAATTTTCCTTTTCCATTTCTCTATTGGGATTTTTCCACTCTTCCAGGATGCAGGTGCTTACACCTGCCTTTTGAGTACAAGTGTGAGTCCGCTGAAGTTAGTAGGGTTATGGGATGTGCTCACTTCTATTTCAACAGAGACTTCCCAGTGCTTCCAGCAGCTGGGCCAACTGACTGATGATCCTGCCAGCTTTGTACAGGTGAGCATGCTTCCCTGCCTTGCCAACACTGGGGATGGTCAGATTGGTAAAATGTGCACATCTGATGGGAATTCATTGTTTAAATCTGCGTATCCTGGATGGCTAGTGATGGCCATGTTTTCGTGTGCTCATTTGCCACTTGAGTTTATCTTTTGCTTGTCTTTTTATTAGTACTGTTTCTTGATATATTTTGAATATGAAATATGGTGCCAGTTTTGGTTTTAAAATTACGAGATAGACAAGTGGAAATTGTATTGCTTTGCTGAATAGTGCTGCAACTGAATACCTCATCTCTATAAATGAGGAGTATGTTCTTCTCCTTTTCCAGGAGGGGGTGTTTAAATTACTCCTGATAGACCACTTGAAGGGTGAATTCTACAGTTCTCATAGCTAAAACGTATCATTGTAATAATTCAATTTTTGAGCTGCCAAAATAACACTTCTCTGTTTGTGCTAAAAGAACACCAAATCCCATTAAAAATGGAAACACGTTCTTAACGTTGTTGATTATAATATGGTGCAACAGAACCACTGTTGGCGAATTCTTCTGTCATGCGACCATCTACATCTGTTTGTTCAGTTCTTTAATGACTGTTACTTACACATCAGACAATGATCAAACTACACGTTTGCTACCAAAAAAGTCAAGCAAAAGAAGTCAATGGCAGCCCTGCCACTGGCACACAAGGTGGGAGCCATCCCATGCTTACAGGAGTCCCTGGGGAAGCAGCCCCCAGCGCTATCACACCACAGGTGACCCCGTTTCTGGGACATGTGCACACCATCCAAACTGTCCTTAGAAATGCGAGAAACCTCCCCCAGATGGAAGGAGGGCATTGAAGGACATATCCTCCTAACTCCAAAGGGTGTGTCTGGAGCACAGCCAGCCCCACCTATGATGCTGAATGTCCCTTTGGGACCTCAGAGCTGAAATGGTTAAGGTAGGTTAGGTGTCGAGAGAGATGGGCCCTCAGCTGAAATGGTTAAGGTAGGTTAGGTGTTGAGAGAGATGGGCCCTCAGCTGAAATGGTTAAGGTAGGTTAGGTGTTGAGAGAGATGGGCCCTCAGCTGAAATGGTTAAGGTAGGTTAGGTGTCGAGAGAGATGGGCAGCAGAGTGCCCGTGTCGTCTTCTGCAGAATGTGAACGATATGGGTACCTACCTTAGGATTCCTCTGATTATTATGAGGGTTAATGGGTTAATGTTTGTCATATGCCTGGCACAAGTTAGCACTGTATACATTTTTCTTTTTTTTATATTTTTTAATAGAGACGAAGTTTTGCCATACTGGCCAGACTGGTTTTGAACTCCTGACCTCAGGTGATCCACCCGCCTTGGCCTCCAAAAGTGCTGGGATTACAGGTGTGAGCCACTGTGGCTGGCCAAATATTTCTTTTCTTTTTTTTTTTTTTTTTTTTTTTTGAGATGGAGTCTTGCTCTGTCGCCCAGGCTGGAGTGCAGTGGCACGATCCTGGCTCACTGCAACCTCTGCCCCTCCAGGTTTAAGCAATTCTCTGCCTCAGCCTCCGGAGTAGCTGGGATTACAGGCATGTGCCACCACGCCCAGCTAATTTTTTTGTATTTTTAGTAGAGATGGGGTTTCATCATCTTGGCCAGGCTGGTCTTGAACTCCTGACCTCGGCCTCCCAAAGTGCTGGGATTACAGGCATGAGCCACCACGCTGGGCCCAAATATTTCTTAAAGAAAGAAAAATGTCTGGAGACCTTTCTTGGCAGAGGCTGCGGAGGGTGTGATAAGGAGCTGTCTCTTTATTCCTTCTCATTGACATTCCGTTTAGTTAAAAGGTTCGCTGAAAGCTTCTACAGGGATTATGTCACACTTATGTGCATACTGAACATATATATAGTAGCTGCTCAATTAAATGTTTAATTAAATTAATGTGCTCCTCCAAACAGTGTCTTTCCCAGCAATAGGATCAAATTCTCCTGTCTTTTGAGATTCAAGACCGTTGAGCATGTCTTTGAAGAGGTAGATCAATAACTCTCTTCCTAGTTACATATGCACAAAGAACCTGGGATGAATTCAGAGTGACTTTGGAGATAAGCGTTCTATGTGTGCTGGAAGATAATTGCATTACAGAGCTCATAAACCTCTCCCCAAACATTGAGGTCTCTAGACTGGGCTAAATGATGCCTCGGAGCTCAGCACTACTGTAATAACAAACTTAATTAAGGCATCAAGCTGGAAGCCAGGCTGGGCAGTAAATTAATTTTTAATCCATGGATGTAGCTGGCTTTCAACATGATGGATGTACCACAACCCAGAGGCTGCCAATCCAACGAGAAGTAAAAGATAATCACATTCGCCAGCTGTGTTTGCTTTTTTCTTTTTTGGCCTGCCCACTTTGACACCGTCCCCAGGGTGGGTGAGCAGCCAGTTGATATAGTTTGTCTGATTTCACTCAGGTGAGAGCTCCGGCGGCCTGGACTGACTCAGTTTTAGCTTGTGATCTTGACTGATCGTCCTTCTGGTTGGTTAAATCACATAGAGAATTAGCCTTGGCAGTAAGCGTGTTCACCAAATCCTGAATCCCAAACATGCCTGCTCTCCTGACAAAGTGTAGAAATGCCCACTGAGAGTTGAGCGTGGACTTGCAGATAATGTGCAGTTAGGACCCTGGCAGGAAATGAAGGGTGCACTCAGCTAGGGTTTGGAGACAGCTACAAGGGACAACTTACAGAGGTGTGGGCAGGTTAAGAGAACCAATAAGTAGTGATGCATACAGGGTCTAGCAACAGCAGGAAGCTGTTATCATCCCTAGACTTGGAAGCAGCAGCATTGTAGCAGCTTGGTGATCCCTTGGAGCTTTCAGTTAAACGAGTTTTCAGATGAGCTACTGGATAAGGGGCTTCTGGCTGATTTCAGTCAGGAGCATTATGTCTTAAGAACTAAGAGTATATATTGGTTTTAGGGTAAGGGGGCTTATCACAGGCCTGGAATGTGTTTGTGGGGAGAAGTTGATGGCGGTGTTGGAATGTCTCTGGGCAGAGGGGAGGTTCTGCCGGGGCTGACATCTTTTCTGGCCAGAGGGGAGGTTATCTTGCTGGTGTTCTCTGGCTGGGGAGGGGTTTGGAACGTTTCTGGTCGGAGATGTTTTATGGTCATGCTGACCTTAGCCATTAGGCTGATGCCCTTTGGATTTCGGTGGGTTTTGATCAAGGTGAAACTTAAAATGGCAGTACTTGTCCAAGATGGCATTGCTCCTGCTCTGTCAGTGCTGACAACATGTGCCCAAGGTGGTAGGGGCACAGGTGGGTTTTATACATTTTAGGGAGACATGAAATATCCATTGATATGTGTAAGATGTACACTGGTTCAGTCCGGAAAGGTGGGACAACTCCAGACTAGAAAGGTGGAGGCAGAGTGGGGGCCCCCAGGTCACAGGCAGGTAAGAGACAGACAGCTGCGTTATTTTCAGTTTCTGGTGAGCCTCTCCAAAGGAGGCGATTGGATATGCATTTCTCTCAGTGGGCAGAGCGGTGATGAATAGAACGAGGCAGGTTTGCCCTCAGCAGTTCCCAGCTTGACTTTTCCCTTTAACTTAGTGATTTGGGGGCCCCAAGAATTATTTTCCTTTTATAATAGTTTCACTTGGGTGAAAAATATAGGGATGAAATGGCTGGATAGAGGTAGGTGTGCATTTAACATTTGTAGAAACTGTAAAACTGTCAATATATACAAATATAACACATTCGAGTTAATCGCCAAATTATTTAAATGGTGGGGCCATTATGTACTCCGATTAGCAGTATATGAGAGTTCCAGTCATCTATATCCTTGCTAGTACTTGTATGCCCAGTGTTTTTAATTCTGGTTAGTTTAATGGGTAAGTCATGGTATTATGATATTTTGAGTTTTATTTGCACTTCCCCAGTGACTAATGCTATTGCTCATCTTTTCATGTGCTTATTTGCCATATGTCTTCTTGGGTGAAGTGTTTTTCAAATCAGTTTGCCCATTTGTTTAATTGGAGGGCTTGTTTTTTTATTGAATATTGAAAATTCTTTGTGTAATCTGCATACACTGTCAGATATATTATTTGCAAATGTCTTCTCCCAGTATGTTGCTTTTATTGTCATTCTCTTAATGATGTCACTCAAAATGCAGAACCTTGTAGTTTTCATGACATCTAATTTACCAGTTTGTTCTGACAGAATGTACTTTTGTGTCAGATCTAAAACAACGTTTAAAGTCACAAATTGATTATCTATTTTGCGTTAATTTTTGCATATGATGTGAAGGATGTGTTGAAGTTCAATTATTGCATATGACTCTCCAATATTTCCATCACCATTTTTGGAAAAGATAATTCTGTGTCCATTGAATTCTCTTTGCATCTTTGTTAAAAATCAGCTGTAACAGCATGGTGGCTCACAACTATGATCCCAGTGTTTTGGGAGCCCAAAGTGGGAGGATGGCTTGAGCTCAGACATTTGAGGCCAGCCTTGGTGACACAGACCCCATCAAAAATTCCAAAAGAAAATCAGTGGCTAATACATTTGTGGGTTTATTTATGGGATCTGTATTATTTTTCAGTGAACTATTTGTCTATCTGATGTCATTACCTTACTACTTGATT